>NC_090225.1:36422186-36778436 GCF_024489055.1 Chanodichthys erythropterus
ATTGGGTCTGATTTTCTGTCACATTCTTTAGCGTGAGACCTGAAAGAAGTTTAGCACATATTGTAATAAACAAACAAAACAACACAAACAGATTACACCTTGCATGCTAAATGATCCCTTTAAGCTCCAGAATGATCAGGTCTAAGACGTCTTTGCTAATTACATAAATCCTATTAAAGGAGCTTAAATGGCTACCAGAAAGAACACAATATAACAAATCGTCAGTTCTCATTTTGAGCTTCATAAATGAATTCCCCTAACTGACCTTCACTTATATCACTCAAACAATAAGGTACATGATGCCCTGTACTGTCTGCATCTCAAGTGAAACTGCAGTGATTTCTTGACCACTTCCCCTGTTTTGTCTTCAGAGGATTCAGCCTACAAATGACTTACTTATAGTTTGTTCTGCATCAAAATGAGATAAGGGAAAGGCCTATTTTAACATAAAAATGAACACAATAGCTATTAATTTATTTTAATATTACTACATATTAAATCACAAATTTCTGCTCAATAATAACAAAAACCATACTGTGTTTAGCTACACAATATAGACCGTAAAATTATTCATTCTTGGACTCCAGCGCCACCTTGTGGCAAAAAGTTTTAATTCATGGTTATTAGACTGAGTTTAAGAGGTCTATTTTTAAACTTCAATCCTCTAATATCCCTTTGGGAGCTAAAAGCAAAATACACTGAATTAAATTGCAGCAACAACTATGAATTTCTTTACTTCAAGATTGATACTATCAGAGAGTAAATTATATACATGACAGCATCTACTACTACAGTATCGCAGAAAAGTGCATTGTAGTGTCCCTGAGGAACAATTCCAATCATTTTTTATTTTATTTTTTTATAGGAGAGGAAGAATTGTTAAATAATCAAAATCAACAACATGTTAGACCCTATACTGACTAAGCTACTGAAAGAGATCCTTCCAGAAGTCATAGATCCTCTTCTTAATAATAATTTTTTCATTATTGTCATTAGGATATGTCCCAAAAACCTTTAAGCTGGCTGTTATTAAACCTCTCATACTTGATCCTAAAGAATTAGTTAAATAAAGACCGATCTTGAATCTATGAAAGAGGATTAGGGCCAAGCAATAAAAAAAATAAATAAAAATAAAACCATCTCGAGATTAAACTTGTTAAATTTTGAGAAAAAAACTTGTTAAATTTTCGAGAAAAAAGTCGAAATAAAATGTTGAGAATAAACTCGTTAAATTACGAGAAAAAACTCGTTAAATTACTAGAAGAAAACTCATTAAATTTCGAGAAAAAAAATCGATAAAATGTTGAGAATAAAGTCATTAAATTAGAGAAAAAAGTCGTTAGATTATGAGAACAAATTCGTTAAATTATGACATTTTTCTCATAATTTAACGAATTTGTTCTCGTAATTTAACGACTTTTCCCCTCATAATTTAATAAGTTTATTCTCAACATTTTATCTCGACTTTTTTTCTCGAAATTTAACATTTTTCTCATAATTTAACGAATTTGTTCTCGTAATTTAACGACTTTTTTCTCGTAATTTAATGAGTTTATTCTCAACATTTTATCGACTTTTTTCTAGAAATGTAACGAGTTTTTTCTCGTAATTTAATGAGTTTATACTCAACATTTTATCTCATCCTTTTTCTCGAAATTTAACGAGGTTTTTTTTCGTAATTTAACGAGTTTATTCTAAACATTTTATTTCGACTTTTTTCTCGAAATTTAACGAGATTTTTCTCGAAATTTAACAACTTTAATCTCGAGATGGTTTTATTTTTTTTTATTATTGCTTGGCCCTAATCCTCTTCCGTATGAATCTCCCTTTTCTGTCAAAAATACTTTCCAGTCAAGATTTAGGCCACGTTACAGTACTAAGACTGGTCGCATTAGAGTTACAAATGATTTGCTCTTATCTGGGTATCTGGGTGAAGACTACAATAGTTACTCAAAAACGTAGTCATGTAATCATCTATAACATTGTGCACAAATAATTTCAACATAATATAATGAAACAAGTGCCAAAAATAATTGAGGAAAAAACTTGTTTATTTTTAAATAAGTATATCCACAGATCTAATATGCCATTTACATTTAATTTTAAATACATTTGATAATGCATCTTTTGGCAAAATATGACATTTCATAGTAGTCCCACATCATCACAGAAGTTGACCATTCAAAACACCATGTCTTTTATATTTGACAATTCATACTCACATATACCTCATGCCATACATTTAAAATTCATGCACATGCCTGCTGTTACTGCTTATTTCTGCAAAATTACATTAAAGTAGTCCAATATGGACTCTGGCATTCATGGGCTGTTTGTGTGGAATCACACAATGTCAAAGTACATTCATTTATTTTATGAAAGAAAATTAAACTAAACTGAAAATATAGTAAAAGTGCTTCCACAGTTCAACAAAATCTGACATGTCATAAGGCTTTTTCAGGTGAACATCCCACTTTCATTTAATTATGAATAGCATGAGTGGATGTGTAAACTGACATTCTGTGTACTGGATGAATGTGTGTCACTGTGTCGAGATAAGTGACACTATCGTGTGTATGATGCGAGATCCTCGAGGACAGGTGATCAGATCAATGCTGGGATTTTTTATCTTCTCCTCTAAGAGCTGATCCAACTCCCAGCGCAGCTCTTTCACCAGCTCAGCCACCTACAGTACATAAACACTTTCTAATGAAATACTAGCACAGTATACAACTAGCACAGCATAATAAACTAGAGTAAGTCTGTTTTACCTCATGAGACGCAGCAGAAAATTTGATCCAGCCATCATCCAGAGAGATAACGAACTCTCCACGCTGCAGCTCCACGCTCACTTGCCCCCCACCAAACAGCACCATGGGATATACGCACACCATGCTACAGTCACGGATAAACACTCGACTGGTCTTCACTTTCTCGTGGTACACCAGGTATGGGCTGTCATAGTGGCGCACCTACAACGAGTGAAACTTCTCAGATGTGACAGCACATGAGGGAAACTTAGGCCATGTTCAGACTGCCAGCAAAAATCTGATTTTTTGCATATCCAGATGGGTTTTTGAAAGTCTTCATCTGGAGGTGGTTTGAAATGCGATTCCAATCAGATTTTTACAGATGGGTCTCAGTCTGGATGCTCTGGCTGCTCAAATTGGATTTCATACTGTCTTTTGCGTCGCTCTTAACGTGAAACTGGTGACAGAATTGCCGGGAGTATTAATTCGGTGTTCAAATGGTCCAAAGATTTTCCCATTCTGCACCGCAACTCCACAGGGCACTTATTTGGAGAGCGAGATGTAGCACCTCAATTTTACCTGCATCCGTTTTGAAAGACTTGTCAGATGCGAAAGCAAGCCTACGCTGTTTCCAAAGCAACCATCCAATTTTCCTGCAGTCTGAAGTCTGAACATAGCCATACACTTGATAAAACAACTGAAATGTTTTATATTTAATTAAAAATAATATATTATTTATTATTTTTATTTCATTTAAATGTAAGTATATTTATAAATATATTATGTAAACACACATATATATTTTTAAATATTTCTTATATATTTACATAATACTTTAAATAATTTATATGTATGTATGTTATATATATATATATATATATATATTTAAAAGACTTTAATAAATGTCCCTAGTCTTTTGGTGTATGATTCAATCAATCATACTCTTTATTGTATGATTGATCATTACTGATTATTGATCATCACTACAATCATTACTGAAAATGTAATAACTTTCTCTGCCTCTAAAACAAATTTACGGATGACGTTACCAAGGATATGCAGGCGGCACAAATAATATTTAATACTTAGTAATATTTAGACATAATATTACCAATAATATCACAGCCTACCAGTACACATTTTTCACATTTCAATCAAATCCTGATGGACAAAATCCTGCCCTGAATATTCATTTTCACTAGTAAATACATGATTTTAGATGCTAAGTTCATAGCGAATGTAGTTTATGTCTGATAGTTACAGAGAAGTTGACAGATGAAGGGTGTATGTGGACGGCTCCGTCATTCTTGGTCAGGAAGCGCAGTTCTTCTGCTTTGGGCTGCATCTTCATAGCCCCTTTACTAGTGAGCTTATACTTCCCCTGAGGAGATCTCACCTAAACACAACACAGCACGCTTTATTAAACACATTCATGTTAAACATCTAGATAGACTAAACCAATTTTGCAACACTGACCTGGACTACATTAGGGTAGAGGGCTGCACACAACATGGCTGACATCAGCTTTGTGTTATCGGAGTTCAGATTGGCCTGTTGAGGGACAGAAAAATTTTTTTTTTTAAAAGAAACAGGTCACATTCTGTGGGTAGTTTACTACGGAGTTCATAAATTATTACTGCTACTTAAAGGGTTAGTTCACCCAAAAATAAAAATTATCCCATTTATTACTGTCCCTCATTTCTTTCCAAACCCTTAAGACTTTTGTCCATCTTCGGAACACAAATGACTATCTTTCTGATGAAATCTGAGAGCTTTCTGTCCCTCCATAGACAAAACTAATCCATATGAATTGAGTGATTTAGTCCACATTTTCTGAAGAGATTTCTGATTCAGATTGATTTTAAGCTTTTATTGACATATAAACATTAATCAGCGAATATAAACAGAAGCTCAACCAAATGTGCTTGACACACGAGAACAAACCTCATTGGCTCTTGAGGAAGCTCAAACTTGCTGCGTAAAACATGAGAACGAACCTCATTTTGTTCTTACACGTCAAGCGAACATGCTTGAGCTTCAGTTTACTATAACTGATGTGTGAGCTGATCAATGTTTATATGTGAATAAAAGCTTAAATTCAATCTGTTCATCATATAAAGCAATTGAGTCTCTTCAAAAAAAAATTTAAAAACAGCTCCATTCATATGGATTCGTTTTACGATCTCTTTCTGAACTTTTTGAAGCAACAAAGTGGTAGTTATGTAGCTGTCAATGGAAACTCTGATTTCATTAAAAATATCTTAGATGAAACAGCAAAATATTCCAAGGCACTCATATGGTTAAGCATAAACGGCCTTTAAAGGGTTAGTTCACCCAAAAATGAAAATAATGTCATTTATTACTCACCCTCATGTCGTTCTACACCCCTAAGGCCTTCGTTCATTTTCGGAACACAAATTAAGATATTTTGATGAAATCCGAAGGCTCAGTGAGGCCTGCATTCAAAGCAATGACATTTCCTCTCTCAAGATCCATAAAGGTACTAAAAACATATTTAAGTTCACGTGAGTACAGTGACGAGAATACTTTTTGTGCGCCAAAAAACAAAATAACGACTTTTCAACAATATAGTGATGGGCCGATCTCAAAACACCACTTCAGAACTTTACGAATCGAATCAGTGACTCGGATCTATCAAATGGTTAAACTGCTGAAATCATGTGACTTTGGCGCTCCGAGTCACTGATTCGATTCGCAAAGCTCCGAAGCAGTGTTTTGAAATTGGTCCATCACTATATTGTTGAAAAGTCATTATTTAGTTTTTTGGTGCACAAAAAGTATTCTCGCCGCTTTATAATATTAAGGTAGAACCACTGTACTCACGTGAACTTAAATATGTTTTTAGTACCTTTATGGATCTTGAGAGAGGAAATGTCATTGCTGTGAAAGCAGGCCTCACTGAGCCATCGGATTTAATCAAAATATCTTAATTTGTGTTCCGAAGATGAATGAAGGTCTTACAGGTGTGGAACGACATGAGTGAGTAATAAATGACATTATTTTCATTTTTGGGTGAACTAACCCTTTGATAAATCAGGCTAAAGCATAAAAAAAATTAAGAAGTTGTTGATCACTGGGCAACTGATTGCAAATCGTCAAAAGCATGGTTTTGTGGACAATGGATGTGTATCCTGAGGAAGGCTGTGTTAAGCCAAAACGCTTTGATCAACAACTTTTAAATTTTTAATGATTTAGCCTAATTTACTAAAGGCCTTTTTATGCTTAACAACATGAGTCTTTGATATATATTTAGTTGTTTTATATATTTATTAATCAGTGACTGAAACAGACGTTTAATTAGCGCTTCTCTGATGGCATTTTTTTCACTGTGTTCAGCATCTATTTTGTGCACACAAACCGGATAAGCTACAAAAGTTAAACATGTCAGCTGTGTGGATACTAGATCTGGATTGACAATATTAATTTCTCATTTTTAATCGGTAATGATATGGTTTAAATTTATATTTTACCAACAACGTGGAGTACAAACAAAAAGTTGAAATAAAAACTGCCTTATGTGCAATTTAAATGTTTGTACAACTCAGTTTTAGCTATTTGAGTGTTGATTTTTAAATACATTTGATTGATTAATTAATTGATCATTAATTTATTATTTATTTTCGGTTTCATTTTTCAGCCAAGTGCATCCAGATTTTTTGGTTTTAGCCCCGAATTTTCATTTTGGTGCATCCCAACCTAAAATGGGTATAGATTGAAGTGGAAAGGATTTTTTGATGAACAGTTTGAGGAACAGCATTTTATAAATGCATTTTATTTCATTTTGATGAATTTAATGTGTCCTTGTAATGTGCCCTAATATTTCTTAATAAAAACAGTTATGTAGATTTGCATGAGTTTGACAACAGCATAACAATACAAACAAAAGTACAACATTTATGATCATTAGGTTGTTCTATATCACACCACCTTTCGAATAGTCTAAAACCCAGCACTCAACAATCTCACATATTACTGCTGTCAAAAAAAACACTCACTGTCCAGAAGAAATAGGATAAAACCTCTAAAAATAATTTACCTGCCATTAGTTTTTAAAATAGCATAATTTCCAAACTGATATTAATCAGAGACAATCACTAGAATGTTCTTAACACAAATGCACCATTTACAATAATTTTATTTAAATGAAAACTATTTTAACAAAATTCTGATATTACATTATAAACTTGTTACATTTAAAACCAGCTGTCTCAGACCAGTAAGTTAAAATAAATAAATATTTAATTTAAGAAAAACAAAACTATTTTACAATTAAAAATCCTTTCAAAGCTGTATCCCTACTACTTTTCAACACTTTCAGATATTTATGAAAACATGTAAACAAGGCAATATCTAGAAGATCTTCTTTCCATATTTCTATGATCTTAGTGCATAAACAAGTCTGCCCCAGCACTCAAAAATCACTGTTACCTCATAACCCGTGGCCTCCAGCACCCCATCACTTCCTTTTGAGCTCATTTTTTCAATGACCCTGGCTTTCAGTCCATCCTTCATAAAGCCAATGTCAGACAGGAGCTCTGCAAACTGCCTTTTAAGGCACGCTATCTCCTGAGAGAACACACACAAAACAAAGGTTATTCAAGTGTGCCAAAATGACTGACATCTGTGCTGAGCTGATCAGAGACCAGTCTCACCTGTAAGCCCCGGATCGAGAGGAAGTTCTCTCTGCAGTACTGGTAACCAGCCTTAAAGCCGTTCTGTGCTGCGTTACACCAACCCTGAACACAACACGAGTCTTTGTGATTATAACAGCAAACAGCACATTTCATGAACATGAGCTATAAATAAACATGTATTGAATAATGAACTAGGCCCAGATCTTCATCAGCACTTTTCAGAAATGCATAAATAAAGAAATTCTGACTGATAGGACGATCAGTAGTAGATCAATATATTGGGAAGACTAATTATTTTTTAATTATTAGAACTGGCTGATAAAATGTCTGCTGGGCTAATTAGCAGAAGTGTTGCTTGTGTCAAATACAAAAACTTCTGACAGTCTTGTAAATGTAAAATAAAGTATTTCAAAAAACATTCTGTGAATTTTAAGTAAACAATGAAATGAAAAAAAAAATGATACAGATAAGCAGATGTGAATATGTATATATGAATACAGTATATACAGTATTTATACAATATATTTTATTTCACACTGATTGTGAGTGTGTGTATGTGTTTGTGGAATCAGCTCTGGAACGAGTTGCAAAAGTCTGGATATATTTAAAGGCCAAATATAATAAATACTGTAAAATACAATTATCTAATATCTTTTTTTTTAAAAAAGGAAAGCAAATGGTAATTGATGTGTATATCATAATGAACTGTGTATCTCTGGTCTTTAATTTAACCAGAGCATGTACTGACCTTGTACGCCTGCAGCAAAGCTAGATGGTCACTGTTCGCCAAAGAGAAACCCAACTTCTTCTCATTACTTTCCTCTCGTTTATCCCAGGGAGACACCTGTCAGTGTAGCCACCAAGAGAGCATAGATTTCAGCTAACTTAGTACTACATTGGAGAATTATCATCTACTACATTTGTCTAGTGACTTACGAATGGACTCTTGAAGGCCAGGCTGGCGGCGATGGTGAGAGCAGGGTCCAGGCATCGGAAGATGGCTCCCAGCAGCATGAGTTTACCGATGCGGACGTCCACGGGCAGACAGGCTAAATGCCAGCCCAGTGGAGTAAGAGACTCCTCATCTGTCAGGGCGCCCAGGGCACACAGGCGCTGTTTAGCAGACTCCAGGCTGCCTTCTGTGGGTGGCTCAATCAGCTGGGAGAAAACGGAGTCCAGGGGACGCTCCGCAAACACATCCAGCACCTTAACCCTGAGAGAGAAGAGCAGAAACGGGGTCAAGTTTAAACTATTAAAGGGTTATTTCATCCCAAAAAATCTAATTCTGTCATCAGTTACTCACTCTTATGTCGTTTCAGCCCACAAGACTTCTTTTTTGACACACAAATGAAAATATTTTTAATGCAATCTAAGTGATTTCTGTCCCATAAAGGGATCGATAAAGGGATTGTAAAATATATCCATATGAACTGAGCGGTTTATACTTCTGAATAGACACAATTGCTTCATATGATGAACAAATTTAATTTTATTCACATATAAACATTGATCAGTGAACATACAGAGCACTCAAATATGGTAAAATGAAGCTCAATCGTACTTGATTGATGCGCGAGAACATCCCTCATTGGTTTCTTGAGGAAACTCAAAAGCTTGCGTTTCCATTTGTTTACATGCAAATAATAATTTAAATCTTTTCATCATATAGAGGGCTCACGTCTCTTTGGAAGACATGGATTAAACTGCTTGATTCATAAGGATTTATTTTACAATAGACTTGAATAGACTTTAGACTTTTAATGGAGGGACTGAAATCAGATTTCATTAAACATACCTTAATTTGTGTTCTGAAGGTGAACAAAAGTGGAACGATATGAGGGTCAGTAAATTATGACAGAATTTAGATTTTTAGGTCAACTAACCCTTTAAGATCTTAACAAATATTCTTAGGTTTCAAATCAGGTTTACTTATGTTAATTAAAAGGCTGTTTTTTACTTTTAAGTTAAAGTTAAGTGACATGAGGGCCAAGTACGGCAACCCATACTCAGAATTTGACCACATACACAAACTCCCTGCATTTAACCCATCCAAGTTAGTACACACACATTATGAGTAGAGAGTAGTGGACACACACACACCCAGAGCAGTGGGCAGCCATTTTGCTGTGGCGCCCGGGGAGTGATTGGCTAAGTCATGGGTATTGAGGGCTGTTCATACACTCCCCGACCCACATTTTCTTGCCGGTATTGAGAATCGAACCAGCAAACTTTGGGATACAAGTCTGACTCTCTAACCATTAGGCTACGACTACCAAATATGAAGATGGTTACCTTAGACAAAGCTGCTCCAGAGGAACTCTCTGGATCTCAGGCAGCTGCTGTTGGCTCAGGTGGTGTGTGAAGCGGTGGCTCGTAAAAAGATGGAAGCAGACGCCTGATGCTACACGACCAGCACGGCCTTTTCTCTGAAGAGCATTGGCACGAGACTCCCACACGTCCTCTAGACTCTCCATACTGCGACTGGCATCGTACCTAACACGCATGCACAAATTTAGGATAATGCATCCAAATCTAATTCTTTTGACAGGGTTTAACAAATGCAAGCTTCAGCACCAATACGCAGTAAACAGTGAGTCAAACCTCTTCTCCTTCATCCGGCCAGAGTCTATGACATACACCACATCATCAATGGTTACAGAAGTTTCAGCAATGTTGGTGGAGATGATGATTTTGGTCACACCCTCAGGTGGGCGGGTAAAGACCGCCTGCTGCTCCTCATTGGACAGGGATGAGTGTAGAGGATACACTGCACACCTGGAAATTTTACACACAAACATAACTAAATATTATCATCCGCTTTTTACAGGTGAATCTGTAAAAAAAATGTTCAAGTCACATCTCAGCCCAAATTCGATTATTTGTTTTATTAGTTTTATAATAATCTACACAATTGTTCAAAAGTTTGGGGTTGGTTACAATTTTATGTTCACTAAGGCTGCACTTATTTGATCAAAAATACAATACAAACAGTAATATTGTGAAATATTATTACAATTCAAAGTAACTAATTTAAATGAATCTGAATCTTCAGCAGCCATTACTTCAGTCTCAGTGTCACATGATCCTTCAGATATCATTCTAATTTGCTGATTTGATGCTCAAGAAACATTATTGTTGTTAGAAAAAAAAAAGAAATCCTGCTACTTATTTTTGTGTAAACCGTGATACATTTTTACAGGATTCTTTGATAAATAGAAAGTTCAAAAGAACAGCATTTCTGTGAAATAGAAATCTTTTGTAACATTATAAATTTCTTTACTTATAAATTTTCTTTAACAATTTAATGCTTACTTGTTGAATAAAACTATTAATTTCTTTCTTAGTGATCTTACTGACCTATCTTATGAACAATAGTATGTAATATTATAATATCAATATGATATTAAAATATATATATATTTTTAAGATCAATAAGATTTTTGTATGGACCGTGACATTATTTTCTTGATAATTTTTTAATCACTGTAATTTATGTTTTTCAATGCGTTTTTCATTCTTAATGGTGATTCTCCCTAAACTCTTTTATTTACCAGTTAATTAGCATAAATCACAGATACAGTAGTACAAATACTACCATTATGGATAAAAACATAGTCATTATGTCGTAGAAATGAGAAGACAGGTTCAAAGGCTTTCTTTATTAAAATAAAAATGCTGTCATGGTGCAAAAAAATATTTTCCAACAATAACTGAAGTACTGGCCCCATTAAAAAAATTTACCTGTTTGTTCGTCTATTATTGAACATCCTATTAGACTGCAGCTGTTCATATAATTGCTTTATTTCTGCCAGTCCTGGTAGGAAGACCAAAACAGCCCCTGTGCATTCACACACACAAAAAAACAGTCAATCACTGTGACCTTTTTAACCTTGATAAGGAAGCTGTAATTATTTTAAACAGGCATGTTGTGCAGGGGTTTATTGTGCTCTTTACCTGGTGGGTAGCTGTGGTCTCCATCAACAATCCACTCCAACAGACTCTCCACCAGGTCCATGTTGATTTTGTCAAGATCCATAGCAGCCAACGTTTTCACCACAGACTTTGAGTAATCTTAACAAGAGATGCACAAAGATATTTCACTCACTAGGTTTCAGTGTGTTATATCAGATTACACAGAGATCTAATATAAAGAATGAATTTAACAAGCAGGTTGAACTTTTTGCAGATACTAAAGACAGAAATGAGTTTAACCCTCATGTTTTGACTTGGAGAGGATGAATGATTCCACCAGATATAAAATTTATTTTGCTTGAGAATCAGTACCACAGCAAACATTATTAACAATCTATCATAACTTGTAATAAGTCCACTTAAAGTTTGGCAAACTCATCAATAAACAGATTAAACTTCTTTGTAGATTTAGGAGGGTGATAAATTAGTGCCACCACAACTGAATTATCTGCATTTAGTTGAAACAGTTGTAAGTCAAAACTAATGAGAGATTTGAAAGCATTTGGAAACATTAAATTAGGTTAAGAATTTTCACAGCACAAGGGTTAAAATGAGTTAAAAACAAATAACAGAATTCTAGTGTTCTTACTGGAATATCGGACAGTGAGCTCCTGTTGACTGAGCTGCTGATCAGGGATGGAGTCTTTGATCGAATCCTTTTTCATTAAGGAGGTAAAGGACCAGCCACCACCATCATCATCAAAGTCTTCAACAAGAGCCCGGCCCTTCCCGGCGGCACCACCCTGACCGGGGGGACGATTCTGCTTTGTGGAGCGTCGGTATGGACTACCATCTTCAATTACATACCTTTACATCAAATGAACAAAATGTGTTGTAAAGACAGTATTTGTATTATTGTGTGAAGAATACACGTAGAAAAATAATTGTAGACTAAGCAATATGTATTTTATGTTAATACCTGGTCTTAGCGATGGCATCTTCAAGAAAGAACTGCTCCACTGGGAATGTACGTCCTTCAGATAGGAAAGTCAGTTTCGAAAAAGCAAGTAAGAAATGTGGAATAGGTTACATCTACAGTTTACATATTTTTAAAGGTGCACTAAGAATGGTAAAAAAGTATCTGAAACATGAATCAGTGAATGTTTAAAGAGAACATATTATGCTTTTTTTACATTTTCAACTTTCTTTGGTGTGTAATGCTGCTGTTTGAGCAGGAAAAGGTCTGCAAAGTTATCATACAGGAACATACACGTCACAATATTCCTCATTTAAATAATTCCCACCCAAGGCATATACACAAAAAACGAAACCTGCTGTTATGGTAAGGTTGTGACATTTCAAACTCGCTCAAAGCGTTTAACCAATCACAATACACTGGTCCAGCCAACCAATCAGAGCACATTGAGCTTTTCAGAAGGAGTGGCTTCACAGAGACAGGAACTAAACAGAGCGTTACTAACAGACAGGAAAGAGAGGTGCTGCAACAGTGTAAAATATGTGGAAAATAATGTGTTTTTTGAACATTTAAGCATGAAAACCTATTCTAGTAGACCCCAAAAACAAAATTAAGACTTTGTAAAAGGGTATAATAAGTCCTCTTTAATGAAAAGTGTAAATTATGCTTTCTTTCTTTGTCGGTAATGGGGTAGAGTACCTGGTATATGGATGCTGGGGCAGTTGTTGAAGTACTGTGAGAAGAGCTCAGCATTCAGGGTTGCACTCATCATAATTATTTTCAGATCCGTCCTTTTTCCAATCAGATCCTTCAGAACCAGCAATAAGAAGTCACTGCGAGACAGAAATAATTTTACTGTCAGACTCGCATCATGTGACTGTGTTATGTGCATGTGTGCCTTCCACAAACCTCTCTTCTGTCCGTTCATGGACCTCATCCACGATCACATGTGTAATGCCGCTGAGCTCAGAGTCACCTTCTAGCCTCCGCAAAAGGACACCAGTGGTGCAGAACATCAGCCTTGTGCTGGAGGACTGGATACAAGAAAGCATACAATAACATTAGGATGTCCAGTTTTTTTTCCAGCAAGAATTTATCAAAAGTGACAGTAAAAGATTACAAAAGATACAAAAGATTTCCATTTCAAATTAAATGCTGTTCTTATGAACTTTCTGTTCATCAGAGAATCCTGATGAAAGTGTATCTCAGTTTCTTGGTATTTATGCATTTGCCTGAAATTGTTTTATTCAATGTATGAAACCATAATATGGACCAATTGTTATTGCAACCAATTTATATGAAAATGTTTAACGCAGGAAATAGTAGAAAATAAATTCTTGGTGTGCCCAGACTTGTAGTTCAGTTCTCTTGGTTCTTTTGGTCCGGACCAAAAAAAAGAGAATGATACAAATCACTTATTTGTGTGCATTTTCAAGCATTTATAGCAGCAGTAATTTAACAAATGATAATCAAATGACAAAGAAAATCTTTAAGAATATATTGTAAATATCTGATGTATTGCTCAGTCTCAAGCAGCAGCAGTAATTGTGGTTGGTATGTAAAAACTGTGTTACCCTGACGGTCTCCAGACGGATCTGGTAGCCTGTAGAGTGACCCAGGGCCTCTGCTCGTTCCTGGGCCACTCGAGTCGCCACAGTGATGGCAGAGATTCTGCGTGGCTGAGTGCAAATAATGTTGGCCACTCTATCCATCCGCCCAGTCTGGAGGAAATTATCCAAGATAAACTGAGGAATCTGAGTGGTTTTCCCGCACCTGAAATTATATTCATTCAGACATCGAGATGTTAAGAACGTCAACGAAAAAGAAAAACTGGAATATAACAGAATATAAATGCTGCAGAACATAGTCCTACCCAGTCATCCCGCTGATGACGAGAACCTGATTCTTATCCAAACACTCCAATATGGCCTCTTTCTTCTGCCATGCAGGTAGCTTCTGCCTCTGCTCCTGCATCGATGTATACCGCCTCGAAGACTGACAGAGAGAACACACAAGGATCGGATAACCCAAATGATAATACTGAAAAATCTATTTCAATCACTTTCTTCTGTGTTACACAAAAGGTGAACATTTGAACAATATCCTGGCTGCTCTCTTCCACTGATAATGAAACTGAATGGGGACAGAGTGTTGTCAAGCTCCAAAATGACAAAGAAATGAGCTTTGAGATGAGATTTATAACGAGCTTTGGTCACAAGCAATGAGAGAACTAATGAAGTTTGAGAAATTTACTGAAAAAATTTGTTAAAGGTGGCATAGGTGAATTAAAAGCTACAGTGAAGGGCAAGATTTTTGGTAAATAAAACTTTTGTTTATTTAGTTAGACGTTTATTTAGTAGACGTTTAGATTAGACTTTCGTTAATCTTCAGAACAAAAATTAAGATATTTTAGTTGAAATCTGATGGCTCCATGAGTCCTCCATAGGGAGCAATGGACACTTCCTCTCTCAAGATCCATAAAACACTAAAAACATATTTAAATCGGTTTACGTGAGTACAGTGATTCAATATTAATATTATAAAGCGACGAGAATATTTTTAGAGCGCCAAAAAAACAAAATAACGGCTTATTTAGTGATGGCCGATTTTCAAAACACTGCTTCATGAAGTATCGGAGCATAAATGAATCAGTGTATCGAATCATGATTCAGATGGCGTGTCAATTGCTCCCTATGGAGGCCTCACGGAGCTATCGGATTTCAACTAAAATATCTTAATTTGTGTTCTGAAGATTAACGAAGGTCTTACGGGTGTGGAACAACATGAGGGTAAGTAATAAATGACAGAATTTTCATTTTTGGGTGAACTAACCCTTTAAATCTCAGTCTGCATGATACATAAAACTATCTTATGATTTCAGACTTTTTTTTCTTTGTTGTAAAGTCCTAAAACCCAGAAACAAGTTGCCATTTTGCACTTTCATTGCCTTTGTCCTGAAGTCAGTGTTTTGTTTTTTTTTTTATGCGTTTTTGGTCTGTGGTTAACACAAGCTCAAAATATTCTAGGGCTGCAACGATTAATCGCGATTAATCGTTTGCAAAATAAAAGTCTGTGTTTACGTAATATATATGTGTGTGTTCTGTGTATAATAATTATGTATATATAAATACACACACATACAGGTATAAAGTTTAGAAATATATGCATGTATTATAAATATATATATTTATATATATTTTATATTACATACAAATATTTTATATATAAATATAACATTTTTCTTAAATATATACATGAATGTGTGTGTATTTATATATACATAATTATTATACACAGAACACACACATATATATTACGTAAACACAGACTTTTTTTTGTAAACGATTAATCGCGATTAATCGTTGCAGCCCTAAAATATTCATTTTATTCTATGACATAAAATGCATCAGTAATACCACACTCGTGACTTTTAAACCTTTTACTGTACGTGTCTTGAAAAAGATGGTTGCTAACAAGTGGTTAAATGGTACGCCAGAGGTTGTGGGGACCTTAAATGTCATCACAACGAACATGCACTCTTACAAACTATTCAAACTCAAACTTTCCAACTTGTAGATTTTAAATAAAGCTTGAAAGAGTTGTTGGAAGCTTAGCGGTGGTGAAGTTGAAGTCATACGACCATGGTGTAGTTTTTTTTATAGCCTAACTTTATCTTTTTGCTTCTGCCAAATGTATTTAGGCCCCAAAGCTGTATTAATTTGTGAAGATTATCTTTATGAACAAAATGTGTAAGAATAATAAACTTTTGTTGGCCAAAGAGCATATTTTCTGTAATAATCCATAACTCAATGGGAAAATCCTATTGGCTTTTTTGTCCAGAGAACCAGGGTGATGTTAACTTCAGAGTTGGCCTACAAAATATGTCATCCCTGCAGCACTCTATACAGGTTTAAAAACATGTAATGGTGTGTAAAGATGGCAATGATAGCAAAAATTCATAATTTACTACACCAAAAACAATGAGGGCAGGGTTGGTCTTGCACAATCGTCATGTGTGTTACCTGTTTCCTCTTGAACTCTCTGCACAGCTTCTTGTTCTCTTGCTGTATTTGCTCAGTTTTGATCTCGGGCTTCTTCACCATCTTCTTCCTCAAGTTAACATAGCTTTCATTTACCACTGGGATACATTCCTCTTCATCATCATAATCATCCTCGTCTTGTTCTTCATCAACATCCTCTCTTAGGAATGAAGCATCTAATTGAACACACAGTGAGTAAATGATAACAGAATTTTCAATTTTGGGTTAAGTATGGTATGACAAGTTTTGAGACGTCCAATCCCTCACCTTCCTTTTGATTCAGTCTGTGGTTTGTGGTCTCGGTGGTCTTGGTTAATCGATCTCTAGTTGCTGTACCATTCGTAATGCTGTCAACGGTGTTCCTACTGCTCCGACTCCTTACCGGAGTGACGGTGGGTGGAGTCAGCACTGGGGGCGGAGAGCTGTACTTGTGATGAGCAGCTGACAGCAGCTCTCTGACAGGTCCGTCCTCCTCCAGACAGGAAATGAGGGTGTAGACCACCGGCTCACCTTCCTGCGCAGCACTGAGTGACTGACCGAACAGGTACTCTGTGACATTAAGACGGCCCGGCCCTGAAAGCGATTCATCAGTGCTACTGAAGGCCACAAATGGAGGTTGAAAAGGATAAAAACTACCTGGTTGGAAACGAATCTCCAGCTGGTAAACGGGAGCTTCTATGCTGCTAAACCCTGGTTGACTTGCCATACAAAAATCTTTGTAAGAGTTCGATTCATTAGTTTGGTGCTTGAACTTGCAGCGGTTTCCAAACTTACAACCTGCACCCTTTAGGTAAAACTTGCAAATCTGATTGGACCCCGACTGCTTTTTACAATTCGCAGAGTCTGAAATTTTTATCCGACTTTCATCCAACCATAGCAAATCAAGCTGAATAGTCCAAACACGACTGCTGATGCGCTCACAGAACCGCTCCCCGTAGATCGCGGTCAAAGCGAGGGCCTCTTCCTGTCGCAAAGCTACACATTCCTCCTGTGAAGGGAGGTCGGACGTCTGGGGGCTGAGGGCACTAGAGCCAAAACGTTCAGTGAACATCTGGGATAGGAGGAGCTCTAATGTTGCTCCAACCTCACCACATCCACTTCCGTCTCCAGCCTGCAAAGCTTGTCTACTGCGCTCACGGTCAAACCCATACCTGAAACACGGGAAATCCTGAGTTACTAAAATATTAAGTGAACAACCAGATTTAGTACTTTATAGAAGTAAGCTAAAAAGTACACTACCATCCAGACATAAACTATTGGCACACGTTATGCTATAATACACTGTATAAAAAAAAAGAAAAAAGTTTGTGAATTTTACAGAAAATAAACTGTAAAAATGCTTTGGTAAAAACCTGATAACTGGTTAACTTTAAGTTACCTTACCTTACCATGTAGGGTGAAAAGCTGTTAATGGTTTAACACTGCAATTTTTGTAATTTAACTGTGAAATACTGTACAATTTATGGTTATTGCAAGTATGAATTACCATATAATTTATGTTTAAAAAAGAAATAAAAAGACATTTCCAGATGTCCCCATGTGACACATCACATATGATAACATTTTTTATAAATCATTTTGATTCTTCTCATTTTTAATATCAGTATTATACATTACAGTTTTTTGTGTTTAGAGTTTTTACACTTATTACATCAAAACAATTAAACAATATATTGTGAAAAACTGTAAATGGTTTAACATTGCATTATATGTAATTCTACTGTAAAATACTGTCAAATTTATGGTTATTGCAAGTAAAACATATGAATTACCATATAATTTTATGGTAAAAAACAATAAAAGGACATTCTTAGAGATTTTATATAAATAATTTTGGTTCTTCTCATTTATGTTATAAAAAATGTGTAATAGGGTGTTTTGTGTGTTACATTATCTGTTATTTGATGGTGTTTTGTCTTTGTATGACCCTCTGCACTGTCTATACATATTGGCCATGTTTTATGGACAGGCCACTTACTATGATCTCTAATTCATCATGTGGCTTTCAATTGTACCACCTGTATTTTCATGGTGCTTACCAGTACATTTTAAGGTAAAAAGCAGATTTAGGTAGTTGATTGATGTATTAATATTATATCAAATAATTAAATATATGGTTATAAGTTGTATAATATACAGAAGGCACAAATATGCCATCCCGTAATCACTTTTTTACAGTGAATTTCTGACAACCACAGCTGCTGTTTTTTTACTGTAAATCTAAAAGTTTTTTCAATAATCTTGAAATATTAGTAGTGTTGCCTGTTAGCTAGTGTGTACCTGCAAAGAGTGCCCAGAGCAAACAGGGAGATCACCGGCTCTGGCTTTGCATGCTTCTCCTCGGTTGAATCCTCCATCCAGTCCTCATTCTCTGCATATTCCACTCCATCATCATGGGTTACCCAGAACTGACCCTCTCCACGATGGTCCAACTCATCATACTCTTCTTCATTCTCTTCCTCCTCACCACCTTCATAATCAGAGCCGCTATATAACAAGAATACATTATTCAACACTGAATAAGCAATATAAGCCAATATACAGCTTTCCTGTAGCTCAGTGGTTAGAGCATGGCACTAGCAATGCCAAGGTCATGGGTTCGATCCCAGGGATTGCACATACTCAGATACAAATGTATAGTATAATGCAATGTAAGTCGCTTTGGATAAAAGCGTCTGCCAAATGCATAAATGTAAATGTAAATGTAAATGTAAATATAAAGTACTATTTAGATTGCAAAAGAGGGGTTTAGAAGTAAAACTCCCATTAATTTTCTCCATTCATTTTTTTTTTGAACAATTATGTATATGTGGTTTGATAAAGTCAATAATTTGATATATGTATAGTTGCAAAATACAGATTCATAATATTTACAATAGATGTACCTTTAACATTTATCACAGCCTTAAGTGACTTTATTAAAAGAGCAAGTTTGTTACAAAAAGTCTATAAAAAAGGAGGAGTCTTGGAGTTTGTCATTCAGAATTATAAAGTTTACAAACTGGCCGTAATAATAGATAGTTTCTGTCACATTCAATGTTCTTGTTTAATTCTTTTTTGCAGAAAAAGTTTTTTCAAAATGTCTGTACAATTTGACAATACAAAAGCAACTGACATAAAGACTTCTCAATAATTTTATATCAAACCAACACTTGCAATGCTTCATAGTTCATTCCCTCAAAACATAATATAAATCTCCAATACAGCTATTATTAAAATCAAAGTGTGTAATGTTGTGATACATCTTGGAGTTGGTTGGATTGGTTTGGTTTGTGTCTTAAAACTAGTCTTACTTTGTACTTACACAACCAAGGCCAAAGAAAAAGTGGATGGCCACTGTTGCCTCTGTAGAAACAAACACAAGTTCACCTGTTTGATGTGTGATACTCCTGGTTTTGAAGTTCCCGGAGCAGTTCTTTGACCTGTAGTTTGTTCTCTGATGTCATGTGTATCTTTTGAAGGGGCAGTTGCACTTGCTCTGGTCTAAATCTGGATCTCTTCTCCTCCTCATCATCATGTTTTCTGGGCAGTCCTAGAGATCTTCCTCTGCCAGTTCCTCCACGAGCCCCACGGAAACCTCCACCTCTTGAACCTCTAGATGAAGGAGGCTTGAATGACTGACTGGGACCAAAATCCAGGCTGAAATCATCTCCATCATCCCAGCCTCCACTGGCAGCTTTCCTGCTTCCACCACCACCACCACCTCCTCCACCTCCTCCTCCTCTTCCTCCTCTTCCACCTCCTCTGGGTTTATTGAACCGTCCTCCACCCCGGTTGGGTTTATTTCTCCTTCCACTCATTAGTTCAGCAACTTCAGCTCCCTTTTCGTGTATGTTCTTTCAACTGAATCATGTATGTGTCAATACACGTATCCTGAAAAGCATCAATTGCATAATATAAGCTAATATAATGAATTCACATATCTATTTGCTTATTTACATTTACCCGTTGACATTTTATTTGTAAAGATTATAAGCATAAATCAACCATTTAAGTGTGGAAACAGTAGCCACACATAAGTTAGGACGTACAGCTGGTTGTAGATACTAACGTTACATGGTTAGCTACTATATGTTGTGAGTACAGTCGGTTAAAAAGTTATTTGACAATGAAAGCGAACTCACAAATCATTCTGGTCATCAATATGAAGTTTCGCGAATTTGTTGCTGCACAGTTATAGCTACTTTTGTATCTATCTGGACATCCAGATTGAAACCTGCAGCAAGACAAAAAGCTTAAACAGGAAACATGCTGAATTTTCACAATAAAAGTCAGGTTTGCCGCAAAATAAAAGCTTCAGCGAAGGTTTGGTTTATATTATGTTTTATTTATTAATTTTATTTTTGTGTTGTTTTATTAAAAATATAAGCTTTCCCATAGTATTGAAAATAGCTTTAATAGCTGTTCAATTCATGATTGAAGATGTGTAAAGATCACAATTAATCAAAACAATACAATCAATAAACAGGTTCAGTGGTCTATAAAAAATAATTTTACCATATTACAAAGGAGAAAGGGGAATTTTGTGTCTTTCTTAGGCCTACATGCTAATTTTGTGACCTAGCATACTGGCAAAGGCAAACACAGCGCTGCAGTTGACTGCACTGTTTGTAATGGTCCAATTACACGAGATAGAGAGCTTAAAAGCTCTGACACAGAGGACAGGTTGTTGAGTTCACAAAATTAAGTCTTTTCAGTCCAACAAGTCCGGTGAATAGTTTGTGAGTCATTTTAGCATTCCAGCTTATTCTGGGTGTTTTGTTCTCTGAACTCATTCTGGGTATACAAGCCATTTATAGCTAATGAACTTGACCCTCAGAAATATAGAGTTAATAATGTGCCATAATTAAGCAAACAAATACAGCATTTTGCAAACAAACACAATCTGCTTTGCAAAGGAAAACTTGACTCGCAAACAGAATTAATTCAGATTTAACATCACTTTTGTAGCTGTTAGAAACGTTTTATTATGTATTCTGTATTATTTTATTTTATTTTTTTACCTCTGAGGTGTTCCAGCCTTTATACTTGCTGCCTCTATTTAAACAGATCTGCTTTTTTCTTTTTTTCTTTGGGAATATCCCTAAATTAAGAATAGAAAACACTCTAGAAAAAGAAAAAAAGAAAAGAAACTTTAATCTGTCTATAAGTTATAGGCCTACTTATGGAGTTAATATTATGCCATAATTAAACAAACAAATCCAGCATTTTGCAAACAAACACAAACTGCTTTGCAAAAGAAAATTATTATTATAATTAATAATAATAATAATAATGAACTTTATTTTATAGCGTATTTATAATATACATTTGTTCAAAGTCATAGTTTGTATTTATTTGTGAAATATGATGAAGGCTCATCTATTTATATTTGTAAAACACATTAGCCTACATATATTTGAAGAGTTTGGTTCCAAAACGCGATAAACGTCATTTAAAAAAACAAGTTTCCGCCAAAATCAGTATTGTATCTGGTCCGTGTTTAAGTCATTTATTAATTTTGCGCAAAATGCGATATCCGTCGTGTTATTCTGTCATGTTTTCTCCCTTTCTTTCCAAAACAAGACAAACGCCAGTCTCCTTTTTCTACAGAACGCGATATATCCGCTCAACCAATCACAGCGCACCACTCCACGCACTGTAAACAGTAATGGCGGCGCTCTGAATACACCCGGCATCCTAGTTTTCCCCATATGTTTTGTACTTTGTGATCAACAAAAACAGAAAAATTTCAAAAAAAATATACTGCAGTGGAGAAGAAACGCAAGTCATTTAAATGTAATAATTATATGAGGAGAAAAGAAGATGAGGCATTTGAGTCAGGAGGTGGAAAAAAGCCGGCTGTTGCTTGTTCCATGACAGCATCAAACTTCTGTCCCCAAAACTGAAACATGGACAGTTTTCAAAAGCCGTTTTTAATACCAAGGTACTCTGTAAATGTGTTTATTTTAACTGTAAATGTGTACAGTTATTTTAACACATTGTAAATGTGTTAAAATAAACACATTTACAAAGTACCTTGGTATTAAAAACGGCTTTTAAAAACTGTCCATGTTTCAGTTTTGGGGACAGAAGTTTGAAAATGTTTTTAATGTTTTTATAACCAAAAGATTCTATGTGAAAGTTTGAAATAGAAAATAGTGGTTTTCATCTTGCCACTTTCTGTGTTTGTATTTGTTTGTTTAATTATGGCACATATTAACTCCATAAGTAGGCCTATAACTTAAGTAGACCTATAAAAGTTTCTTTTCTTTTTTTCTTTTTCTAGAGTGTTTTTCTATACTTAATTTAAGGATATTCCCAAAGAAAAAGGCAGATCTGTTTAAACAAAGGCAGCAAGTATAAAGGCTGTAACACCTCAATGGTAGAAAATACAGAATATAATAAAACAATTCTAACAGCTACAAAAGTGATGTTATATCTGAATATCATTGTTGTGTTTATGATTCTGTATCCAATAGCCAATGGACTGCCATCACAGTTACAGGTCAAACTTTTAGTAACATGCCAAATTCTGTCGCAAGCCCTGTTTGATATGGGGTCATAGGCATGCATAAAGAATATAGCACAAATGTGGGGATTTTGGAACTGACAGTGTCTTTTTAAATACAAGATTAGTGTCATAGAGGAGGTGAAACTTGAATAAATTCATGTTCAGTTTGAGCGTACTCAGTGTGTTTCTCTGCTGAGGGGAAAGAGTGGGAACAATTTTGACTCTAAACAAGACGTATACAAAGCTTTCATGTAGACAGATGGGGGAGCTAGTTGACCAGAGAAGGCTGATTTTAGCGGCCGGGCTGGTGAATGGACTGGTAAAGGGATAGTTCACCAAAAAATATAAATTCTGTCATCATTTACTCACCTTTATGTTGTTCCAAACCGGTATAAATTTCTTTTGTTTTGCTGAACACAAAAGAAGATATTTGGAAGAATGTTTGTAACCAAATAGATCTTGTCCCCCATTCACTACCATAAAAAAATACTATTGTAGTCAATGGGGGTGAGATCCTCAAATCAAAAAAGGTCTAGGGTAATCCTACCCTTGTGAAAAAGTATTGTGCTTGATTGTATTGAATGTGCACTTGTAATCACATCTTAAAAGTAGGCTATTTTTTTTTTTTTTTTAAATATATCAAACAAGAAAAAAAAAAAAAACTTTTATGACTGTTTCTTAAAGGATTAGTTGACTTTCAAATGAAAATTTCCTGATAATTTACTCACCCTCCATATCATCCAAGATGTTCATGTCTTTCTTTCTTCAGTCGAAAATAAATTAAGGTTTTTGATGAAAACATACCAGGATTTTTCTCCATATAATGGATTTCAGTGGAGCCCAAACAGTTGAAGGTCAAAATTACAGTTTACAGCGATCCCAGACGAGGAATAAGGGTCTTATCTAGAGAAACCATCACTCATTTTCTAAAAAAAAAAATTTAAAATTTAATATGTTTTAACCATAAATGCTCATCTTGAACCAGCTCTCTTCTTCTCTATTTGAATTCCAGCAGTGTAGACACTGCTAAGTGTATTACTGCCCTCCACAGATTAAAGTTTGAACAAATTTTTATATACTTGCACTAGCATATTGTATATGACAATTTAGTTCAAACTTTGACCTGTGGAGGACAGTAATACACTTAGCAGTGTCTACACTGCGGGAATTCAAATAGAGAAGAAGAGAGCTGGTTCAAGATGAGCATTTATGGTTAAAACATATAATTTTTATTTTTATTTTTTTTAGAAAATGAGCAATGGTTTCTCTAGATAAGACCCTTATTCCTTGTCTGGGATCGTGTAGAACGTTTTGAAGCTGCAATGAAACTGTAATTTTGACCTTCAACCGTTTGGGCTCCATTGAAGTCCACTATAAGGAGAATAATCCTGTAATGTTTTCATCAAAAACCTTAATCTCTTTTTGACTGAAGAAAGAAAGTCATGAACATCTTGGATGACATGGGGGTGAGTAAATTATCAAATTTTAATTTGAAAGTGAACTAATCCTTTAGCACACTAAGGCCTATACACTTTTAAAAAAAAAAAAATCTTTTATAATGTTTTATACCCTTGTCATGCTTTAAAGAATTATATATTTTGATGATGACTAAACATGTAAAGTACTTTTTACATTTTAGTAGTGTTTTTTGATATTACATTTAAAGTTAATATATATATATATATATATATATATATATATATATATATATATATATATATATATATATATATATATATATATATCACTATAGTTCATTTATGTAAGTGCGGATAGCAAAATAAAGTAATCTGTCACATTATATCCAAAAATTCTTCATACAAAATTCTTCCATATATCCAAAATTATTCATACAGTGAAGACCAGTAAAAATTGATAAAAAAATTTGGGACCAAAAATTATTCAGACACTTTGACCTGACCATGTTTTGCTTAAGTGTTATCTGACATAATTAAGATTAATTTCTGACACAGTTTAACTGAGATCTTGCCATATTGTATTACCATTTTTTTAAACTATAGTGAATAAATGATGAACGAAAGGTTCAAGGTGTCTGAATATATTTTGGTTTGACTGTATATATACACATTACATTCAGTTAAGTATGCTAAAGTGTACTTCTTTTCACAAGGGTTGTCACAAACAAGGAAAAAACGATGAGCTTGTGTCCAGACTGTGTGGGAATGCGTTGTAAATGATGACCACTCAGTGAGGATAGCAGAGGAGTGTGGGTCGAGAGACAAGGTCAAAAGTACAGATTGGGGAAGTGCTGATTCTGGAACGGAAGTCTTAGCTGATTTTATGTACGTCAGAAAAGTAACAGAAAAGTGTATGGAATGTCCAAAGGCCTTCAGTGGATTTTTTTCTTCCATTTCCTTCATACTAAACATCATTTCTTTCTGTTTCTGTGCAGTGAAAGGAACAGTGCGCTTCAGGACATCATGGAGGATGTGGTTGTATCTGCAGACATGCTGGTGGAATCAATGGAATGGAGTGAACTTAAGAGGCTCCAGAACTTTCTGCTGAATATGACGAAGGATGGTGTGAGGAAGAGGGGTTGGTGAGTGGGAGGCAAACAGGGTAACAGAGAGGGGATATTGTCCGTCTGTCTGTTCTTTAAACGGGACAACTGCTTATGTAACAACCACTAGACAAAATGGGAAGGGAGCCATTTTCTCATACATTTAGACAAATACTGTAGTTTATTTTATCTTAGTAGTTCTTTCTTTTCTATCTGCTGCTCCTTATTTCGAGCTATCTGTTTCGTTTTCTTTCCTTGCGGAAATCCTCCCTTTCTGCGTTCTTCTGTTTTTATACTGATAGAGTGTAACCTTTTGGCTTTCATCACTTATATTTGGCCTCTTCCTGACACAGAGGCCTGAGCATTGGCGAAAGAAGGCACAGAGTGTAGGCGAACTTACTGTAATGTCTTTGTGCTGCTCAATGAAAAAAATTAGTGAATACACATAATTATTTATGACTAATGTATTTTGTCAAACTTTGGACCTGACACACCAAAAGGCAGAACAACACAAATAAATGACATTGTTGTAATTTTTAACCAGAGTAAACTAAAATGTATAGAATAAAATACACTACCATCCAAAAGTTTGGGGTCAGTAGACTTTTTTTTTTTTTTTTTAAATATATATATATATATATATATATATTGTGTGAAAAATGGCTGATGAAAATTCAGCTTTACCATTACTGGAATAAATTACAATCACAACAACACAAAAATCACAATATTACAGCTTTTGCTGTATTTTGGATTAAATAAATTTGGTGAACTTGGTGAACATTACAGACTTTAGATTAGATAGATAGATAGATAGATAGATAGATAGATAGATAGATAGATAGATAGATAGATAGATAGATAGATAGATAGATAGATAGATAGATAGATAGATAGATAGATAGATAGATAGATAGATAGATAGATAGATAGATAGATAGATAGATAGATAGATAGATAGATGATAGGTGCACCCCTGAAAAAGAAGAAATTAATTGTGACATCATTGTAGGCTGACATTAATTAAAAACCCTATGCTCCATCTGTGCTTCACCCCTCCACACCATCATTATAAGTACCAATTAAATTACTGACGCCCCGCTTGTTTCAAACTGGAAAACTCTCAGTGGATACACTGGCTCTCATTGAGGGTGAGGACAGAGCCGCCCACAGACTGCAGGGTTTTCTGGGACACTAAGCACTGCGGGTCTGGGACAGTGTGGCCTTGGCGGAGACAAGATGATGCCGGGGGACATAAGACAATCCCATAAGCCCCGTGAAACACATCAGGGGTTTATAGCAATACTAGATTTCAGCATTTATACAGAAGAGGCTCAAGGCCCTCCATTTTGATTAGCTGTTACCCATGTGGTCATGCAGCTCAGAACCCTTGCTCATGTCAAAGTCCTGCTGATTTAAACACATTCCGTTGACAAAAAGACAGCCAGGTTTGCTTAAAATAGAGATAATTAGCATTGGTATATAAATAAATGTGATATTTTGAGCATTTAGTGGTTTTTGCATGTAATTTGGGTAACTACCTATCACTATTCTTGAGCAAACAGAACAGAGTGAAACCATTTACCATTTACTTACTTGAGGAAAGTATTCATTGCTGTTTTCAAGGTTGCTGTAAGTCAAAACAGAAAAGCATGAATCTTATGCAACATGTATGTAGGCATCTAGAATACCTGAAGGAAGCTGTCTGTTAGCATCCCATTCATCTCAGTGGCAGCTGCTTGCCTGGACCTACAAACCACTTTATTTGAAAGCTGAACCGCATGTGACTGACTTTAGAGCTGCATGTACATGATTTCATGATGGTTCTGATTGCCTGATGGCTCCACAAGAACAAACACAGTCCTTCACTACTGACTATCCTGATCTATATATATTATAATAATCATTTTAAGAATTTGGCCTACTAGGTACTTCACTATGGTAACCCAGAAGTGCACAACACAATGAAATTAAAAAAAGCAAACATAAGTACACAATGGAATAAAGCCACAACACAACGAAATTGAGCCACAACACAACGGAATAAAGCCACAACACAACGAAATAAAGCCACAACACAACGAAATCAGGCCACAACACAATGGAATAAAGCTACAACACAACGAAATCGAGCCACAACACAACGGAATAAAGCCACAACACAATGAAACAAAGCCACAACACAATGAAACAAAGCCACAACACAACGAAATAAAGCCACAACACAGCGAAATCAGGCCACAACACAATGGAATAAAGCCACAACACAACGGAAATGCTCCCGACCACTAGGGGGCTCTCAGAGCTCCGTATTGTTAGTATTCCTTTCCAATATTTTATAGAGTTGGCAGTGATATGAATACCACGATTAGTTTCAACAGTATATAACCACTGTATATCGACATGAAATCACTTGAGAGCACAATAGCTTCATATTTATACCTGTGAATGATTTGATGCGCTACCACAGCGAATGATGAAGGGAACGTCTGACAATTCCACCAAGTGGTTAAAACGTATAATTTGTATTCATTAAAATTACTTTTAACATTTAAAAACAGACTTGTTCAAATTACAAAGGTTGTCAGTCTTACCAACAGGAAGTAACGAGCTTTGGAATTTGAACATGTCTGTTTTTAAATGTTAAACAAAGTCATTGTAATGAATACAAATTATATGTTTTAACCACTTGGTGGAATTTTCAGACGTTCCCTTTATCCGTGGTAGCTCGTCAAATCATTCACAGGTTGTCACGAATCCTGTCAGTTCCGGACTACATTTCCCATCATCCCCCCTGTCAATCACATGCACTCACTCCACCTATCACCTGTTGCCACATCCATCCTAGCACACCACACTGATCACCACACCCAGCTGCAGCTCATTATCAGGACTATAAAGGACTCACACTCACACCACCAGTTTGTGAAGTCTTGATTCACCCTGTGACAATTCTAATTCTAAATAATTCTTATTTCCCTGTCTGTCTGTTACTGTTTCTGCCTGATTCCTGTTTTACGACCCATTGCTGCCTGCCTCAATCTTTTGCCTGTAACCTGACTACGATTCTGCCTGTTCTTTATTGCTCCTGTTTGTTCCTGTTTGACCCTGCTTGTATGACCACGCTCACTTTTAATAAAACGTTGCATTTGGATCCCCTGCCTGAGTCCTCCCATCGTTACAGAAGACTTCGCCACACCGAGATCCAGCAGCTTTCGGGAGTGTTCCTGTCTCAGCTAATATGAGTCATTCTGTCCAGTTAATGTGTCTCCGTCAAGGAGACAGAACGATCGAGGATTATGTTGAGGATTTTATTGGACTTGCACATTTAACAACCTTTGACACAGTATGTCTCATGATATTCTTTCGTGGGGGACTTTCTGATCCACTCAGTTCCCTCATGCCACTGCATGATCCTGATGGGACTCTAGAACAATATATAGATCTGGCATTACAACTGAGTGGCTCTAGCTTTACTGTGGGTGTTGCGGAGGAACGCGACACCTCGTCTCTTTATGTAATGGCTGCCACGCCAGACAACACGCACAAGATGGCTGCTACTACAACAACACCAAGTCAAGTCTCCACTGATCTTCCAGAGCCAAATCACGTCTGCGTTGATCTTCCAGAGCCACGTCACGTCTCCGCTGATCGCCCAGAGCAACGCCACGTCTCCGCTGATCGCCCAGAGCAACGCCACATCTCCGCTGATCGCCCAGAGTCACGTCACGTCTCTAGATCAGTCCAGGAGCGGAGAGGCTTGCGTTCCAGTTTGGCTGATCCACCGCTGACATCAACACGAGCGGCTGGCATTCCTAAGCATCCGCCGGCCGCTTCGCTCTCAAGCTCGGTGGTCGCATCGCACTCAAGCCAGCCGGCCGCTTCGCACTCAAGTTCACCGGTTGCAACGCACTCAAATACCCTGGACACAATGGACGAGATGGCTGCTTTGCCAGTGCCCACGGGCAAGATGGCCGCCCCCTCGAAGCTTAAGGATACAGGGGGCGTTCCAGCCATTGAGTGCACTCCAGAACCCGCTCCAACCGGTGAACCCTCGCCTCAGCCTCGGAAGAGGAGGAGGAGGAGGAAGAAGGCTTTTCCGATTCTTCAAGGCTCAGAAGCCTTCCAAGAGCCCGCTGTGGGTCCGAAGACCACTCCAGAGGTCTCTCCTGCTCCGCCCAAGCATCATGCCCTGCCAGCGCCACCTGTGCTCCTTGCCCTGCCGGCGCCACCTATGCTCCTTGCCCTGCCGGCGCCTCCTGTGCTCCTTGCCCTGCCGGCGCCACCTGACTTCCTTGCCCTGCTGGCGCCACCTGACTTCCTTGCTCTGCCATCTGCCTTTGAACTGTCACGGTCGCCCATGGACTATAATTCACTAGGGCCATTAATGGACTTTGACCCACCGTGGTCATCTTTAGACTCTGTCCTGCCGTGGCCGCCCGAGGCTCCTGACACACCGTGGCCGCCCGAGGCTCCTGACCCGCCGTGGCCGCCCGAGGCTCCTGACCCGCCGTGGCCGCCCGAGGCTCCTGACCCGCCGTGGCCGCCCATGGCACCTGACCCACCGTGGCTGCTTGAGTTCCTGGACCTGCCCTGGAGACCTCCATACCCGCCTGCACATCCAGTATCTCCTGCCTGTAGGTCTCCAGGGCACCCACCCCCCCCTCCCCAGTTGTGCAATCTACGGCGCGAGGACGCGCCTTCCGGGAGGGGTACATTCTGTCACGAATCCTGTCAGTTCCAGACTACATTTCCCATCAGCCCCCCTGTCAATCACATGCACTCACTCCACCTATCACCTGTTGCCACATTCACCCTAGCACACCACACTGATCACCACACCCAGCTGCAGCTCATTATCAGGACTATAAAGGACTCACACTCACACCACCAGTTTGCGAAGTCTTGATTCACCCTGTGACAATTCTAAGCGTTATTTCCCTGTCTGTCTGTTTGTTACTGTTTCTGCCTGATTCCTGTTTTACGACCCATTGCTTCCTGCCTTAATCTTTTGTCTGTAACCTGACTACGATTCTGCCTGTTCTTTATTGTTCCTGTTTGTTCCTGTTTGACCCTGCTTGTACGACCACGCTCACTTTTAATAAAACGTTGCATTTGGATCCCCTGCCTGAGTCCTCCCATCATTACACAGGTATAAGTATATGAAGCTATTGTGCACTCACACACAGTGATTTTTAATTAATATTTCATGTCGATATACAGTGGTTATATACTGTTGAAACTAATCGTGGTATTCATATCCCTGCGACTCTATAAAACATTGGCAAGGAATACTAATATTAACGAGCTCTGAGAGCCACCTAGTGGTCGGGAGCATTTCCGTTGTGTTGTGGCTTTATTTCGTTGTGTTGTGGCTTTATTCTGTTGTGTTGTGGCCTGATTTCGTTGTGTTGTGGCTTGTTTCCATTGTGTTGTGGCTCGATTTCGTTGTGTTGTGGCTTTATTTCGATGTGTTGTGGCTTTATTTCATTGTGTTGTGGCTTGTTTCCGTTGTGGTGTGGCTTTATTCTGTTGTGTTGTGGCTTGTTTCCGTTGTGTTGTGGCTTTATTTCGTTGTGTTGTGGCTTTATTTTGTTGTGTTGTGGCTTTATTTCGTTGTGTTGTGGCTTGTTTCCATTGTGTTGTGGCTTGTTTCCGTTGTGTTGTGGCTTGTTTCCGTTGTGTTGTGGCTTTATTTCGTTGTGTTGTGGCTCGATTTCGTTGTGTTGTGGCATTATTTTGTTGTGTTGTGGCCTGATTTCGTTGTGTTGTGGCTTTATTCTGTTGTGTTGTGGCCTGATTTCATTGTGTTGTGGCTTTATTCTGTTGTGTTGTGGCTTGTTTCCGTTGTGTTGTGGCTCGATTTCGTTGTGTTGTGGCTTTATTTCGATGTGTTGTGGCTTTATTTCATTGTGTTGTGGCTTTATTCCATTGTGTTGTGGCTTTATTCCGTTGTGTTGTGGCTTGTTTCCGTTGTGTTGTGGCTTTATTCCGTTGTGTTTTGGCTCGATTTCGTTGTGTTTTGGCTCGATTTCGTTGTGTTGTGGCTTTATTTCGTTGTGTTGTGGCTTTATTTCGTTGTGTTGTGGCTTGTTTCCATTGTGTTGTGGCTTGTTTCCGTTGTGTTGTGGCTTGTTTCCGTTGTGTTGTGGCTTTATTTCGTTGTGTTGTGGCTCGATTTCGTTGTGTTGTGGCATTATTTTGTTGTGTTGTGGCCTGATTTCGTTGTGTTGTGGCTTTATTCTGTTGTGTTGTGGCCTGATTTCATTGTGTTGTGGCTTTATTCTGTTGTGTTGTGGCTTGTTTCCGTTGTGTTGTGGCTTTATTTTGTTGTGTTTTGGCCTGATTTCATTGTGTTGTGGCTTTATTCTGTTGTGTTGTGGCCTGCTTTCGTTGTGGTGTGGCTTTATTCTGTTGTGTTGTGGCTTGTTTCCGTTGTGTTGTGGCTTTATTTCGTTGTGTTGTGGCATTATTTTGTTGTGGCCTGATTTCGTTGTGTTGTGGCTTTATTCTGTTGTGTTGTGGCCTGATTTCATTGTGTTGTGGCCTGATTTCGTTGTGGTGTGGCTTTATTCTGTTGTGTTGTGGCCTGATTTCGTTGTGTTGTGGCCTGATTTCGTTGTGTTGTGGCTTTATTCTGTTGTGTTGTGGCCTGATTTCATTGTGTTGTGGCCTGATTTCGTTGTGTTGTGGCTTTATTTTGTTGTGTTGTGGCTTTATTTCGATGTGTTGTGGCCTGCTTTCGTTGTGGTGTGGCTTTATTCTGTTGTGTTGTGGCTTGTTTCCGTTGTGTTGTGGCTTTATTTCGTTGTGTTGTGGCTCGATTTCGTTGTGTTGTGGCATTATTTTGTTGTGTTGTGGCCTGATTTCGTTGTGGTGTGGCTTTATTCTGTTGTGTTGTGGCCTGATTCCGTTGTGTTGTGGCTCGATTTTGTTGTGTTGTGGCTCTATTTCGTTGTGTTGTGGCTCGATTTCGTTGTGTTGTGGCTTTATTCTGTTGTGTTGTGGCTCGATTTCGTTGTGTTGTGGCTTTATTCCGTTGTGTTGTGGCTCGATTTCGTTGTGTTGTGGCTTTATTCTGTTGTGTTGTGGCCTGATTTTGTTGTGTTGCTGCTTTATTCTATTGTGTTGTTGACTGATTTCGTTGTGTTGTGGCTTTATTCCGTTGTGTTGTGGCTCGATTTCGTTGTGTTGTGGCTTTATTTTGTTGTGTTGTGGCTTTATTTCGATGTGTTGTGGCTTTATTTCGTTGTGTTGTGGCTTGTTTCCATTGTGTTGTGGCTTGTTTCCGTTGTGTTGTGGCTTTATTTCGTTGTGTTGTGGCTCGATTTCGTTGTGTTGTGGCATTATTTTGTTGTGTTGTGGCCTGATTTCGTTGTGTTGTGGCTTTATTCTGTTGTGTTGTGGCCTGATTTCATTGTGTTGTGGCTTTATTCTGTTGTGTTGTGGCCTGCTTTCGTTGTGGTGTGGCTTTATTCTGTTGTGTTGTGGCTTGTTTCCGTTGTGTTGTGGCTTTATTTTGTTGTGTTGTGGCCTGATTTCGTTGTGTTGTGGCTTTATTCTGTTGTGTTGTGGCTTTATTCTGTTGTGTTGTGGCCTGATTTCATTGTGTTGTGGCCTGATTTCATTGTGTTGTGGCCTGATTTTGTTGTGGTGTGGCTTTATTCTGTTGTGTTGTGGCCTGATTTCGTTGTGTTGTGGCTTTATTTTGTTGTGTTGTGGCCTGATTTCATTGTGTTGTGGCCTGATTTCATTGTGTTGTGGCCTGATTTCGTTGTGGTGTGGCTTTATTCTGTTGTGTTGTGGCCTGATTTCGTTGTGTTGTGGCTTTATTCTGTTGTGTTGTGGCTTTATTCTGTTGTGTTGTGGCCTGATTTCATTGTGTTGTGGCCTGATTTCATTGTGTTGTGGCCTGATTTTGTTGTGGTGTGGCTTTATTCTGTTGTGTTGTGGCCTGATTTCGTTGTGTTGTGGCTTTATTTTGTTGTGTTGTGGCCTGATTTCATTGTGTTGTGGCTTTATTCTGTTGTGTTGTGGCTTGTTTCCGTTGTGTTGTGGCTTTATTTCGTTGTGTTGTGTTGTGGCTCGATTTCGTTGTGTTGTGGCATTATTTTGTTGTGTTGTGGCCTGATTTCGTCGTGTTGTGGCTTTATTTTGTTGTGTTGTGGCCTGATTTCATTGTGTTGTCGCATCACTGCCATTGACAAATCCTCTCCCGTGGACTCATGGGATAGTAAAGTGTCCATGTGCACCTCAGAGTCTTGCCAGAAGTAGTATTAGGTCATCTGGGTTCATAGTATTAAAATAACACTTAGGTCATGTCACCAAATGTCACCAAAGCAGATAGTGCCAGTTTAATCTAGTGTTTATTTTTGCTCCTACCTGCCATAACGACATCATAGAGAAACTATTGGTCATGGTGCTGTTAGTGCATTACACAAACACTTTAAAGCACTCCTGTGGCCTTCTCTGTGGGTTCAGACTAAATGCAACAGAGTAAATGGCCAATTTAAATGTTTGAAATCTATATAAAACATTGTGTCCAAGTTAGTGCAGGAGCTATTAGCACAATTATATAAGTGATTTCAGCAATTCTTTCACTGCCACATTTGGTAGAACAGCATATGGTAAGGACAAGTGGAACTTGGTACAGCAGTCTAGATAAATCCAAACCCATTATCATGCATTACAAATGAGCTCAGGGAATTCAGCATCTTGCTTAAGTTAATTATCAGTGTCCTAACATGCTGGCAAACACCACTAACATCGCTTCAGCTGACTGCACTATTTGTAATGATCCAATTACACAAGACAGACAGCTTAGTAAAATTCTGTCAGGCGAGAGGTTTTTGAGTTCACAAAAAAATCTAACAAATCTAGGGAATTGTTTGTGAGTCATTTGACATTTCTAGGTATTCTGAGGCAGATATTCTTACCTTCTCAGAAATGCAAAAAATAAGGAGTGTTTTCAGACAGGTTTCCTGACAAATGCTCCCCCGTCTGACATTGTTCTGATTGTCCCTCCCACCCCCCAAAACTCGTACCACTGTTGAGCTAATCTGTCTGGATGTTTAAACAATAAGAGCAAGCTTTAAAACTAAAAATTGCTGTTATTTTGGATTTTTGTAAACACTACTCATTTTAAGAATTTGAACATTTAAAATTTGAAAATGTCCATATACTTGTATTGAAGAAAATTCTCCAAAATGCTTTCATTATATTGAAAAGAGCAAGCAGGATTTTCTTTGAAAATTCACATTTAATGATCCACAGAAGACAGAAAGTCATACAGAATGCATTCAAAACAGGATGAGGGTGAGGACATGATGATAGAATATTAAATTTGAGGTGAACTAACTCTTTAATTTAGAAGTTTCCCAACAAAACATTTTTTACAGTGTATTTATTTACGGAGTGTCTATACTGCGTTCCAAATTATTATGCAAGTGACATATCAGTAAGATTTCAGTACAATAAACATTCAGATTTTAGTTTTTCTAAGAAAATGTTTGTTTGTTTATTTATCCTTGTCTTTTTAGATAACTGGTATCAATCTCAGACAAAATAATTTGCCAGATCTATGGAAACCCTACTTAGAGGTTGTTCCACATTATTAAGCAAGTCACAGTTCTCATGCAATATGGAGGAAGAAAGATCTTTCTGAAGATGAAAAGCGTGAAATGGTGCAATGTTGTGCAAAAGGCATGAAAACAACTAATATTGTGTGAAACTGAATGGAGATTATCGAATTATCATAAGATTTGTGAGTGATTTAGCCCTGTAAAACCCAAATATAGAAAAAAAAAAGAGCAAAAAAATGTTTGACCTCTCAGATATTGTTTTAGGAGGCCTCTGATGTAGAAATGAAAGATTTTTCAAATTTTTTACTTTTTAGTAAGTTTTTAGGGAAATGTTGCAACGTTAGGCCTAGATAGGAGCAGGATTTCTGTATTTGTGCTCACTTTGTCTGAACAGATATACAGAGCATTTAAGCATTAATTTGCAGGGTTGATTGCTTACATAGCCCCATAACAGTATATATCATGAGTAATAACACAACAATCATATTTTTTATGAATAAGCATTTATTAATAACAATATCGATTTTTTTTTAATTTATTTATAAAACTTTTTCTTCTATCACTTTCAATGTGGTTTGAATGAAGTCTGTGTTTTACAGTGATAGTCCCTAAGACTGTCCCTAAGTTCTTTTCATCTGAGAAGCACAGGCGAACATTGCACTTGTTACAGTGTGTTTGTGTATCCATTATTGCAGTGTCTACAGCGTCCTCTCTTCTTTACTGGGAAATGTGCAATCATGTCTTTGCGTACATCCAGTGGGGGGTGGTCCGATGACATCTTTCTGAAATGGAAAAAGTAAAAAAATGAATGAGTGAATAATACAAATGGGTCTTATATTGTAGTAGATAAACTGAACGAATACAGGGTGGTGGACCATGTGTCGAGGGTAGAGATCTAAATATATTATCCATAAAAGTATTATAATTTCAATGCAAATGCTAATCAAAATTCCTCTACTACATTCAAACAATACTGTCTGTCTGGCCTATTATGCTCTCTACTTATCATACTAAAAGGAACACATGCATCCCCCCAGAACACTTACAGGTTCATGTTCAAGACCATTCACACCTTTCCCTGAAGAATGCAAAAGGCATCCCCCCAAAATCATTCAGAGCTCCTAATGCTATAAACTGCTACTTGGCCAACACTCAAAAAAATCTCAGGATCATTTAGAAGTTAAAAAACAAATAAACTACAAAGATACAGGGAGTTTCACTGCTCTGGATGATGGAGTTTTAAATCCCACATACAGTTTATTCCTGTGTTTAATTAGGGTCTAAACTAAACTAAGTACCAATTTAACAGAAAAGCACATTTAGAACTTAGTTACAATGAATCTAACAATTTAAATTTCAGTTTGTGACCATGGGAGAAGTGCAGTGTCCTTATGTAACATGTAGGAGCACAGGCTATTTTGACTACCACTCTGGCCCAATGTTGTAGAATTACAACATGGACTTAATCTCTAAATCAAATTTGATTAATGTTTTCCAAAATAACTAAATATATCTGTGTTTTAGACATTGTAATAAACACACACACACAAAAAAAAATATGTAAGGAAATTTACTTACTGGAATCTTGACAAATCCAGTCATGCAAAAAAAAAAAAAAGGAGATGAGTTTGACACGAAGTCTGCAGGTAGAGTAACTTGGCCAGATGACTGGACCTATAAACACTTATTCTATCCAATAGCATTTTGAGGACAAACAGTAGAACCCATTAACTATGTAAATGTGGTCTTGAGAGAAAAAAAAAAAAAACATTTGCAAGCCTTTTTTAAAAATTGTTGAAAGTGATGTTGTAATTCTGCAACAGTGGGCTTTACAGGGTTAGAGCACAGCAGAACTCGGTCAGATAAAGGCTTATTAATGAAAGTTCCTGTCAGAAAATGAACTTGTATTAAAAGGGCAGCTATAATAAAACAAAAGTTGAGCAGCAAACAGGTATTTGAAGCTGCTGGTGTCTCTGGAGTCTCAAAAAGCTCTCCATGCAGGCTGGCAGTTGTGCGTAAAGATGCATTTTAGCCACTCCAAGCCAAACCTCACAAAGAGAAACATTTACAGTGGGTTTAGAAATACATTTTCAAACAATTTTATTGCTGTGGTGTTTTTTTGCAGCATGGGATAGTTTGCATTTCAGAAGGCACTATCCTCCTTTTTATACCATAGCTGAAAATGGCCAGTTATGAACTCCACATATCTTGCAAAAGTCATTTAAATACCCTCCATCTCACTTCCCAATATTCCAGCCCAAATCATCACACTGTAAATTCTAACAAGTTCACTTTACTTAAAAAAAGTTTAGAAACCGATTGCCTTATTTTTGCAACGCAAACTTAAAGGGAAAACTGAAGTTAAGTTAATAATCTATTAAAAGTAAAGAAATCTAACTCTTCCCAAGTAAATTAAGTAATAAATATCAAGTTAGTTTAATGTCAATTCTAGTTAATATACTCTAGAATATTTACTAATCTTACTTAAGATTTAATAGTAAGATTACACGAGAAATTCCATTTAACTAACAGTGTTATATTGTGTTCTGCAAACATCTTAAATACTATTTTTCTCAACATGGCTTTAATCTGCCATTTTATGCTACGTAGACTTAAAAAACTATGTGTAATCGGTTTACACATTTTCTTCAAGTAAAGTGAAAGAAGAATAGTATGTTGTACTGACAAAAGCTTTGTTGGTATAGTTCACTTACACGAGAGAACTACTAACTAAAAGAAGAACTGTAGAGAGTACTTAATTTACTTTAAATAAAATTTTATTGTCACCATTGTTGTGGTTTGCATGCTGAATGTTGAGATCTGTGTGTGCCTCAAGTGGTCAGCTGTAAGCTAATTTTACAGATACTCAATTAAAAGTTTAACAAGATGTTGATAACATTGTGTTAGCACAAACATTTTAAAACATTACTACTGAATACGAAAATTAAACATCTATCTAAACAACATTCAGTTAGAAATCAGATCATCTCTTAAAAATTATCTTTTTATTACTTCTCTTCCTTTGAAACCATAAACAATGATTTCTTGATGCATGGCTGCACCAAAATGGAGAGAATTATACAATTTTTTATCAAAGTTCCAAGTGCCAAACCAAAGGGAACATGAATCACCATCATGGTAAGTAAAAAAAAAAAAAAAAAAAAATAGGAAAATCAACATCAAACTAATTGACCTTAACTTGGGTTTTCTGAGTAATAGACAGCAAGAATAGCTTTTACTTTTATTTCACCGAAGCAGATCCACTCTGCAAACATAATGTTGAATCCTCAGTCCGTGTGATTCTGCACTGTGTGGAGGGATGTCTTGGCATGTCTTGAAATTTTTTTGTAATTTTACTCAAATTACATTAGTTATGGGAACTATCTGTTCTAAAATTTCAGCAACAATTACAAATTTATAGTAAAGTCAACATTTTGGTTAAGTAAACATACTAGTGTTTTTCATAGTAATAAGTATAGAAAGAAACTTCTTGAGACTCCAGAGGCACCAGCAACTTCAAATACCAGTTTGCTGCTCAACACTGGCTTTTTTATAGCTGCCCTTTTAATGCAATTACATTTTTTGACAGGAACTTTCCACAATAAGCCTTTATCTGACCAAGTTCTGCTGTGCTCTAAATCACTCACAAATCTTATGATAATTTGATAATCTCCATTCAGTTTCACACAATATTAGTTGTTTTCATGCCTTTTGCACAACATTGTACCATTTCATGCTTTTCATCTTCAGAAAGATCTTTCTTCCTCCCCATATTGCATGAGAACTGTGACTTGCTTAATAATGTGGAACAACCTCTAAGTAGGGTTTCCATAGATCTGGCAAATTATTTTGTCTGAGATTGATACCAGTTATCTAAAAAGACATGGATAAATAAACAAACAAACATTTTCTTAGAAAAAACTAAAATCTGAATGTTTATTGTACTGAAATCTTACTGATATGTCACTTGCATAATAATTTGGAATGCAGTGTATTTACACTAAGTGCAAATAGCGACCCTTGTTGGCAAACACTCTCTGCACTAGCTCCACCCACCAATGTCTGGTTAGGTCACTCAAGTTTTAAAAAAGACATATAGAATTCAATGTCTTCAGTGGCGCTGTAGCAAGTAATTTTACGTGATCGAAGCAGGTTCGAACCCGGCGAACTTGAATTTATTTTCAATAAAAATTAAAATACTGTTCTAAAAGTAGAAATAAACTGTGAACGAGCGTTTAATAATATTAAAAGTGTTTACTGGGTAGCGTTATGGGAAGGTGTAGGGATTTTATCCCTCCCAATAAGGCAGCATCTATTTAATCATTTTAATAAATATAATCATTTACACTCTGTGATATTATTGCATCCTGTTAATGTGCAAAAATACAGAGGTGGAAATAGTATCTTAAACTATAACATATAGATAACTAGCATCTAATTACCATTTACTCTTATTGCAAAGAACTGATACTTTAACATGGTGTAAATGGAATCTATCACTATTTTCACCGGTGTAAATAGCATGTCGCTAAAAAAATGCTGCTATTGTCAGTTAGTGTAAATAGAATATATTGCTGTGTTCACTTAGTGTAAATAACATCTACAGCTATTTTCACTTAGTGTAAATAGCTGCTGCCATTTATTTATCAGAACAATGATGATATGAAACATGCTTTGTGTAACTGTGAAGTACGCCAAAGTGAAGTGACTGGAAATGTTTGGGTGTGTGCTTGTGGAAATGACCTTTATTATTTTTAAAAGGCTTATTTCTCAGCCAATTGTGCAATACTATTGGTAGCCACTGTTTTAGACTGTTAAAGAAAGAGGAAGTCCTATGGTCTGAATTGGCAGACCCTCCTATTTTCCTGCACTTTGTTTTCTTGTGCACTATAAGGATCAGAAATCTCTGAATCAACTGATCCAAAAATGAAATCTTTGTAGTTGGGGAAAGAGTGGAAGTCTGGCTTTCGTAAGGAGTCTGGTCCCGTGTCCATGGGAAGGAAGAAACACACAAAGCCTCTAGGAGGGGATTGTTATGATTGAGATGCATGCGTTTGCCCCTGAGGAGGGTGAAGTTTGGGCTCGCATCAGCGCTTTAAACAGTGGCATTGCTGAAACGGCCCGCATGATAAAATGACCCTAGGGAAGACGCAGAGGAAAAGAAGTCTCTCAGTGCAAAACTGTTTTGCTTATTTTCTATAATTTCTCCCAGTGTTTTTCTTTTTGCCTGAGATTGCTTCCAGAATAAATAATGATTAAGCATGGGTTCACTCTCATTACTGTGTTTGTCCCTCACTGAAGTCAGATAAGAGCATCAGCTCCTCTTCACAAAGCCTGACATGCACCGTTTCTCCCAGAAATACCACAAACACCTAACCAGAAGTCAATCTCACACTTACCAAAGGTATTTACCATGTTTTTTGGAGATGTGTTGGACATCAACACATCTCTCCTCACAGGCATTTTTCATTGCATTCACGTAGGCTTGAGTAACCCCACTGCTTAAAATAAACACATTGCACTTGAAGAAAGCCTGTCTGTCATTCTCCTCTCATTTGTAGAGAAAACACTTGAACGAGTTGTTCTTAACCAGGTATCTTCTTACCTTTCACAGAACAACCAGCTGGACCTTAACCAATCAGGATTTAAATGCAGCCCCTCATCTGAGACTGCCCTGCTGTCAGATAATGAAGCTTTGTGGATTGTGAGAGCTGATTCCAAGTTATGCTGTCATTCTGCTAGATCTATCTGCGGCTTTCAACACTGTTAATCATTAGAGGGTACCTCAGGGATCAGTTCTAGGCCCCCTCTTTTTCCCATATACACTACATCACTGGCACCCATAATAAAGGCACATGGTTTCTTTATTTTAAAAGGAGATTAATTAGGATGCATTAATGGAATTGAATTGATATTTTTACAATTTAACAAAACATCCAAACATTTAGCAGTACTCAAAACCAACATGTTCTCCAACCATTACACCTATATAGTAGGGCTGCACGATATATCGCATGAGATTGTCACGCGCATTTCGTCAGTAAAGCCGGTTCCCTGATTACCGTTAAATCTCCATCACCTGCTTTCAAATGGAGCGGCATTTAATAGACAGAGCCGTAGATCACTGAAAAGCCACGCAATATCGCGTTCATTATCGAAGGCGATTCATCTGCGATATGAACGCGATATTGCGTGGCTTTTCAGTGATCTACGGCTCTGTCTATTAAATGCCGCTCCATTTGAAAGCAGGTGATGGAGATTTAACGGTAATCAGGGAACCGGCTTTACTGACGAAATGCGCGTGACAATCTCATGCGATATATCGTGCAGCCCTACTATATAGGTCGTTTGTCACTTCCCTGAAATACAACCCATAGGAGCTTTTAGTAAAGACACTTTCATTTTAATGCATTGTACCCTTTTATCTGCATATTTCGGGTTTCACGTAGCTCAATTGGCAGAGCACTTCAATATATAACAATATGCAATCATGTGATCATGCAATCGTGGGTTCGATCCCAGGGAACGCATGTGCTCATGAAGTGTATGTGCACTATAAATCACTAAGGGTAGTTTTAGGGGTGTGGTAGGTGTAGTCGTTAATAAAAAAAATGAGTGGAATGAGAATAGGACAAATGCTGTAAAAAGTCCACACACTGCATTTAAATGAACACACTTTCTGACTGGTAACGACAGTTATACGTCATGACAACAGACATAATACGACACTGTCATTATTTTTACGCCAGCTAGAGGGCGCATGACTTTAAAACGTAAATATAGGTCGTAAGGTGCATGAAAAATGACCTTTAGGACAGTCTCATAACAGTACTAATTTTATGAAATTATTCAATTTAAGAAATTTAAGATTTAAAGTTTTAAAATTGTCCTATTTTACTTTTGCATTTACATATTTCCATAAGTCTTACATATTTCCATTTCCATAAGTCTGCCCACCAGCAATGATATCCTGTTTGCATAGTGAATTCAGATTGGCCTTTTTCCTTTTGCATTTCAATATCTATTTAACCACGCAATGTCATTTCCTGAAAATACTGTATGTCACAATGTGTGTTTATTCAGAAACACAGAAAACAAGACATATTAAGAATCAATATTTTGACAACAGGCATTTAAAATCTAAGCTTATCCAAAACCTTTACACTATTCCCTTTGCTGAAATATACTTCATTGCAAATTTGCTAATTTCCTTTCATTTTAACTTGCAAATGTCTAAGGTGCCACCACATACAGACATTTTGAAATCACAGGGAATTGAAAATGAACACGCTTGAGTCTAGAATTGGGCAGCAGCTCAGAATGTGTTATGGATCAATGGACAGTAAGCGAGGTGTTGTTAATGGTTTGCCATAAGTTTCAGGTTGACTTCTTTGACAGTGTTTTTGTGTGTTTGCTAATACAACGCTCAGACACAGTACCTGTGCAAAGATGGGAAGCTGTGTGAGGCAACCTCCATTTGTGTCCATTTGTCTATGGAAGATGGAGAGCGAGGAAGGGATGTGCGTCATATTCCAAACAGAAATAACAAGGACAATAACAAATAAATGAGAGAGGCGGTTTGGCTAGGCGAACGTCCAGCAAACATCTCAGCACAGAAGTGACTCCACAGGTGGTGAGGGAGGAAGGCATTCGCTGAGTTTGTGTGCTTGATAACACTGAGCTAACCTACGGGTTAGCCAGGGACACCAATTAGTTTGTCACTGGTCATTAGACCCGTTTTGGCATCATGTAATGGTTGAAAGGATCATTACTGACATTGACTGTTACAAAACTTATACATTTTACCTTTATAATCTGCATTCTCACTGTCTGTGGTTTTTACAAAGTCGCCGTAATGCCCTTTGGCATCAAATCTGCCGCTATTGGTTGTAATGGCTGAGAGGGACAGAGTTTGCTAATGGAAAGTTCCTTTAATTAGCATGTCAGTACTGGAAAACATCCTGAGGCAATTAGGACATTTTCCTGGGCAGAGCAATGGCAAGGCTGTCTGTCTCCACTCTATCCACTCAGCACATTATTGAAATGTGTCTGTCATTCTTTGTCAGTTACTTTAATAGCTGTTGTGTCTTTTCTGAGAAGTTAGGAGGTGTGTCCTCCTGTCATTATTTAAAAAATTAAACAACTTAAGCCGTGACATACCATTGAGATGACAGAAATAACATACTGCCGCTCTGACAGAGCCAAAAGCACACAGCTTACTAGTGATTGATGCTGTATTTGTTTTTAGAATAGCTGAACTGCAGATTTGTTTCAAAGCTGGAGGCCCATTATTAAAAGGATTGAAGGCTTTTTATACAGGATTTACATCAGTAACAAATGTATACATGTATACATGTTGTAGTTGGCTCACAGTTGAGTCAAATACTTTTTAAAGGCACAATATGTATTTTTTGACGCTAGTGGTCACTTATTCAAAACAAAGGCATAGCTTGATGATGCTGTACATGAACGTGGAATCATGGGCATTGTCATCTTCACCTTCACCCAACTAAAGCAATCCGATGGACTCGGGCAGAAATCATGTTCATGGATAAGCTAATGTATTAAAGTTTTACAAACATTATGGTGGTATGAAGTAGGATGAGTCGAGAGCCGTGCATCTAGACCGATATTAGTAAAACTGGAAATCAAAGGTAGCGCATATATGACGTTATTTGAAGGGCGACGCAATGACACGGTCCGTGTCCTGGTTAAAATGGCTAATTTAAACATTGTTGGAAACACAAGTAAACAAAATATATAACATTGTTCTAGTGGTTTTTGTATATTTTCATCTAAAAATCTTACATATTGTGCCTTTAAAGGTTTTCTAAATGTGCTTTATAAAATAGATACCTCTGACTTTAATTGAAATAAAGCTGAAATAAAATAAATGAAAATTACAAATGTTGCCTTGCAAATATTGAAACTGAAAACTGAAAATAAGTTGAAGTAGGTTAATAAACATACTAAAACTGAAATAAAAAATAAATAAATTAAAGTTAAATAGAATAATAATTAAAAAAATAATAATAAATAAGAAAAGCACAACAGAATTACTAAAATCTAAGCTAAAATTAAAAATATCCTCCTGGCACCCAAGAATAGACTTTTGTCCTCTGTAGTGGACATAATATTTTAGTGATTTTCTCTGATACCATGTCACAGTTTTAACTCAGGAGTCCTGTAAAGAGCACATTCAGGGCTTTGCAGAGATACCAAAGTTTTGGAGGTTTCACCATGACAACAAATCCTTGGTCTTTAAATATGACTGACATTAATTTAATGATCAAAATTATCACTCTTATGGAAATATAATATTTTGTAATTATTTAAATCGGATAAATTTTCATATCGTTTGCTATAAATCAACATCTCAGGAAAATATTACGGGGTTTCTAATCAAAATATGACTTTCTTTTACACAGGGCATTGATTTCATACATGTCCACTCTAGAGGACACCAGGACTTAAATCATGTTTACCAGGCATTTTGGGAGACACAAGTGAATAGAGAAATAAACTATATATCAATATTCCTATTAATAATTAGATATTATGAAAATGTTGCCAAATATTACTCCCATTATTACACTTCTTTTTTCATTACATGTTGCCCCAAGAACACATTAATATGCAAATTAGATTCAGTGTGTAGATGCATTGTATTGAATGGGAAAACCCATGGCTGGCTATTTTACTATTTTACCCCCATATTAGTAAAGTAAAATGATATATCAATTAATTCTATTATATATTTCATAACATATTTGAGAATAATTTTTAAACAAAGTTTTGTTAAAAAAATCCTGAAGCCTAATTATATATATATTGCTTTGCATTGTGCCCAAGAACATGGTCCAAATCACTGCCACAACCATGGCTAATATTATTAATACTATTTTCACTATAACAAAAACATACCAAAATGTAAGTGATGTTTTTGTGCATTTACTATGGATATACCATGTTGTTTTGGAGCTGTGCCAAGGAACGACCTTGATTTTTCCTGTATTCTGGAACAAGCACATTGCGCAAGAGTGATATTTGTACCATGAATGAATACGAAAAAGAAACCAGCAACAGAAGATTGATATGCTTTAATAAGATATCAGTGCAGAGATACAACTTATTGGGTAAAATTTCCCATACAGTAATGTCAACAATAATCATATTAACAGTATTATAATAATGTCAATATACATTTAGCATATTAAAATATGTACTGTACGTACTTGCTTACTTTTTAATGAGAAACTGCCTAATTTATGTATCAGCATCCAAATGTTGTCTTTAAAGTTGGAGAATAAGCATAAAACCAAATCGAGCACATAAGGGCAGTAACATTCGAAATTCAAAAGCCGCAATGGGTTCATGGGGTCTCAATCTGGTGAATGATCATCATAGTAGTAGATATTAGAAAGACATACATGTACCAGCACTCTCTGCACATTCAAAAGCACAACTCTCACTGAAACATCATCATCTTCATCATTATGGCTGCACTGCTTTGAGAAAACTAGATTACAATGTTACCATTTCCTCCGCTGGCATAAACATCTGAAAATTCAAGTAATTAGTATACTGCATTGCTTTATAGCTTAATTTCTGAGTGACTAAATGGCAGTGACCTAGATTTGCTTTTGTTAAGGCACCTGTAACAGTTTACATATGAAATTATTACCATTTACTAAAAATGTAACTTTTTAAAAGCATATGAATTTCTCTGACCTAGACATAAAATATAATTAGGGTCAATTCAGTGTAGCTGTATCTGGTTTATTCTGGGAAATATTCAAAATTTCATCCAACAATATAGTTTTCCCTAGACACAAAGAGTGATCCATCTCCCCTCACAGCTCGGACACGTTATCCGTCTACTGGTCTCTCTCCTACTCTCGTATTGTGTCTACTGTAACTGTCTATCAATGTTCCAGATAGGAGTGTCAATCTATGCGAGTCTTGAGCATCAAAATGTAGTCTGTGAAATCTAGTTTTAAATCTCTGACTTACTGTAACATCTGGATAGTTTAAGGAGTTAAAATACCTATAAGCCTCAAGACATGTTAGAACATATAGTGAACATGCACATTTCAGTTAAGTATTAAAGTCTGAGTAAATATCACTAAAACATGACCAGGTCACATTTTACCTCAAAATTATATATACACAGTGCTGGGTAGATTACTTACAAATTGTAGTGCTTTACTGATTACAAATTTCATGACATAAATTGTAGTTAGTGACGTAATCTTTTAGGATTACACATTTTAGGTAATATAATGTAACCACTATTTGATTAGTTTTAGATTACTTTTGACCTAACTCATGTATCATATAGATTTAAAAAGATTATTTTGTACCTCATTAAGACATAAAAATACAAACAGAAATATATTCTACAACAAAGTGCTTTAGGGGTTCGTGAGTTGATGAAAATCTAATACTTAATTAAATCATAATGATGTAAAATAAGGCAATAAATCACTTTAAAATAAAAACAATAAAAACACACTCACTAAGAAAATCTACATTTTATTTGTTTTCCTGCATAATCTAAAGTGACATGTAAAATAGGGAAATATCAATAAATTATGAATAATGTACTGCGTTTATAATATATAAATCAATAAAAAAAAAACTTTAATCTGATTTAAATAGGAGCATTTTAAAATAGTACTTAATAGTACTTTAAAAGTACTTTTCAGAGTACTTGTAATTTTGGACTACAAGTAATTTTTGGAATCTGATTATGTAATCCAGATTACATAAAATCAGTTAATGCCCAGCACTGTACATATGTAGAGCATTGTGACATTTTCCCCCCTTAAATGTGACCCTGGACCACAAAACCAGTCATAAGGGTATATTTTTTTGAAATTGAGTTTTATACATCATCCATTAATTTATGGTTTGTTAGGACAGGACAATATTTGGCCGAGATACAACTATTGGAATATCCGGAACTATTAAAAATCTGGAATCTGAAGGTGGAAAAAAAAACAAAAAACAAAACAAAAAAAAAACGCCTTAAAAGTTGTCCAAATGAAATCCTTAGCAATGCATATCTACTCACAAAAAATATTTTTTTTTATATATTTATGGTAGGAAATTTACAAAATATCTTCATGGAACATGATGCTTACTTAATATCCTAATGATAATTTTGACCCATACAATGTATTGTTGACTATTGCCAAAATATCTAAATATACCCGTGAGAATTATGAGTGATTTTGTGGTCCAGGGTCACAAATTCCATAATTCCCATTATTTGTCAATGCAACAATAATCCTAAAAATAGGAACAAATTCTTATAATCATATAATACAATTTACAGTTTGTTTGTTTTTTGTTGTTGTTGTTGTTGTTTTTCTTCTTTGGAGTGAAATATGACCTGGACAGATTTTGTGCCATTCACTCCTGTGATGAATTACCTTTGTTAGTTGTGCATAGCCACTCACTCAAACACAGTCTCACACAGCTAATCCACCATAAGGCAACACATCTCCAGTCTGGTCACAAAACTGGCTATTACTTTAAATACTGGATTGTGTGCCAAACCTTATCTTTGTACCTTGAATTACATTAAATCTTAGAAATTGTGTCACCTTTTTTTCACCAGGGGTTTAGAGTTACACTAGAATCTAACAGAAGATGTAAAGTTCTCTGTAAATGTGTGTTTAAGCATAACAGCACAGAAAGAAAAAAGAAAAAAAAAAAAAAAAAATTCCACAACCACAGTTCTTGCTACATTGCTACATATTGCAAAGGGTATACCTAACAGACAATTTGGATGCTTTATGATTCAACTTTAAAGATAACCTCAGGGTAATTCAAATAAAAAGATATTATCTAGATATGCATATGGGTCAGACTGCATGAAGCACCATCTTCAAACAATGCAAGAGATCACTAAGATTAAACTCCTTTAAGGATGCTACATAACATATCTAAAACAGATTTTTTTTTTTTTATTATATTAAAACTCCAAATTTTCAACCCAACTGTACTGGCCTGCCAATAAATGTAATATGCATTTGCATATTTCCAGAAAAATGCCACCAAGAACAAACACAGGACACCAGCACTGCAGACTCTATAAGGACTCTGATTCACATCTACTGAGTAGACAAGACAAAGTACCAGAACAATTAAATGCTTAACTTTATCATCAAAGTAGAAATCTATAGTAGAAATCTTAGAGCATCTTCCTTTAAATATGTATGTTTACAGCTAAATTGACAAAAATATATGTATTTAAAGTGGTCTGCACTATAAGGCAATAAACCAAATCAGAGACAGAAACACAGTATTGCCACAATTCGAACAAAGGCACATGAATAACATTAACATTGAAAGTGGTCAGTGAAGACAAGGTATAAAGACCCCATGAAATTACTTGCTGGGACAGTTTTCCTGCTGAAAAAGGAAGTTTGGGTTGGAAATATAGAAGGATTATTATTATTATTATTATTATTATTTTAAATTGGCTTTATGTTATGTTACAGTCTTGAACCATGATTTGCTATTTACTAGCTGATTGCAGAGAGAAGGAAATGCTCATTCAGAGAATATGATTGGACAAAAATTGTTGTAGTACAGGATGATGTCATCAATATTTTTCTCCATTTTCCCAAACAAGTCTAGATTTTAGTAGTACACTTGCACAGTGGTTCCCAACCTTATGTCCTTAAAGCCACTCTCCTTACGTAATGTGTTGAATTATTATAATAATCCATGTCATCTGATCATTTTAAATAATGTTTAAATATTTCACACTGAACTATTTTATTCAAAATATATTAAATTTCTTGCCTTTTAATTTAGTAGAATACTGGTAATATCTGGTTAATATCTAGAAAATACTGGTTTTGTCATTTCTGCTTATTATAATGCATTTTAAGGGGCTTGTTTTGAGAATACTATCTGCTACCGAAAGCACAATAATTGAGGTCGCTGTATGTATTAGACCAGGTTGTTTTTTTGTGATATCTGGCAACCCTTCATTTGCCAAACACATTTGTGTGAGGAAAGAGTCGAGAAGCAAATGGAAGGCGAACTATTATTAATATTTATTGAATAAAGTGGCTTGAATTACACACACCTAGGACACCAGATTGGGAATCACCGCACTAGCGTATAGACAAGCTCAAAACTGACCTTTATATTTCATGGGGTCTTTAATTATGTGCCAGAGGTAGGAAAGTTAGAACAAATGAAAGAAATTAGAACATTTAAAAACAAGTAGCTTACACTAGATTTTTTTTCTTTCTTTTTTTTGTGTGACATTGAGAGAGAAAAAGATGAGGAAAATATGCTGAAAACAGCTTCAATGAAATCATCTGACAAGCAGAGAAACACACAGCCAGCCGAAGACAACACAACATTTAAACTCCTCCAAAAATACTTAAATTCATTCAGAAACGGTCTTGTAACTAAAAAAAAAAAAAAAAAAAATAGTACATGTATATAATTTATGAAGATGTAGACAATAAAAATAGAATCATAGCTACATTTGTCATGTATGCAGTAAGGTAGGTATGACTGTGAGAGGGTGTATAAGCATGTCTGTGTACAAGCTGAGGTGTGCTAAAGCTGGGGTGGCTATTGTCAGGTTAGTGAGGGTGAGACGAGTGATAGGGTCAGGTAAAGAGGGATTGCATTTCTGTGGGCTAGTGTAGAAACTGGTCTAAGTGGACTGGTCTAATGCTCTTAGGAGGTCACTGCCTTGCAGCAAATGAAGATTGCCTTGCAACGGGACGTTGACCTCGCAGTCGTAACGCGTCAGCTCAGGCAGAGAGTAGGTCTCGAAGGAGGGCCCGATAAGACGACTCGCAATTCCTGTGAACACAACCAGCACTGAGAATCAGCATCAACAGTGCATGAAGTACAAGTGCAGATGTGTGATTGTACTATTTAAGAGCTCACCATCCATTTTGGAGGAAGGCTGCATGCTGAACTCTCTGTAGTTACAAAACTGTTCTCGGTAGCACTTTGCTGCCTGTCCGGTCTGATTACCCGAATACTGGGTCTTCCTGTGCTGGTGGTCCATGTCTCTATTACGGGCCATGCATTTGTCTAGGTATAAATAATTTTGATTATTAATTTATTGTATGTAATACAGTTGCTAAAAATCTTTTAGAATTTTCCTATTAAGCCATCCACTTTTTGGGAGGGGGACTTGGTTAAGGAAGTATTTTCCCATTCATTTTTTAAAAACCCTCATTAAATAGTTAAAAGACATGAACCAAACCAACCAGCTACGAGGTAAATCACTTTGATTTCAAGCAAAAAACGTTTGTACTTGACAAACATATTTTTGCTTATAGCAATACAGCCATTGACATTTTTAAGTAATTACATGATGTGGTGATTAATTAATCGAATAATTTATCAAATTTGGCTGAGAAATTACCTCCAAAAGATAATTTAAAGTCATTATTGTGTTAAATGAGAAAATCATCAAATAGACAATACAGGAAGTAGCTTTAGGGGCTGTTCACATTTTGTGTCTTTTGCACGCGCAAGTTCGTTATTTCAAATGAAGGTGCGCGGCAAGCGCACTCATAATTGAAGTGATGCGGTTGCGCTCATTTTTTCCAGGCGCGCATATGCTGTGGTGAATATCTTAAATATCTTAACCTTTCACAATGCTGCAAGCCATGTGACAAGAACCAACCAATCAGCTTCGGCCTTTCTGTAACAACATCAAAAGCTCAGCCAAACAGCTGATCATAGCTGTACAGGGCAGGTTTTTATTTCTCATCTCCACAAATATATCTAGTAGTAAACCTAATGCAAGGGTTAGAAATCAATTAATCCTTTGCTGATACTTCCTCATCATCATGGAGAGCGCACTTCATGGTTGCATCGCAACGACAGGCGCCACGGGAGCGCAAGCGCTTGTGGAAAGAAAGAGAAAGTGGCGCGACCGCGCTTCACGTGTGTTTTTAGACATGATATGTGAACGGCCCCTTAGAAAGACATATTTTATATGATTCAGCATAGAATTTGTTACAGTTTTAGGCTTCAACGGCCATGAGTGTGTGTAAATTATGACAGAATTTTAATTCTTTGGATGAACTTTACCTTTAAGGGGTTAACTTTTTATAAAATGATACTCTTAATAAGAAACTAGAACTGTCAGTAGATATTGTAAATGTCTAAATGAGTAAGACATTCATTCATTCGTTTTGTTCTAAGTAAATGGCTCCCTTTATGAATGGGCCATTGAATCATTGGTTCACCCGATTGATTTACTCAAAATGCTGATTAATTCAGAAACGAAACACCGCTGTGTGTTGCTCGGAGATACACAACAGTTCTGCTGTGGCTTTACAGGTAATATTTTTACCTGCATCATTTTTATCACCAATCAACTGTATGAAATAAAAGATGACCTACGTAGGCCTGAGGCGGAGCATGTACGTTAAATGCGTTAATAATTTTAACATTTTTTTTCCAAAACTAATTAATTCAATGGACTATATGCACGGAGCATTCTTTAGAACTTCCGCATTAATATAAGCCAGCTCGAAAACTTCCGGTGAGATGTCATTTGCTGGTGTGTTGAGCATCAGTAGTGTAATACTTAGTTTATAATCAGAATATAGTCACTTAAATAGTGTGGCATAGCATTAATTTAGTTATTCAAACGTAAGACAACATAAAAAAAATAAAAAAATAAAGACGTACCTCAATGTTCCTCCTCGGATAAATTCAATTCGACCATTAGTTTTCACACTTTTATGTGGAAAAAAGCTTCAAAAATTAAATATTTATTGTGCACTTTAGTTAGATTAATTGAATAAAATGTGTGTTTTCACAAGTGTGCTGAAATCATTGATCTTGCACTGCACTGACTGACAGCTGCTGTGATTACAAAGGGAGAGCACGGTGCTCGCTTTCTGTGTAATTCACAATAAAAGTTATTGTTTTTCATAAGATTTTGTGAGCATTTCATACTTCACATTGACAAAATTTATTTTAAACCTAGTTATTTTATAATGTTTAATATTTAGTCAAAAACAAAGTGAAAAACGTTTAGAGGAAATGGCTGACATGTGCGCAAATAAATGCTACTTTGCAGCCACCTGGTGGTTAAAGTGCTAATTACTGTCTTTTTTATTTTTAAATAAGTGTTTTCTATCAAATGTTAAATTTCCTACATTTTTAAACGTTCGGTTTTACGATGGGGACAATCTCAGAAGGATGAACAAATAATGTTTGTGGTCATCACATTAAAAATAACATTTGAAGTGCTGGGAAAAAATGTGTGTGCGTGTCTAATTACAGACACGGCGTTTTTAAACAGTCCCAATAGCTTCGTCTTTATTGCAATCAATAAAACTGGTTTATTTGCAAATTAGGTAAATGTGATAACTGCATTAAAATATAAATACAACATTTAAAAAAAGTCAACCATAGATGGTTTTGTGTCGAAGGACAACGACTACAGAATGAACAGCTAATAGTTCACCGGAAGTGCTCGAGCTGGCTTAACGACAACCAGGAAGTAACCCATGCATATAGTCCATTGACGTGTTAAATCAACAGCCCTTTATATATTATATATATATATATGTATATTATATATATATATATATATATATATATATATATATATATATATATATATATATATATATATATATATATATATATATATATATATATATATATATATATATATAAAGGAATTCTTAAAAACACCACTTATAATCAATTTTCAGTGTAATACCTGACAAAGCGCTAGTGCTGAGTGATTTCCTGTCCATGACAGCACAGCTCTCATTCCGAAGTCTCTTCCACAGTGTCTGTTGTGACTTAGTGGGGGGTGACTCACCCTAAAACATATGATATAAGACATATATGATATGATACAATATAAGACATAAGACAGTATGATATAAGACATATAATACCAAAAAAAAAAAAAAAAAAAAAAAAAACACACCCAATATTGGATTAAAAAATATATAATAAAATCAGCCAAAGGTTTGGATATACTTGACAGAATTTCTCATGATCTTAAAAATTAGTGATGCTCCAAAATGTATTATTTACCAAAACACCAATGCTGAAATTAAAGTTTTCATTTAGCTCAAAACCAAAACCAAATTGATTAAATCAACACTCAGATAAAAATAATAAACAAAAATTGCACATATAAGGCAGGTTTTTATAATTTTGAATTAGTTTTCTAGCTGACTAATGAAGTATAGAAAATTGAATGGCTTTTTTCCAACAAACCCTCATTCATGTTTATTTCGTGTTAGTAAAGAGGAAGAGATGATCGGTTCACGTGTGCCGCATTGGTGCTTAAATCACAACTACAATGGCTACAAGTCCTACAACGATCTGTCATGCCACATTAAAGAACGTCAAAACCACATTTATCATTTTATTATAACATTGAGAGAATTCAAAAGTTCAGAGTTAGTTTCATATAAAATGCAGCAAAACACAAAGCTTTGAATGGTTATTGAATGGTAGGTGCCCTACAAATAATTTTTTGTTCACACATCAATAGAATCGACTAAAAGACACGATTAAAAATGAGAAATGTACCTGTTATAACTTATCCAAGTTATGTGCTCAAATTGACACTGAGACAAATGTGCCTATTGGAACTCTTTCAAGATAAAATATGTGGTAGTTTTTGTTTGTTTAACAGTTTGTCATCACTGCAAAGTTCCTGTAGTTTTAGTATGAATTTATTATATTATTCAAAAACTGTGGAAATAGTAGTAATAAAAAACAAGTAGTGTCCAAACCTTTGACTCGAAGTATTTGAAATCTTAACAATTTCAAGTTAAATATAAACAAACCATGGTCATCTGCATGAACGAACGCTTGAAACTGTTAGCGAGAGCAAGTCGAGCTGGACTCATATCTCTGTAGTTCTGCACAAAGTTCTCCACAGGCCTGCAAAACAAACACAGATGTTATCCATCCAATGCAAATCTAAAGACAGCAGCACAGCAACGTTATCCTACGAGCGAACCAAGAGAAACATCCTGCAATAAGCAGAATTACCTTTGCAAATAAGGTGGCATTCGATTTGCTGGCACGGTTTGGCAAGAGCGCTTTGCAGCTAAAGGATCCATCATTCCAGCCTTGCTGGGTAATGGAGGATCAGGTGGCCACTGCAGATTCTGACGGCCTCCCATAGAGGACAGCGGGGTGTTGGCAGGATCATGGTAAGGAGGCATCTGCATGGGGCCCCTGCTATAGGGAATGGATGGCCATGACCCTACAGAACCTCCGGTGATGCTCTTCTTATCCCCTCCTGAACTCATGTTGGGCTGGAAGTGGGCAGCTGAAGGTGACCCCAAGGGCTGGAAGAGGCTTGTGATGTTGCTGAAGCTCTGCTGGTTAGTTGCCAGGCCTCCAATCTCAGATGCCGGCTCTTCCTGGCAGATGGGATTGAGCTGGAAGTCCTCACCATCCATGGGGATGTAGGGAGCCAGAGTCTCCAAGTCCAGATCACTCAAGTCAGTCTGGAAGGTCATGAAGAGGTTAAGGTCAGAAAGACTAGAATCTACAAGCAACACCTGTTTTTTTTCTTCAAAATCTAATATTGACAGGATCATGAGAAAAAATGTATTTGATCTCTGGAGATAAAAGACTTATGGTAACTTTTAGGTTTATTTAAAACTCAAATATATTAAGAAAACAAAGGTCTCTTTCCAGGTCTCACTAAATTTTTTTTTTTTTTTTTTGGTAGATTGTACCAAAAACTGGAGTACCAAAATTGAACTACGTCTACGAAAACTACGAAAATTTTATGTGTAATTTAATGAGTTGCTTGTCATTTCTTTGTAATTTGACTAGCAAATTTACAAAAAAAAAAAAGTGCAGTTATAAGCAACATCAGCAGATGTTTAAAAATATTATAAAAATTTAAAGGGATAGTTCACCCAAAAATTTAAATTCTGTAATCATTTACTCACCCTCAAATTGTTCAAACAGTTGATGGGCCCCATTATCTTCCATAGTATTTTTTTTTTTTTTTTTTTTTTTTTTCAAACTGGGGCCCATCAACTGTTTGGTTACCCATATTCTTCAAAATAGCTTCTTTTGTGTTCAACAAGTTTGAAAAAAAATTGAGGGTGAGTAAATGATGACAGAATTATCATTTTTGGGTGAACCATCCCTTTAAATATTAAATATGAATAGAATATTATTAATGTTACAGGCTAAATACCTCTTGGTTGCAGGAAGCCTTAGTATCTTGTGTGTCCAATGAAAGCAGTTTCTCAGTCAGCTCCACCTTCAGGTCACTGTCCACTGGGGTATAGTAATCTCCGGGGCTGCTGGGCTGTTCAATGTATAAGATATGAATTGAACACATACTGTGCAGTGATCAGACATCAAGTTCTTATGTAAACAAAACGCATGAGGATAATAAGATTTAGTATTTCAGTTTACCGTAGAGCAACTGCTTAGGCTGGGAGTTGCACTACTGGGAGGCGGAGCTTGGGGCACAGAGAAGGTGGCGGCCATCTTGGGCATGTCTCCAGCGTAGCTCGTCTTATGGCCGTCATGAATGGAGTGAGAAACAGGAGGAGCAAGAGAAGACACTTTGCTGAGCATTGGGTGGTGCTCATACTGGGGCTGACCTGAAGAAAAGAATATGAATTGTGCAGATAAAGATTTGTATTGTAGGTATTCAGAGGTGGCATAAACTGTGATCAGCTGGCGTGATTAACTAGCTTTATTTGGCCTTTTTGAAACTACACTAGCTGATAACCCTGTATTCGCTTGACTGATTAATAAGGTTAAGGTTAAGATTAAGGTTATAGTTGGGTCAATCTTTAAATAAATAAATAAATAAATAATTTATTTATTTAATTAGATAATTACTGTAATGAAATATATTTTTATATATTTTTTTAATGTATTTTATTTTAATAAAAAATATTTTTTTACTTTAATACAATACAAAATTAGTATGATGCCAAAAATGTTCCCACCAACATAATGTTATTAATTATTAAATTAATCATTTATTGCAATATACACTATACTGTTTAAAGGTTTGAGGTCAATAAGAATTTTTTTATGCTTTTAAAAGTAGTCTCTTATGCTCACCAAGCTTGCATTTATTTGATCAAAATATGCAGTTAAAGTGATATTGTGAAATATTATTACAATTTTAAAGAACTGTATTCTATTTTTAATATATTTTGAAATGTAATTTATTCCTGTGATATAAAGCTGAATTTTCAGTATCATTACTCCAGTCTTCAGTGTCACATGATCCTTCAGAAATCAAATATTCTAATATGCTGATTTGCTGCTCAAGAAACATTTCTAATTATTATCAATGTTAAAAACAGTTGTGAAAACTGTGATATAACAAAGTACAAAAGAACAGCTTTTATTAGAAATATAAATCTTTTTCATTATAGATATCTTTACTGTCACTTTTGATCAATTTAATGTGCCATTGCAGAATAAACGTATTAATTTCTTAAAAAACAAAACAAAAAACACCAAACTTCTGAACAACTGTATACATCTATCATTATTATTATTATCATTATTATTATTATTATTATTATTATTATTATTATTTTACTTTGGGAAAAGAAAGAAATTAAACTATGACATAAACTGACATAACATAAAAGTGGTATGTTATCTATAAAATACTCAGATATTGTGTCTAATTCCCTACTGTAAAATTAAATTGTTGGTTTAACTTAAAAAAAAAGTAAGTTACCTGGTTGCATTAAAATTTTGAGTTCATTGAAATTAAAAAAAAAAGTTAATACAATGAAGGCGATTGGTTTAATCAACAGAAACACAAAATATTATGTTATCTGAACCACATTTATTATCTAAGTTGATTTGACAAAAGAAAAAATGTTGTGATAACAAATCATGAAAATAATTTTTTAACAGTGTAGATATCTGTACCATTGGAAATCCCATATCGCTTCAAAACTGCAAAATGAATATTGTTCTCACCAAAGTCAAGAGAGATGATGGTGTCACCAGGTGTAGGTGCCAGCTGGGTGAGTTCTTCAGGCTCCTCTTTGAGTTTGGTGAAGAGCACTTCACCTGGATCGCTGCCCAGGGATCTTTTGCTTGGACTAAAGAAACTTTTCAAGTTGTGAGGCTTGAACAAAGACTCAGTCTGGTCCATAGAGAATAGCATGGATTTCTCCTCAACGTCACTATGAAAAGAGAGCACAATGGAAGGTTGATGGCTTCTTGTGTCACCATATGCAGTATGCAACACTGTAGAGTAACAGTAAAGTTGAGTTTTGAGTTGTGTGAACATTCATCAAACTTTCTCCTTTTGTGTTCCACAGAAAAAATTATTTCATAGTTTTCATTTTTGGGTGAACCGTCCCTTTAAGTTGTATATTTTGTCTTTAATTGGATCACAAGCGTCGATGAGCAGAGAACAGAAAGTGCAGATGCAGTACAAACACATCATAAGCTTTGTCACCTTTCATTTTTTTGCCTTACCTCAGCACGTAGTTCACGCACACAATGCACTGGGGCTGGGAGTTGCGACTGTTGTAGATGACTGTACCCTGGGTCTCCACCCACACATAGCCCCCATTCTTAGCCAACATCCTGTACTGACCACTCACTGCCTGGCCTTTGGTGCACACTAGAGAGGGAAGAGCAGAAAATAATGTAAAAAACATTTTGAGAACACGCACATTTTTTAAAATCGACTATTTCTTCCCACTTTTGTACTGATGTTTTGATAAAATGGCTGGTCCAAATGTTTCCTCAGAGATCTCCAAAACAACATGTCTAATGACTAAGAGGGTCTTGGGTAGCTATAACAAACTGGGACAGACAGCCAGACCCATCAAGGGAAAGCTAACATAAGCAACAGGACAAACAGAGACACAGACAATGAGGGATTGCTGATCTGAGTTTTGACAGTCTGTCTCCATGGCACGTTCGCCCTGGACTCGGTCCAGATCTGCCGTGGGAAAGCATTGGTTTCAGGTCATATGGTTCATTCCCGGCCTGTGCTTGCACCGCTCTGCAGGACGGCAATGTTGTTGTAGAAAGCCTTGCGACTTCATACACGCGGTTGGAAAAGGAAGTCGCGTAGAAGGATATAGGTTCTAAGTGTCCTTGAGTCAACAAGATTGGTCTTCCCAACAGCCCTACTAAATACGGAGTCGTACATCATCTACCAATTTAAAACTTGCATACTGTATATTCCTTCCCACTGATTTGTTAAAATCTTCTCCGTGTTATGCATGGCATTTAAAAATATAGGAAACAACTGCAAGGCTGCATGTATTTGATCAAAAATACAGTAAAAACAGTAATATAGTGAAATACTATTACAATTCAAAAGAACCGTTTTCTATTTTATTATATTTTGAAATGTAATTTAATTTGTGATGGCAAAGCTGAATTATCAGCATCATTACTCCAGTATTCAATGTCACATGATCCTTCAGAAAAATACAAAAATATGCACTCTGTCACTGACTAGATACTAAGGATTTTTACTGGTAACACATTGCATTATTATGCATTATATTCAACGTTATATATAGTAGTTCAATGTAGAACTGACACTAAAACTCTGTAAATTTTAATTTTTCCTCACATAATCATTGTAATTTTGGGTGAACTATACACAATACCTTTTGTCACTATCCACAATACATATTGTTGCATTTTTGTATTGTGATATATTGTGACACGATATATTGTTACATCCCTATTTTCCAGTCTTTCATGTAAAAAAAACGTGTTTTTACAGGCATTTTACAAGCAAAAAAATGTAGATGTGAGATGCAACAAGAGGCACATTTTGAGATGACGAAATCAGAGAAAAATTCCTCTCAGCAATGAATGAGAGTGAGTAACAGAAAATCCAGAACTGCCGCACTGTATGAAGAGTGCTTCTGAATGTATATGCCTTTCTTTTCTGAGAAGTATACAATCTGTAAGACTATGTCTTCATGTATGGGAACGTTTTTTTTTTTTTTTCCTGGTTCTGAAAGTTCAAGTGATGAAAATGAGTGCTGGTACATGCGAAAAGAAAGTGGTTGATTAAAACTCAGAAATGAAGTCACGAGGCAGCCCTACTCTCTTCCTCTCAACAAGCCTAATCCAGATCAACACTTTTTTCCCCCTCATCTACACACTTTGAAATGACTCTAATTACATGTTAACGTCACGGTGGACAGAAGCCACTCCACATCCAGCATCTGATTAAGGAGCAATCTGGGACACCTGGCCAGGCTGAGGAGCACCGTAGCTGCCTACTGCTGCGTTCTTATCTCCTCTGTCACTCCTAATGGGGTTCAAGATGTCCTAATGGCTGCTCCGGTCATCCTTAATAGAGCCAATCCAATAAGGCTCTTTTGAATCGTATTCATAACTCAAACATGTATTCGAAATGCAATTTGTCTGAAATGCAATTTGACTCGGGGGGGCTGACAATCTCAGTATATATCTCGTCGTTTGCTGTGTGCGGACAGTCTGTGTTTGTGAACGTCAACAGATATTAGGTTTCACCTCTACTTAACAAGAAAGAGAGAGATAAATGAAAGCTTAAAGGCAATTAGGTGCAAGCAGCAGGTTGATAATAAAAAGGTGAGAGATGAGTAACTGGCTGATGTATATATGTTGTATATGAGTTATTGTTATTGTTATTTTTACATCCTCTATTAAAAAAACCTTCAAAATGATGTATGATTTGTTGGAATCAGACGGAAAAAAAAAAGAAAAAGAAAAAAGATTGAGCTACACCTGTTTGAAGCCGATAGAGTCAGCAAAGTCAATGTAGAAAAAATGAGTTAAAGTTTTTTGAAGGTTTCAAAACAAAATCACACCTTAAAATCCCTGTTAATAACACCAAATTTGGCTCACACCAAGTCAAAACCGAATATCTAAGAAAAATATATATTAAGCTTTTTTTCCATGATACCACAATTGTTTGATTAACATTAATGAAACAGACAGCCTATATATTAAGACCTACTATACCCTACCCTCATGGATAGGTTATAATATAATGTTACACATCAGATGTTTTACCCAACAGTTAACCAAACATTCACTTAAGACATAACAGATAATGTTTGTGTGAATACTCACCAAGACGGACATTTTGAAATACTGTAATTCTGTGTATATCGTCTTGCACATGCTTTGAATGTGTCAGTCAGCGCAAGTAAGATCATTTTGTTTACACCAGCTTGAGTTTGAAAATCACATTTCATTGGTTCAGACTCATGCCATCCATAATTCGCTATGAATATTCACAAAGTTGGAATGCTGTGCTTTAAAACAATACTTCAAACAGTCGTCGAGAAGTGAGCGGAGAAAAATGGCATTTTTCATGGACAAAGGAAAGATACTCCTCTCAGAAAACGTACAAATAAAAAGATACTTTTAGATGTTTAATTGCTATGTGGAGCATTGGGATCGTTAGACAAGGGATTAATGAACTAATTTTTGAGAAATGTCAATTTTGGTCGAAATTGAGTTTTTTTCACTTATTTTGCCTGTAGCTTGTAATTAGCCCATGCACATTGCTCATAATTAGCCCATTCGACTCATTTTGCCAGCACGGGTCACATATTTCTGTCATGACAACTCTTACAATGTGTTTACAATCATTGGTTTACTGGCTGCTGATACAGCAGGAATACTTGGTCAGCATTTGCTGTAGCAGTTTGTAACATATTTTCAGAAACCCTCCACCTTCCCCAGCTCCACCTGTATAGATCTGCTAGGGGTAATTCATGTACACTATATTGTACATCAGCAGCATGTCTTACTTGCTCACAGCAAGGTGTTGTGTATGTATTGGTAGTAGCAAGTCTCGTACTTGCTCTGCAGCAGAAATGATCAGATAGCAGATCTATTCCGCCAAGACCAAACATATCAACACTGTCATATCCATTACCATGACAAACACTCCAAGTGTGAATTACTTGTAGCATATCTATACAGGTGGAGCTGTGGAAGATGGAGGGTTTCTGAAACCATGCTGCAGACTGCTACAGCAGATGCTGAGCAAGAATTTGAAGCTCATTAGTTCATTGGCTGCTGATACAGCAGGAACCAATCAGCTGTGCCCTATAAAGAATAATGTGATTGCACTCAGATTGAGTACCTATCAGACAGTGCCATCTCAAGTTTCATGACAGAACTTTGTATGTGTGTATGTGTGGTGTATGTTAATAAATAAAATATAAATTAATAAGATATTATTGCTTTTATTGTGTTTTAAATATAGGCCTAAATGTAAAATTGTTTTTTAATGTCTTTGAGTTAAGTATCTTATGCTCACCAATGCTGCATTTATTTGATCATAATAAATCTTTTGTGACATTATAAATGTCTTTACTGTCACTTTTCATCAATTTAATGTATTCTTGCTTAATAAAAGTATTAATTTCTTTAAACTAAAACTCTATGAATGTGCAAAATGATTGACAGGCAAAGAACATTTCTGATTGGCTAAAGTGGGGGCTGCCTCCCCCTTTTTTCTGTTCACAGAGTGTAGTACACAGAGATAGATATGATACCTCACCTATTTCAGTGATATCTGTCATATAGTAGGGACATTTTATGTGTGGTATTCTGAATAAATAGTTTTTCAACAAAAGGTTTAACTAGACAATGGACAATGAACAGGATTCAGAGTATTATCAAACCACTGTGGAAAAGAGGCGAGTAGCTTTAGGCATTCAGAGCGAGAGAGAGTGCAAATGTATACTTGCATGTGTCTGCGTATGTGTATGTGCTGTACCTATATAGACATGTTGCTGTGAAGTTGTACATATCAGATAGCAGTTACACACCGAGTGGTTTAATGCTGACTTGTTCTGTGTTGAAGGGTTGAAACAGTAAACCTTGGGAACGCAAGCCTCGCCACCTGTGCTGACCTGATCCGCTGCTCTTTCTCAGAAGTGGACCGCTGGCTCTTGCTTTCTAACCACACTATAATCCTCTTCCCCGGTTCCATCACATGGCATCGTTTGATGCACGCAATGGTAAGGCGATGTTAGGAGTGTGTGTGTGTGTTGAGTAGCAGTCTTAAGATTATACATGTGAATGTGATTTTCTTTTCTTAAATGTGTTCAATTATATCCCAATAACACTTACTTGAAGTGTGAAACTCTTACACAAGCAAAGAGCTAAAGGGGGAAATGAATGACACATACGGTTCTGGTGGCTTTTGGTGACGCTGTCTGAGTCCAGAGCGTGGTAGAAGTCATATGCAGATCGACCGAGAAGATCTTCAGGACTGTAACCCATCAACTCAGTAACTCTGGAAAAGTGAGAGACAATTAACATTAACACACACACACACACACACACACACACACACACACACACACACACACACACACAGAATTGTTCTAAAGCTCTCAGCTATTTTCTTTGATCTGCACAAGCTTAGTATTTTTTAAGCCAATTAAATAATGATCCATTTCATGTGATTTGTTTGGCTGATATCAAGAAATGGAGTTTTCAGAAACCTTGTGTTTTCTAAGGGTGAACAATTTGAATTTATGCGAAATTACATATATATTAAATATTTAATATATACATAATAAAGGATAATATACATATACCAAAAATGTATATTGATAAAAATGGACATTGAACATTTTACACTTTACACATTAAATTGGACCTGCTGAAGGGAAAATTATTTATAAAATGTACTAACTATCTTATAAATGCTCTTAATATAATAAATCTATTTAATACTGTTAAGAAAATCGATAGTTCTAACACAATTGTTTGGTAAGCCACACTCATTTATTATAAATGCACTCACACACACACACACACGCATGCAGGCACACACACACACACTCAAAAAAGTGCTACATTAAAATAAAAACGTATAGTTCATTATTTTTTTATTATTGTAGTTAGACAATTTATTAGTTATTTATTTTCTTAGTTATTTAGTTATTAAAAATTGCCCATTTCTTTCTTCCTTTTCTTTAAAAAAAATATATATATATTTTTACATAACATTTTCCTTGTCATGGTTTAAGTAATTTTTACTCTTTAATCAAGAACACAAGGCAATGTGTGATTGTGTGTAATGAATGTGACAGGAGTATTATTTAGTTATGAAAGTGTCCGTTTAGTGTATTTGAGCTTGATTCTTGTACTGAAGTTACATAATGCCAGACAGCTGCAGGTCACTGACTCTGTATGCATGAGTGTGTCTGCAGGCCTCTGTTCATTAAAGAGCCCTCTATTCATTCAACTAACCATCTCTGAGCTGATGAGGCAAAAGACACACACACACACACACTAGGGGCTGGGGTGGATCTTAGCAAATGGCTGAGAAAAGTCTGCACCTACACAAAAACAGGTGATTTTTCATAATCTATGAGTAAAATGGGGAAAACTGTTTAAAAGCCATTTTGAAATACAACAAATAGGTTGTTTAATGAAGGCCTTGTACTCCTCTTTCCATAGAGGCTGTACTCCAAAAATGAAATAACCATGGTTTAGACCAATCTTTTCTAAATTTGTATGCGCTGACATCATAATAATGACCATAATTACCACTGGATAGCTGCTTGAGTAAGTCAAATGACTCTACTTTTCTCTTATTCTCAAAGGTGACATAAGTCAGAGCTCTTTTAGAAAGCAGGGAACACTTTCAAAAGCTACTACGGAACATTGCAACATTTAACCAATCATTACATCCATTAAACATGTCTCATCTGGTCTTTAATATAATGTGTTTTTCAGTTGTTGTTTTTTTTTTTCTTTTCCATTTCCTTATGCAAGCTTTACAGACAAACCGGCCATTATCCAACATGTATGCAGATCAATGACATGGCACTATATTTTTTATATAGTTTATATTTATTAAAATACTACTCCTGTGACATGAATTTCCCTCTTGTATAATGAGCGTGTTTTCAATTTTTTTTTTTTTTTTTTTTTTGGTGTTTTGGTTGTGGTGTTCGGTGACTGACGTCTGTCTAACTCTGCATAGCATGACACGCACTGATGACGTGTGATGTCTGTGCAAACAGGGTGCGAGAGGGTATGTAAAACATACACTGACAGGCAGGTAGGGCATCCTACCGTATGCCTCGGACTGAGGAATATGATTGGACGAACATTTTATGGTCCTACGGCTTCCACAGACGATATAAAAACATATAAATACATTTAGACCGCTTAACTTAGTGATTGCGATCGGGATGTAAAGAGACTTTTCAACCAGCATAACAAATCATGTTTTTGAAGCAAATCACCTACCTTGCCTTTAAGAGTACCCTTTATTGATGGTGTCTAGCATCACAAATTTCCTGTCATTAACAGGAATTGTGTTCATGTTTATCATTGAGTGACTCCAGCATCAACTGATAATACAATAAACTGCACATTTACTCTAAGAACACAGGTTTGTGTGTTTGGAGAAGGGAGGTACCTGTCATCACAGTAAGTAAACTTCATGTCCATGCTGTGGCGACTCAGAAACGCCTTGCTGTCGAGTGGTGTGTCGATGTTTGATGGATGTGGAATGGGCTCGCACATCATGACTACACAAGTGAGCGGCGGCTCTTTAAAACCACAGAGCACTCTTGTGGGACAGCTGTTACACACCTTCAGGTGCCCTGTGCAGTGCAGGACCTGGAAGAACAACCATTATGAGTTACAAAAAGTTTGACTCCAGGTAAGCGATGATCATAAAGGGGAAGTTATTCACCTTCCAGCTGGCTGACTTGAGGTTGACGGTGCGCCCGCGATTCGTGACTGTGCATTTCATTCTCATGAAGAAATCCCTTTCGGTGTTCAGCTCCTTGCCTTTCTTTCCCATGCCTGCAGATTTATACACACACACACACACACACACACACACACACACACACACACACACACACACATGTTTGTTTTTGTGAATTGTGGGGACTTTCCATAGACTTCAATGCATTTTACACTGAACAAACTGTACATTCTATCCCCCTACCCTGCCCCTACCCCTAAACCTAACCCTCACAGGAAACTGTGCAAACTTTTACTTTTTCACAAAAACTCATTCTATATGATTTATAAACCCATTTACATTGTGGGGACCGCTGGCTGGTCCCCACGATGTAGGTGAACTCAGGTTTATATTACATCATGGGGACATTTGGTCCCCACAATGTAATATAAACAAAAGCACACACACACACACACACACACACACACACACACACACACACACACACACACACACACATTAGAAATGGGCCAAAAATCCCAGGAAAACATTCCAAGCATTCTTCTTCTGTGCATACGGAAGCTTAAACTCAACAGAAATATTTTTTCTTAGTTTATCAAATTCCAAAACATCTTACAGTACCTTTGGCTTTAGATATTATCACTTTTATAAAAATAAATGTGTAAGCTAACACTAAACAGAATTATTAAAGGATTAGTTCACTTTCAAATAAAATTTTCCTGATAATTTACTCACCCCCATGTCATCCAAGATGTCCATGTCCTTCTTTCTTCAGTGGAAAAGAAATAAAGGTTTTTGATGAAAACATTCAAGGATTATTCTCCTTATAGTGGACAAAATTACAGTTTCAGTGCAGTGCTAAAAGCTTATGCTGTATGTCCTACGCCTTCCCTATTCTACTTGCAGAAAAAATTTAACTGGTGCTACGTTCGTGTTCCGTAAGTAGAATAGGGAAGGCATAGGACATACAGCGTAAACTTTTTTAAGAATACGAAAGTGCGGCTTTGGCGGAAGCACTTGGAAGGCGATCATTTGTGTTTATAAAGCATATACATTTACATTTTTTTTCGAAAATGACCATCCGTTTTACTAGATAAGACTCTTATTCCTCGTCTGGTATCATTTAAAGCCCTTTGAAGCTGCCTTGAAACTGTAATTTTGACCTTTAACAATGGAGTCCATTGAAGTCCACTATAAGGAGAATGATCCTGGAATGTTTTCATCAAAAAACTGAATTTCTTTTCGACTGAAGAAAGAAGAACATGGACATCTTGGGTGACATGGTGGTAAGTAAATTATCAGGAAAATTTTATTTTAAAGTAACTAATCCTTTAATAATAATAATAATAATAATAATAATATGTTTCATTTATATAGCGCCTTTCCCAAGCTCAAGGACGCTTTACCATAAATCAATCAGTTATACAAACAATCATTTGGACACTGGGCATTTGCCCAGTCCAGAACAAGAGCCGATGCAGTTGCATATATTGTTTATATTAAATTGTGCAAGACATTCAAATCTATAACAAAGAACACATGTAGATAGCATATAAAAGGTAAACCGTATAAGCATATAAACACAGTGAGAGATACATGAATACACATTATGACTGATAATATTGGGAGAACAAATAGGTTTGGAGCTGAGATTTGAATTCATCAATAGAGGTAGTTGTCCTACTCTAAGTGTAAGTTCAATTACAAGCTGAATCTAAATATGACTGTTTGAACAGTTAATGTACGTCTTATTCTTAACTTATTCTCAGCAAACAGTATGCCATTAGATTTTTCCTGATGTTTGCACAAAAGTTTTAAAGGCACAATATGTAAGATTTTTGGATTAAAATATCCAAAAAACACTAGAACAGTGTTATATATTTCTTTTGTACTTGGACACAGACCGTGTCTGTACATCGCCTATTAATAACATCATACATGTGTTACCCTCGATTTCCTTTTCTTTTTTTTTTTTTTTGCTGAGCAAATGCACAGAGTAATGTTATAACAATTTTCAACACACTCGCATGCATCTAATACAGGGGTGTCCAAACTTGGTCCTGGAAGGCCACTGTCGTGCAGAGTTTAGCTCCAACTTGCCTCAACACACCTGCTTGGAGGTTTCTAGCCTACAATAAGACCTTGATTAGCTGCTTCAGGTGTGTTTAATTAGGGTTGGGGCTAAACCGCAGGACAGTGGCTCTCCAGGAGCAGGATTGGACACCCCTGATTTAATATGTTAAAACAGTGCCGTGTTACCCCACATACACTTGACCGGAAGAAGCGGAAGTGGCAACTATGGCATAATAAAAGTTCCGCTGCTCTTGAGCCGTGTGTCGCGCTCGTCTCTCAATTTTAATTATTGATAAACTAACCAAAGAAACAGTTTGTGTTCCAGAGAAGAAAGAAACTCATACAGGTTTGAAATGACATAGGCTGAGTTCAGCCTATGATTTCAGCCTTTACAACAATGTCAGACAAATCATGAGCCAATCATTCACCAGCATCTGCTGAATAAGAGGGTTTTGGTTTGGCCACATGACACAGGTGACCACCTGACCCTCTCAACAGCTCTATTAACAACTCAAACAAGAAGTAGCGACATGATGCAACGTTTTATCATAGTGAAGGAGGCAAACACCTGATATAGCACAATGGAACTTGACCTTAACAACACAGAGGTGAAAGTGTGGAGGTCAAATAAAGGAGACAAAGAATAAAATGGAAAGGGGTTGTGGGTTGATGGTTTGGAAGGCATGATTGTTTTTTTTTTTCACATAGCTAATTCTCTCTTATGAAGCTATGTGTTTTCTTTGCATTAAGCCTTTACATACTTATTTTGGTATTTCTGAAAGTCTGTTTGTAGAAGCGATAAAGTTTCTTGAGAGGCACATATGTTCACCTCGCTCCATCTCCTTTTCCTCTATGCCTAAAACCACTTTAGCCCAATTCATCTTAAACGAGAAAAGCCCATAAGAAAGCATGTGAAGTCAATTTTACACTCAGAGGCCATGCTGAACTATGCTCTGAAATGTTGGACGCAAGAGCTTTTGGTCATTTAGAATTTGGTTTGTTTGTTTGGTGTGAATGTGGTTTTCCAATCTTAATGATACTCAAATTACACTGATCAACTGTAAATGGTCTTCACACTGATTGAAAAGACCAACTGAAAATACTGATAATGTTTCTAGCGCCATTTAACACATTTTTCCCATGAAAACATTGCAGAAATATGACTTTTTGATTTTGATTTTGTCAGGGCCTGTATAGGATATGCATGTAATGTCACAGTCGGCCAGAGTGACTGCGGTCACTTGCACCGAGTGGCAAAAAGACTGGGTGGGGGCATTGGTTTTCAGCATGAATGCAGCAAAAAACACACAAAACACATTTTGAAAATGGCAAAGAGCCATTGAGATAATAACTGATATAAGTGATGATCACCAGGATTTAGACCTACCTATTGTATGTATATAAAGCGTTCACAGGCAAATTTGCTTTATGTATTTCCCCGGCATCAAAATCAGGCACACATAAATGTCAGGATTACTGGATCTTTGGCAAGTTGTAACAGGAACACTATCGAGTCCAACCTTTAGTTTAACTCATGTTTTCACGGTTTCCCCTATTAAATCCAGTCATGCAGCGGGCTCTTTTGCCACTCAGTCCGGCTGAGGGGGCGTGTTCCGGCGGGAAAGTGATGTCAATGCATACCATTTTATAGGCTGACCTCTCCATATCACTCAATTTATCTACTTCTATTTGATTGGCTGTTCTCTAAATTTGTTAATACATTTTTTAAACATATTGCGTAGCTGTGCTTGGAGTCAATTGTTTATTTGTGATAATGCGATGAAAATACGGTGGCCCGCACATGACATGCAGGGTAGAAAAAAAAAAAAAGGCTAAATCGTGCACACTTTTTAAAAATCGAGGGAATGAATTAGTAAATTATGCGCACAATTAATAAATCGAGGGAATGAATTTACATGATTTTTTTTCACGATGTCATGTGTGGGGCTCTGTAGAAACATGCCAAATTGTGCAGACATAATTTTTGGCAAGGCTGTCATACAAAAAAATTATGTACAAACAGCAGGATTTGAAACTAGTGAGGCTGAATAAACAAAAGTGACATACCGGCTTTGAGGCTGAGGTTCTCACGGATCTCTTCATGGTCACAGGGGTGAGTGAAATCAAAGATGCTGTGCCCTGTTAGTTCCACCTACAAAGAAAGACATGCAGATGCTGTAATTTCTTTAAATGTTTTTGACATGGATGAATCTCATAAAACCTCTCATTATATAACACTACTGGTTCAAAAGACTGGGGTCAGTAAGATTTTTGTTTGAAAGAAAGTAATACTTTTATTCAGCATAAAGGGCATATTAAAGTGATCAAAAGTGACAGTGAAGACTTTTATAATGCTACAAAAGATTTCCATTTCAAATCAATGCTGATCACAAGGTGCTTAATAAGCAATATAAGATATAAGATATTATATAGAAGATATTAAAGTAAAGATTTGAGTTAATGACCGCTAAATCTCAGTTTTGCCATCATAGGAATAAATTACATTTTAAAATATATTAAAATAGAAAACAATATTTTAAATTGTTAAAATATGTGATAATATTGCAATTTTTACTGTATTTTTGATCAAATAAATGCAGTCTTTGTGAGCATAAAATATTTTCATAAACACTAAAAAAAAAAAATATTAACAACCCCAGACCTCTGATCAGCAGTAAATACAACTTGAATTATAAAGAAAATTAAGTCTACTTTAATGAATGAATATGATTCATTATTTTTTTTTTAGATTATTTTCATGGCTTTTTGCCCTAAAATACCTAATATCTTAACATTTCTTGTAATTCCCATTATTTTTTAAGGTTGATTAAGAAAAAATTAAAACAGTAAAACAAATACTGCAATAATATTTTTACAATAATACACCACTTTTTATTTTTAGTACTGAGAATTTTTAGCAATACGCATTATTTTTAGCGTATACATTTTTATTTTGGTGAAATATGACCTGTGCATGTTCTTGACAAGTTTTGTGAGATTCACAAACATTATGTATCTTTGATCTTTATTATAATGGAAATTTATTTGATAAACAGATAACAGGCCATAGTTCTACAAAACAACAGCCATGAGTAAGGAAGCAATTGGCAGCCAGGAGATAAGTCCAAGAGCTTCTGCAAGGGTACGAAAAAAGTGACACATCCTTCCTCCCATACAGTGCTGGAAGGAAACGGGCTTGTGCTGTGGTTAATAATGGCATCTCGTCTGCCTATGATTAAGGGAACCCAGAGGAAATAAATGCTAAACAGACAAACAGCTAATAGTAATGTGACTAAAGGTGAGTATCTGATTCATTTCACTGCAGACATCGCTGGGCCTCTGATTCTCACCTGTGTGAGACCCATGAATTTGTTGATGTTCTCTGATAAGAAGATCATGTCTCCGTCTGATGTAACCACGGTAATGAAGCCGCCCAGTGACTTCAGATACCAACTGTCCATCAGTCTGTCTACATCTGTCGTCTCTGTGGCAGCAACACAGCCTGAAAAGCGGCACAAACACGAGAGTTTCAGAATGTGTGTGTGCATGTGATTGTGTGCACACTCACTAGTCTTCCTCTGGCTCTTAAATCCCTGGCTGATGTCCAAAATAAACAACAGCAACTTCATCCTGCTACACTGAATCCTCCCAACAACACTGACCTCCCTTCTGTCAGTGCCCTCAGCTCCACATACACACACACACACACACACACACACACCTACACCCACACACACACACCAACATGTGCTACAAATACCCACATATACTGACACACAGACACACACACGCCCTGCTGTTTGATGGCACTAAATCTGAGTGTTTCAATTTAAAGAGGAAAACTTAAACTCCAGCTGTTACCCTGTATATGGAAAGCCCACATCTGTGAGAAACATATGAGAAGGGGTTATGCAATCCAAGCCAATATTTGTGATTATGCTTCTCTGGAGATCATAAGCACTTTTGTAAAAACATAAAGTTACACAAGGCAGGGCAAATATACAATATAAAGTGCATGCTCTAATATATGCGTATTCAATTTCTGCTGCACAAAAATAAATAATACAGTGAGGTCCAAAAGACTGAGACCACACTGAAAGCATTTTTATTAAATTATTTTTTCTTTTTGAATTTTTTTTTTTAAATCCTAAAAATTACACTTTATAGCATAAAAAAGCAATAAATATTTAAGAGTGATGTCAAAGAAAGAACTCTGTTGTATTGTTAATTAGTAGACTACACTGTATATATTATAAATAATAATATATAACCGCTTGTTAAAAAAAAAAAAAAAAAAAAAATAGCTGATAAAGTCAAGTGATCATTTGGAAAAACCTAAATTCCCACATGGTTGGTAATACCACCACTGAAATGTGGACGGGGTGCCAGACTTTGGTTGAGTACTGCAGTAGATCTGGCAGAGCTTCAGGAGGGAGGTGGAATGGACAAGGACACGGAGAACAGAGCGGCTCCACACTGGGGGGTCGGAAGCTTGTGATTGCTCCAGTGTGCTTCCTCCAGATAAGAAACTTTCTCAAGGCCCATTGAGAGCCCAGGGCTGGATTTGGGCCGAGCCTAGAGACCGTGGCCCCAGGAGAATTAGAGTTACGTCTTTGAAGGGGTTCTTGCCTAACAGCTTTCATTCTGAGATGAAACAAATCTGCTCCCAAAATTGGGGTTTCAGAAATTGATTATGTGGAAGAGAACTCAACTAACTCAATCTATCTACAAGGGAAAATGATGATCTGCTCTGTAGAAATATTGACTATTGATATGTCAAGATCATGCAGAACAGCTGGCAACACTTCTGCCCACAGAGATTAGATGTTTTGCCTGACATAATATGGAGCTAAAGGTTAAAAAAAAAAAAAAAAAACTCAACACCAAACGACACAAAAACAAAACACTAAACGAAACAAAAACTAAACACTCAACGAAACAAAATCTAAACACTAAACAAAACAAAAACTAAACACTAAACAAAACAAAAACTAAACACCAAATGACACAAAAACAAAAAGACAAAAACAAAACAAAACGACACAAAAAAACCCCACCAAATGACACACACACACACAAAAAAGATACAAACGACACAAAAACAAAAGACAAAACAAAAAACAAAACCTTGTAGAGATTTGTTTTGTAACAAATCTACAGACCTTTTATATCTCTGAACTTTGACCAGAATAAACCGGAGGAAATGGCATTTTAAAGCCTCTTACTGACAAATGCAACAACAATCACCCCTACATATAGTTTTCAGCCTAAAATGACTTACAATCCAAAATGATATGAAATGAAATAATTATGTTTTGTTGTGATACTAGGCCTATTTGAGACCGTAAAGATACACAATCGTAGAAGTAGCAGTGAGTCATTGATTTCAATGAGATTACATCTCGTCAACCATTATTGCATAACATATTTTTGGAGCCGCCCATGGGCGAAAAGAGCGAACATAGAGAATATCAGGGTGAATGACAGAATCAGTTCTAAGCATCAGTGTAGTGGGAGTGTGGATCTTATGTAAAAGGTGTTTCCCATGCACCCTCAGCATGGGTAGGGTGATGGAGGGAGGAGGAGGGGATGGATGGATGTGCGGCGCCAGAGTTTGCCTGTGTTTTGGCTGGCCTGAGACGGAGAGCGCCAGCCTTAAAGAAAGCACCAATCATGCTTCCAGCACAGAGCTCGCAGACCTGCTGATAACACTATCTGATGTGCCATCTCTTACTGACAGGGCTGCTTTTCAATGTGTCTTTCCCCTCCTTCTCTCCCTCCCTCTTTCTTTCCATTTCTGCATGTAGCGTGAACCTGAACATTTGACTGTCAAGACACTTTAAGTCCAACAGTGCAAAGTCTTTTAGTTACTCCAAACTGAAGGAACCGAGCTGATTCTGCGTTCTAACTGCATGCTAATTGTGTTCCCTGTCCTTGTAGTGTCTGTGCAAACACAGAATGGAATGTCAAATGCAGGAGCTCCTTTGTCCAGCTTCCGGAGATTCTAATTTTATAATCAAGACACACAAACAATACGAACATGCTTACATCCTCTTGCCATACCTGCTTTAGACAAAGAAACTTTCAAAAGACCTGGGGCCTGATGTATAAAACGTTGCATACTCACAAAAAAAAGGCAATGAAATGTGCGTTAGCAATTTTCCATGCACAAATCAAAAACAAACTTAAAGCATAACATCTGCGCACTGTCTGCACACTCTACACCATGTATACGCACTCTTTTACTGTAGTGAGCGAAGTAATTAAGCAGTCAGAATGATTTAAACAGTTTTCATTTTTATAGACACATTAAGATGATAATATTGAAATACTGTATGAATGAGAAACCAGGAAAAAGGAGCATTGTCAACATCATGCTGAACTTCTCGTTTTGTGTTCCATGGAAGAAAGAAAGAAAGTAAAACTTGATTGGAATGACATGAGGGAAGTAAATGATAACAGAAATGTTTGGTGAACTATCCCTTTTATAAAAAAAAAAAAAAAAAAAACCTCTTGAAGCTAACCGTATCCATTATTAAATATACTCTGTAGGTTTTCATTAAATTGTTGTATTCATCACATGCATGCTTTGATTTATAAGATTAGCACCTGCATCTAAAGATAATTAACCCAGACAGAGTTACAGCAGGTCCAATATTCACTAACACAATTATATCCTTACATAAAGCACCTCCTCATTTGTATAATACAACAGTAACCTTAACGCAGTCTGACATGACCAAAACGTTTCCTCATAACAGCGCAGTGCTAACGATGGTGAAGCCAGATAAAAGATCAAACTAAAGGGGTAGAATTTGATTATCATCAGAATGTGTATTTGCAAAGTGACTCCTGTGACGTGACATCTGTGATGTTGCACTAACAGTGGAGTCACCCATTTGATAACCTTTATTTATCAAATGGCAAATACAACTGCACGCTATGTTTCCATCCAGCTATTTTTAATATGCATTTTAGAATATCCCATTAAAAAAATCTGGATGGAAATGCCAAGATGCGCATCATTTTGTGCTAATTTTCCCAGAAGTGACGATTTGTTCTTTTGAACACATGGGGTGGAAACAGTCGCAAACGTGCAAATGTTTTATGCGATATTCTAATTCTGCACCAAGATGCGCATAATTTTGCGGCAATTTTCCTAGAAGTGATGAATGTCGGAAACGTTCGCAAATGTCTTATGGATATTCCAATTTTGCAACCAAATGCATATCATTTTGCGCCAATTTTCCCAGAAGTGATGATTTGTTCTCTTGAACACAAGGGATGGGAACAGTCGGAAACATTTGCAAATGGTTTACGTGACATTCCAATTTTGCACCCAGATGCGCATCGTTTTACGGAAATTTTCCTGGAAGTGATGATTTGGTCTCTTGAACACATGGGATGGAAACAGTCGCAAACATTCACAAATGTTTTATGTGTTATTCCAATTTTGCACACAAGTTAAATTTGCAACTTTGAAACATAGCTACTGTAGTAATAGGATTTTCTGTTTTGTTATCCCCAGAATTTATTATGAAAATATTACATTACTGATATAAAATTAATAATCAATTATTAATATAATATGTATCATACATTATAATAATTGAATTTTATTAAAAATAATTTATATTACAGATACTAGTCACATATACTAGTCTAAATTACTTTTGTAGAAAAATATTTAGGTATTTGAAATTGTATGTATGCATTTTTTTTTTTTTTTTTACTGCTTACTACTAACTACTAACTACTAACTACTAACTACTAACTACTACTACTACTACTTTACTGTTGTTGTTATTATTACTACTATCATTGTTATTTTGTGGCTGGACCATATATTGAAGGAAAAGCATGGGAACATCTACAGTACTAGAGATGCACAAATATTAAAATTATTGCTGACACAGTATGTCAAATCGATGTTGAGATGTCCAAACTTTTGATATGTAGCATATTATTAAGATTACATATTAGATGATTAAATACAGTACAGTATGTCTGTGTTTCAGTATCTGGTAACACTTTAGTATGGGGAACAATCCTCACTTTTAACTAGTTGCTTATTAGCTTGCATATTGGCTGTTTATTAGTACTTACAAAGCACGTATTAATGCCTTATTCTGCATGACCATGTTCTACATCCCTAAATCTTACCCCATACCTAAACTTAACCACAAAAACAACTACCTTACTAACTATTAAAGGTGCTCTAAGTGATCCTGGGTGGATGTAACTTCCTGTTGACGTTCGAAGTGTTGTCAAACAAAACAGAGGCTAGCTAGACCCTCCCTCCTCCTCCTCCTCCTCCTCTCCCTCCCCTGAAACAGTCATGAACGTGCATTTAAAATCATTCTTATCGGTTATTGGCTGGAGCATGTTTATTATAATTCGTGGTCCAGGCTGCACCAGTTTGTTTTTATTGCCGTTTTCGTAGCTTGTGGTGACTACAGAGACCGCGTTTTTTTACAGTATGTTCAGGGGACAGGCAGCTAGCGGATAGTGAGGAGATGTTTGCTGTATGTGACAAAAAATGTTTTGGCCTAAAAACGCGTGACATCACTTAGAGCACCTTTAATAAGCAGCAAATTAAGAGTTTATTGAGGCAAAAGTCATATTTAATAGTGAATATGTGTTCCCCAATATGTGTTACCGGGTCTCTTTGTCCAGTCCAGTCACATGTGTGCACTTGGATACGTGTACCTGAGGTGAGGAGTTTGCGTGTCCGCAGGAAGCTGATGGCCAGTCTCATGATGGATGCTTTATCCAGGTGTGAGCTGATGCTGTGTGGGAGGGGCAGCTGGTGGGCAAGTTCGTAGAACACCTCCGTCTCCTTACTGCGCCTGCAGCGCGCCGCATCACGGGATTTCTCCTTACGCCGCTCTGAGCTGCACCTACAATATGGAACAATATGGAAATATGTAATAAAAATATATTTCAATTTCTAATAATTTAATTAATGAAACATAACATTTTTGTGCTATAAAAGTTTAAGAAAAAACTATAGTTCTATATTGTGAAATATGCAGATACTTCAACAGATTAAAAATAACTGAAGGTCAAAAAAAGATTTTAAAATCCCAAATAAAAGATAAAATATTCTCCAGGGTGTTAAGTGCACACTGTATACAATCATGCTCAATCTACTTATATATCGGTGTATTTATGAGGTTTTTAAGAGAATAAGAGTCTCTTTGTGCTCTTGACTGTCTTTCTTATTCAACTCAAGTCACTCTTGCCGAATCAAACATCAGGCCCAAAAACTGTGCCAGTGGAAAAAGAGCCAGTGTCCGGCAGGTGCGAATAAAACACACACACACACACACGTTTGTTGTTGTGAATTGTGGGGACATTCCATAGGCGTAATAGTTTTATACTGTATTTTATAGTGCCCTACACCTAAACCTACCCATCACAGGAAACTGCACATTTTTACTTTCTCAAAAAAAAAATCTCATTCTGTATGATTTATAAGCCTTTTGAAAAATGGGGACATAGGGTAATGTCCTCATAAGTCACCCTCTTCTTGTAATACCCATGTCATACCCATGTCATTATACAAACTTGTGTCCTGATATGTCATAAAAATGCACGTGCACACACACACACACACATTTTCATTAGGACATTCCTTAGACATATTGATTTTTATACTGTACAAACTGTATATTATATCCCCTAACCTACCCATGACAGAACCCTTTCTGCATTTTTATTTTTTCAAAAAACAACAAAAAAACCCTTCATTTAGTACAATTTATATGCCGTTTTCCTCATGGGACCAAAAAAGCACACCACACACACACCACACATCCTTTCAGAAATGAACTTCACCTTCAATCAGAGCAGTTATTTTAATCAACATAAAAGTAGAATAAAAAGAAAACATTTTGCTGGATTGATGATGAATAAATTTACAGGCTAAGGCCCGAACATAAGATAAACTGTGTAACAGAATAAATCGGTAATAATGACACAGCAAAAGGAACTCTTACAACATTCATTGTACTACTTTATTTATTCTAGTCATCCCAAACTGTCAGGAGTGGATGGGTCAATGCCAGGTCTCAAGTGGGACATTCCTGGCTGTTTCAAGTGCTTATGGGAATGATCACTTATAGCTACATCCTGGATTTAATAAACAAAAATATTCTCCCAAATTAGAACGCATCTGTTCCATTACAAGACATTTTTTACGGGAACTAGAATTTAATTCCTATTTATCTTGTTGAATGTTGACAACTCTCATTACTAAACAATCCAACATCCTAAACATCCATCCATCCATCCATCCATCCATCCATACATCCATACATACATCCATACATACATCCAACCATCCATCGTGATAACCAAGACTAGTGGAATTTATTTCTGACTTGATAAATAAAGATAAAGATGGTTATAGATGATCAGAGATATCTGAAAACAATAAAAATCAGAATGTGTGAGTCAACTACCGTGTTGTAATAAATAAAGAAAAAGATTACCATTTCTTTAATAATAAAAATAATAATAATAAATTAAACACACCTTCTCATTTATTGTTATATTAATACTTTTCATATTTTTTCAGTTAAAGAGACAAAAAAGCTCAGTTTGACAAGCAAAAATGTGCTAGTTATGCACTTGCAGTGCCTTGAGCTGTGGTTTGTGGGTCACTTCAGAGGGCGAGATATATTACCACCAGCACTGAGTGATATTTTAATTCACTGTAACTGTGGCATACCACAACCCCTATGTGCAAGCAAGATCACAGATACACCAAAACCCACATGTTGTAAAAAGATTTCTATTTTATTCATCTCAGAGGAAGTACTAAACATCAGTCATTCTCTCTAAACTATGATATACACTCACCGGTCACTTCCTTGCTAGTACCAGGTTGGAAAGCCTTTTGCCTTAATTTTTAGTGGCATACATTCAACAAGGTGCTGGAAACATTCCTCAGATATTTTGGTCCATTCTGACATGATAGCATCACACAGTTCCTGCAGATTTGTCAGCTGCACATCATGATGTGAATCTCTCATTCCACCACACCCCAAAGGTGCTCTATATTGAGATCTGGTAACTGTGGAGGCCATTTGAGTATAGTGAACTGGTTTAAGAAACCAGTTTCAGATGATTTGAGCTTTGTGACATGGCATGTTATCCTGCTGGAAGTAGCCATCAGAAGATGGGTACACTGTGGTCATAAAGAGATGGACATGGTCAGCAACAATACTCAGGTAGGCTGTGGTATTTAAACTGTACTCAGTTGGTACTAAGGGGCCCAAAGTGTGCCAAGAAAATACCCCCCACACCATTACACCACCAGCAGCATCCTGAACCATTGAAACAAGGCAGGATGGATTCATGCTTTCATGTTGCTTAAAGGGTTAGTTCACCCAAAAATGAAAATTCTGTCATTTATTATTTACCCTCATGCTGTTCCAAAAAAACCAAAATAACGACTTATTTAGTAATGGTCGATTTCAAAACACTGCTTCAGGACGATTCGGAGCACAATGAATCAGTGTATCGAATAATGATTCAGATCATGTGTCAAACTGCCAACGGCTGAAATCACGTGACTTTGACGCTCCGAACAGCAGATTCGATATAGATATATATATATATATATATACACACACACACATACACACACACATACACATATATAGATTAGATTTGTTCAGCCACAATGTATCGCAATACAAAAAAACTAAAATAAATCCAAATGTAGCACTTTAATGAACAGTACTTTTTTTTAACTGTTTATCAAAAAAAAAAAAAAAAAAAAAAAAAATTTTAAATATATTTTGCCTTTGTTCAAAGTATCATGAGATCAGTATTGTGTATTGAACCAAATAATGGCATGATGTCTCTTGAGAATGACTGATGTTGTTACGGTTGCTGGTGGAAAGAGGAGGCAGATCACGGATTTCCACAAACATACAATACTTTAATGTAAACGAAGGCAGAGAACACCATACAAACTCTAACATAAACAGAGAACGGACGAGGAGTGAAGGGAGTGAGTGCAATATATGGGGAGTGCTGACAATAGAGTCCAGGTGCAGGTGATGAGTGACGATGAGGAGCTGACGAGGGAAGTGAGTGCAGGTGTGGAGAACAGGAGGATTCTGGGAAATGGAGTCCAGGGAAACAAGGGATCTGTAACAGTACCTCCCCCTCCCGGTAGGCGCGTCCTCGCGCCGTAGATGTAACAACCGGGAGGGGGGCGGGTGCCCTGGAGACCTCAAACCGGAGCAGGGGGATGAGTAGACTGGAGTGGAGGTCTCCAGGGCGGGCTCAAAAGCCATGGCGGGTCAGGAGCCAAAGGCAGCCATGGCGGGTCAGGGGTTGAAGGCAGCCATGGTGGGTCAGGAGCCGAAGGCAGCCATGGCGGGTCAGGTGCAGCGGGCAGCCATGGCGGGTCAGGTGCAGCGGGCAGACATGCAGCGGGCATACATGGCGGGTCAGGTGCAGCGGGCAGCCATGGCGGGTCAGGAGCCGAAGCCTTCGAGGCGTTGAGCCCAGGCGGCGCTGAAGGACCGGCGGGAGATGGCGGAACCAAAGGCTCTGCCGACCGAAGCGCAGCCGGAACTCCAGAAGGCCGCAGTAGAAGCAGTAAGACAGCCAACAAAAAGAACACCGGGGGGAGTGAGGAAGCCAACTGAAACAGAGGGACGGAGTGACGGAGCGGAGACGGAGGAGTGTAGTCCAGAGGGAAGGGCAGGCTGACGAGTGCACAAGGTGTGAGTGGAGGCAGGATGGATACTGGTGACGCTGGTGGACTGATGGGTAACGGTGGAGCAGAGGGAGGTTGGAGCCGGGGTGAAGGTAATCGCCCAGAGGTCCGAGGTGGAGATCTGGGCGAGGGGGCTTGAGGTGAAGGTTCAGTGCAAACATAACTGGATGGAGGTGGGAGAGGGAGGCAGGGAGGGAAAACAGTCTTTGGGCTGGAGGGTTCAAAAACACAGTTCATAGGGGCAGTAGGTTCGGCGGCGGCGGCGGCTGGAGCGGCTGGCTCGGCGGCGGCGGCTGGAGCGGCTGGCTCGGCGGCGGCGGCTGGAGCGGCTGGCTCGGCGGCGGCGGCTGGAGCGGCTGGCTCGGCGGCGGCGGCTGGAGCGGCTGGCTCGGCGGCGGCGGCTGGAGCGGCTGGAGCTGAGGGCTCGACGTCGGCGACTGGAGAACTTTGCTCGGCGTCGGCGACTGGAGAACTTTGCTCGGCGTCGGAGACTGGAGAACTTTGCTCGGCGGCGGAGACTGGAGAACTTTGCTCGGCGTCGGAGACTGGAGAACTTTGCTCGGCGTCGGAGACTGGAGAACTTTGCTCGGCGTCGGAGACTGGAGAACTTTGCTCGGCGGCGGAGACTGGAGAACTTTGCTCGGCGGCGGAGACTGGAGAACTTTGCTCGGCGGCGGAGACTGGAGAACTTTGCTCGGCGGCGGAGACTGGAGAACTTTGCTCGGCGGCGGAGACTGGAGAACTTTGCTCGGCGGCGGAGACTGGAGAACTTTGCTCGGCGGCGGAGACTGGAGAACTTTGCTCGGCGGCGGAGACTGGAGAACTTTGCTCGGCGGCGGAGACTGGAGAACTTTGATCGGCGGCGGAGACTGGAGAACTTTGCTCGGCGGCGGAGACTGGAGAACTTTGCTCGGCGGCGGAGACTGGAGAACTTTGCTCGGCGGCGGAGACTGGAGAACTTTGCTCGGCGGCGGAGACTGGAGAACTTTGCTCGGCGGCGGAGACTGGAGAACTTTGCTCGGCGGCGGAGACTGGAGAACTTTGCTCGGCGGCGGAGACTGGAGAACTTTGCTCGGCGGCGGAGACTGGAGAACTTTGCTCGGCGGCGGAGACTGGAGAACTTTGCTCGGCGGCGGAGACTGGAGAACTTTGCTCGGCGGCGGAGACTGGAGAACTTTGCTCGGCGGCGGAGACTGGAGAACTTTGCTCGGCGGCGGAGACTGGAGAACTTTGCTCGGCGGAGGAGACTGGAGAACTTTGCTCGGCGGCGGAGACTGGAGAACTTGGCTCGGAGGAGACTGGGGTTGAGGGCCATTTCATCCCCTCAAATACAATTAAAATCCCCACAGGCACTGGAGCTGGCTCTGTGGGGACTGGAGCTGCTTGCTCGGCGGAGACTGGCGCTGCTTGCTCGGCGGAGACTGGCGCTGCTTGCTCGGTGGAGACTGGCGCTGCTTGCTCGGCGGAGACTGGCGCTGCTTGCTCGGCGGAGACTGGAGAACTTGGCTCGGCGGAGACTGGAGAACTTGGCTCGGCGGAGACTGGAGAACTTGGCTCGGAGGAGACTGGAGAACTTGGCTCGGAGGAGACTGGAGAACTTGGCTCGGAGGAGACTGGAGAACTTGGCTCGGAGGAGACTGGGGTTGAGGGCCATTTCATCCCCTCAAAAACAATTAAAATCCCCACAGGCACTGGAGCTGGCTCTGTGGGGACTGGAGCTGGCTCTGGAGATACTGGAGCTGGCTCTGGAGATACTGGAGCGGGTTCTGGAGATACTGGAGCGGGCTCTGGAGATACTGGAGCGGGCTCTGGAGATACTGGAGCGGGCTCTGGAGATACTGGAGCGGGCTCTGGAGATACTGGAGCGGGCTCTGGAGATACTGGAGCGGGCTCTGGAGATACTGGAGCGGGCTCTGGAGATACTGGAGCGGGCTCTGGAAACATTGGGGCCGCTTTCTTCCTCCTCCTCCGCTTACTGGGCCCAGTAGCGGAATATGGGTCCAGCCTGGGGCAGGCAGGGAGTTCGCTGGAGGGGTATGCGGAGGAAGCCGGAGGTTGACTGACTGGCCCGGCCAACCGTGTTTCTGGATGGACCGGACGACAACACTGATCCTGAACCTCTTCTACCAAAAATTTGGAGCCATTCAACCACAAAATTAAATTGATAGTATCGCTTAAGGAAAAACAAAAAACAGGTTCATCAAAACGGATAGTGTCGTCATCCAATCCATCCAAAAACAAGGAGATCAACTGAGCATCAGGCCAGTCAGACAAGAAAGCAAGCTCCACGAACTCCTCCACATACCTCTCCAGCGAACGACCCACATGTAGGAGCCCGATGAGGCGATCGCCGGTTGTCAGATGAGTGAGAGGCGTTGGAGGAACAGGAGCCAGGGAGCTGGTGGAAGTCTCCATTCTTTTTTTTTTGGTGGAAAATCCGGTAGTTTAGGGTCCGTTCTTCTGTTACGGTTGCTGGTGGAAAGAGGAGGCAGATCACGGATTTCCACAAACATACAATACTTTAATGTAAACGAAGGCAGAGAACACCATACAAACTCTAACATAAACAGAGAACGGACGAGGAGTGAAGGGAGTGAGTGCAATATATGGGGAGTGCTGACAATAGAGTCCAGGTGCAGGTGATGAGTGACGATGAGGAGCTGACGAGGGAAGTGAGTGCAGGTGTGGAGAACAGGAGGATTCTGGGAAATGGAGTCCAGGGAAACAAGGGATCTGTAACAGATGTTTAATGTAATTCTTATATATAGACTCAGTAAGACATTTCACAGCACAGAAAAGTCAACCTTCTGACTTGGAAAAGGTCAAAAGTCATTCTTCTCTGTGAGGTTAGAGGTTAAAAATAATTACGACATATTCATATTGATTGATCATAGCCTTATAAAAGCTATAAATAATAAATCATGGTGCGTTACGGTTTCTGTTGTGGCTCATTTTAACATTTATTTGTTTAAAAAAACAAACAAACAAAAAACACCTCTCTGGTCTTGGTCCTACGTCAGGACACACAAGTGATGCAGTCCAAATTGCTCTTCATAATATAACAGAAACAATTCTCCTGTCTATTCTTACTCTTGTCCTATTTAGAGGAAAATAAATAGGTGCTGGGCTGGTTTCCATGGGGACCGTGTTGAGGATGTTGACGTCCAATTTTCCTGTCCTGCATCCAATAAGACTGCAGAGGACAAATGTGCAGATACTATTTGATGCAAGGCCAATAATTATTTCAATAACCAAAGACTTATAAGAATCTCTTAAGCCAATATGATCCAAGTGGTCAGGCTGTACCACTCTACATTGGTTATAAAAAGATGCTGATAGCACAAGAGTGTCATATACAATATCATGTACAAAAGTAAATGAATAAATTCAATTTCTCCTCGCACTCTGAGGTCAGTCTGAGGCAAGCTCAAGTTCTCATCTTTCGAAAGGCTTCATTCACTCGTTCAGAATATAGAGCTCTCTGGATGAATATGTTCAGATCTGAAGTATATACAGTCTACTTTATTGTTACTGCACAGACTCAGCAGGACATTAAACAATAGAGACCTAGTGCTCACTCAGTGCATGAAACCATCTAGTGAACCCTCTGAACCCTTTGTGGCAGAAGCGGATGTATATAGGCAAGAAGACCATACGAAGACGAACAATGGAAAACAGGCAGTGACCCGAAGAATAGCTATCCTCAAAGTTTCTGTCACACCAAATATTACATGCAAAGCACCACCACAAGAGTGCTAGACATCTTAAATGGTGAAAGTTTAAAACTGACTGAAAATCTTCAAATCTCATTCAACACCTTCTACCATCTCTAGTATCATTTGTGATTCTCAATAGGGTGATTTGAAGATGCAAAGGTTTTTAGTTTTTTTTGCCACTGCAATTTGATTTGCTGATCATTTTATTCTAGAATGTCTTTCAGTAAATCAGCGTGAGATGTATCTGGTTGCCATGACAGCAACTTAATCTGCTCACTGCTGGTCATCCTTTCAGTGCAAGTTAGATAGCTAAGATGAAGAAATTCCCAAAAGAAACTATTTGAAATAAGTTGATACATTTCTAAATGCAAAGGGAGCTGTTTTTTGCTGTCACTGTAATTTTCTGTCACCTCACAGAAGTAAATCGGACATTGCAGATCACATTCAGACACATTAAGACACACTGCACTTTTTTACATAATAATATAGTATGTGCAACAATAAGGTGCTTGTACTGTTACCGATTCAGGTTTTACAGCTTCTTTACAGCTAGGTTAAACAACTTATGAGATGTACTCTTTATTGTATTTGTCTTACTGACAAATGCATTGACCAGCGCTGTCATGAGAAATCCTCTTAAATGTTAAAAGGACAAAGACAAAGATTTCTCAGCGGACATTCAAACTGATTGTGTGATGAATATAAGATTGACATGAAGCATATCAGCTAGATGCAGGTAATGCACTAACGTCAATATCTCTCTCATAATACTCTACTCTTTTCTACATATTACAATGAGCTTCAATTAAGCGAACCAGCGTTCCTTTGTTGCTAGTTCAAAAGTGATATTTTAGAATTAGTAATGAAGGCTTGGGCTCAACTTTTAAACTGTCAACTTGAGATTTGAATCGGTGGCGGAAAGAAGAAGTTCCTCACAAAAGAGGTTTTTTAAAGACAATCTGTTGTTGTTTCTTATTTATTTACACACTTATGTAATCAAAATGTTGTATAAATGCAAAATCACATTTGTAGCCATGTGATAGGTCTCTGTATCAGCACGGCTACTCATGTAATATTGCTCATATATAAATATGGGACATATTTAAAAAACATATGCAGTCCAATAAAATGATGATTGAGAGATGCAAGTATAAATGTTCCTTAAAAGCCTAATAAACCATATTTGATTTTTTTTTTTTACAATTGTGACAAGAACCTTTGTTGGTCAAACATTATTTTATCAAAATGAGGTTCACAGCAAGACAAACTTCCGCACATATGATTGCACTTCCATTCTCTCATGTTCAACTGGGCTCCATTTAAAACTTTAGCAATACATTCTGCTAAAAGGTTTATTTGTTTTTGTTTGAGATCACTTTGTAACATCTCTTGCACCTTTGTACTTAAGCAAACAGTAACACTGGTAAATTTCGAAACCAACTTGAAAGCAGCAAAAAAATCAAACAAACAAACGTCAATTTGTTCAGTGAAACTCAAAGCAGAGCATCAAAAACTCAACCAAGCACACTTTACCAAAAGCTTGCACTGAGATTCACGTGCTGTTGAACAATCCAGATCACACTGAGAATTCAAAGTATTTAACACAAGACGTCAACCTGTCATGAGGATGTTATCTATTTCAGTTTGAAAAATGAGCTACTGTGAGAGGTTCCTGAAGTCACGCAACTGAAGCTGAAATGTGAGCTGCATTCAGATCCTAACAAAGCCACAAATAAATACGTTAACAAACTTAACTGAGCTACAGACTTGGAAAAATCAGTTTGAACTATGTTTAGCAGGTGGGCCGAACAGGTGGAGCAATGGCCTTGCACTCACAGATGTGGTTAATGATAAAACGGTTGCATGGCATGGGAGTAGCCATAAACATAAACACGAAACCTTACTAAGCAGTCTTGACCTATTCAGGCATGCAAACAATGACACGCTACCTTATGACTGGAAGAATGGTCATTTGCCTTGTGTGAAATGCACTAAATTAAGTGCTGTCCCCCCAGCTATTCCAGCCCCTTAGTGAGCGGATCTCTTCTGGAACTCAAACATTGACCTTCACTGTCCAAAACCTCCACAAACGGCTTGTGCGTCACACAAGGCTAGGGAACCTGGGATTTTAATAGCAACCTACAAAAATTATATCAAAATTGAAAGTGAAAGTCTAGGATTTTTGGAAGCAAACTTTTTTTGTTTATTTAACAAAGTTCCATGATTTAAAACAATATGAAATGTAAGTACTTTTTAACTTTTTTTAACTTTTAACTTAAATTATTATGTTTGAAAATATAATTTGTAATGAAAAAAAAAAAAAAAAAAAAATAGTAAAATGGTCTCTGTGGTTTTAGACCAGTACTGTGGTTCAAGTACCTATTTTAAATAATTGTTTTCTGTTTTAATATATTTTAAAATGTAATTTATTGTTGTGATGGCAAGTATTTCTTATTATCAATGTTTAAAGGTGCCATCGAATGAAAAATTGTATTTACCTTGGCATAGTTGAATAACAAGAGTTCAGTACATGGAAATGGCATACAGTGAGTCTCAAACACCATTGTTTCCTCCTTCTTATATAAATCTAATTTGTTTAAAAGACCTCCGAAGAACAGGCGACTGTTACGTAACTGGATGTGCACAGCAGAATCAGACTAGGTAAGCAAGCAAGGACAATAGCGAAAAATGCCAGATGGAGCAATAAAAACTGACAGGATTATGATATCATGATATTTTTAGTGATATTTGTAAATTGTCTTTCTAAATGTTTCGTTAGCATGTTGCTAATGTACTGTTAAATGGTTAAAGGGAGCGAGAGGATTTAAAGGGGCCACACACGCTTAATTGGTGCATAGTTAATGATGCTTCAAAATAGGCAGTTAAAAAAATAATTAAAAAAATCTATGGGGTATTTTGAGCTGAAACTTCACAGACACATTCAGGGGACTTCTATTACATCTTGTAAAAACTGGTTCAAGGGCAGCTTTAAACCTTGATACATTTCTTTTTTCAGGATTCTCTGAAGAATAGAAAGTTCAAAACAGCATTTTTTTTTAAATAGATTTTTTTTTGCAACATGTCTCTCTCACTTTTGAACAACTGAATGCATCCTTGCTGAATAGTCATTTATTTTAAAAATTTTAAAAAAAGATTAATCTTCCTGACTCCAAACTTTTGAACAGTAATATAAATTAAAACTGTATTTTATCAATAATAATAATAATAATAATCATAAGGAGAATTACAGGATTTTGAAATCGATGTGATGCTTCACTGGAAGCCAGTATAGTCGCTGGAGAATTGGTGAAATGTGCTCAGTAGAAGGAGTTCTAGAAAGAACACAAGCCGAAGGTGAAAGTATGCAGTATGCGTAATATTATTAAAATGAGCTTTGAAGGAAATGTGCTATCCAGAATGACACCCATACTCTGAACCTGTGTCGAAAAACAAATTGTGTTATGATCAATATTCACAAAAAACAATCAGATTTAGTAGATGCCTACAAGTAGAACCTCGGTTTTAAAAAGTTAGATGAAAGCAAATCTTTAATATCAGCTAAACAGCTAGACAGCTAACATGGAGGAAAAGAGCCAGAGGGTTTGGAAGAAGGGTAGAGCTGGGTGTCATCAGTATAGCAGTGAAAATGGATACCATATTTCCTGAAAATGTGGTCAAGAGAGAATAAGTAGTTAAAAGAAGTGGGCCCAAGACCGAACCCTGAAGAACACCAGAAGTAACTGCAGATGGTCTTTAAGTTGGAGGAACTTAGTGCAACTATTAAATTACATTATATAATAAACAAAATAATTCTAATATACATATAACTGCATATGATATTTAAATAAAACATAAAAATCTGTATTAATAAGAGGGTGAGGGAAAAAAAAAAATCAGGATTAGTTTTTTCTCTTCTTTAGAATGATAATCAAATTCCTAAAAACCTTTATTTTTGTTAAAAAAAGATGATAGATAGATAGATAGATAGATAGATAGAGAGAGAGAGAGAGAGAGAGAGATCATAAGTGCCCCACCTTTGACCAGGGTAAGCTGTAAAACCAGAAAGGAACAGCTTTCAAAATAATCACCCTTGGTGCATGAAATCACCTCACTGAGTCTGTGGATGCGGGCATCTGCATTCAGCCTTTTCTCAGGGATTTCCTAGGGCATGAGGTAAATGGAGCAAAGGTGCAGTTTTGGGCTTGTACAATGAATCTTCATGGTCCACATATATGTGACCTGAAACAAGATACTGATTCACTCATCAGCGTATTCTCCCAACAATGTGTTACACAACCTTCACCTGAACCATATCCAAGTCAGCATCAGAATCAGCCATTGGAACATACTATTTTGAAACTCAAAGTTTTGAGATGCTAATGGTGCATGAATGAAGCGAGGCATAACTTCAAATGATCCCTACCAAGCAAATACCTGGCATATATCTCTACGCTGTAACTGACATTCAACAGAAATTGTTTCACAGTGCACTACATCATTATACACCTGGGAAATAGTAAAGAATTAAAGGTTACATTTAGTGTGCTTTTTTTTAAAAAAAAACTACAATGCCTACAAACCACTGTGATGCAATTTACTTTTTTATTGTTTATTTTTAGCCCACTTCATTACAGATGAAATTACAGAAGACAGGAAATGATGGAGAGAGATGCCGAACAGGATCAGGAAAAATCACTAGACAGAATAAAACTTGGTTCACCCGCATAATTGCCACAGCAGCACATTGTGTCAGAGCACATGCGCTAATTGTTAGACCACATCTTTGACAAGCCAATTTACTTTAAAGATATAAAAGTCAAGATATGATCTGCTATTACTTTAAAGGGATGGTTCACTTAACAATCAAATTATGTCATAATTTAGTAATTCTCATGCCATTCCAAACATGTATAACTTCAAACTGTGATATTCCTTGTTACAAAGTGCACAGCAGTGCTATTTTAGTACTATTTATGAATATATTTTAAAATGTAATTTATTCCTGTGATCAAAGCTGAATTTTCAGCAGGCATTACTCCAGTCTTCAGTGTGACACTTATAATGTTACAAAATGTGCATTATGGAGTTTAGCAGAGTGAATCACCTTCCATTTCACATTATATAAAAGAGACATTCTGCAGATGTTACAGGTTTTACATCAAATGAGGGTATATGATGACAGAATCTTTATTTTTGAGTGAAAGAAGCGTAGTTTGACTGAACGTCAAAACAAGTATCTAGCAAGGCAACCCTCACCTGTCACTATTTTTTTTTTTTTTTGATCGACAGGGTTATTGTACCTTCCCCTCCTCATGTTCTCTGCTTGCTCTAAGATTTTAATCATATTGTCAGTGGAGAATACGTCACTGTGTAGCCTCAGGTAGAACTAGCCAGCTAGACGCATCGGCCGCAGCCATCTGCTGTCCTCTCACACAACTATTTTCATAACAAACGGCTCCATGCTTTAGGACACAGCAGCCAGATGCTAAAAGTCCAGATCCAAACCCCCAGGCCCTTGAGTGTTTGTGAACAGAGTAAACAGTTGATTGGTAACAGGGTGCAAGGTGCAGCGTTGCAAGGTTGTGACATCTCACCAGGTCAATTTTGCCCTTTAAAAGGGATTGTTCATGCGATTCTCACAAAAAAGGAGAAAATGCTGTCATTACTCACCCTCATGTCGTTCCAAATCTACATGATTTTAGTTCTTTTGTGAAACAGTCACACCTATGCACATTCAAATCTGTGATTAACGAAGTTGAGAGGATTCAGAATTACCGATATTCAGTTCAATATTTTAATTTAATTTCAATAATTTTATGCTTAATTAAGCACAACTGAAAACAAAAGATGAAAATGTTTAGATTGCAAAAAAAGTTAATGTTATCAAATCAATGATATTATCATAAATCATAAAAAGTTCATATTAAATGTGCATATTATTTTTATTGTTGCAAACTAATCTTATTATAATGTCCAAAGCAGGATTAAAATATATAATACAAAGACGAATAATATATAAAAATAAATAATAGTAAATTTTAAAAATCAGCAAATTGGTTATTTCACACTTATCACATAATACTGATAATAATAAATATATAGAATATATATATATTATGATTTTATGGGTAAAAGATTTTAGTCTTAAACTTGACTTTATGAACCAAGAATTGATTGAATTTTGAAGAGTGGTAAATTTGACCTTATTTATACCATTAACAAATATTTGCTCAATGACAGAGCAATTTTTTTCATTTAATTCAGATGTTTTTGTCCTGGCTGCTCTCGGGTCACATTCACACTTGTAAATATGTCGGTGATGACATTATGACGTCAAACACCATCAGTGATTTGGTCACTGTCAATTTTCTATGTATGAAAACTAGCAGTTTGGATTTCAAAACCTATCCTTTTATAGTCATAAAGCTTTGAAATGAAATGAGGTTGGGTAAATTTTTGGATTATGTATTCCATTTTGCTATCTTTTTTCAATTCAGTACACATCAATGAGGAAAATAATACACACTCCAAGCCCATATGTGTTGTAGACACATTACCAGTATGTAAACTCAGTGTCTGGCCACATTTAAATTCCCTTCAAGTCCACGGCAGACTCTCTTTGTTAATGTATAACGCAGCAGCAGAGAGGTGAGGTGAAGTCTGCGAGGTGGTGCAGCGGTTAAGGTTTCCCATTCCTGTCCACTCATTCTAATGAGAAACACCAAAGCCATTGCTTGCTTACATTCTGTTTTCCGTTCGATTTGGCATCTTGCTAAACACAAACAGAGAACAATGTGGACTAGGCTAATCTCTGATCCTTTGGAACAGAACATTCTCAACCCCAACTAAACAACCATCGCCGGTACAGCCCTCTCGACCAGAAGAGGAAAGATCACAGAAACGGATGGAGTATACAGTACGTCATGCTGACGGCAATGCTGGAGGGAGGACATATTGTAACGCATATACAAGTATACAGGCGTAGCACACACCACTCAGTTGTTCAAGCACATGTAGTTTTCAAAGAGACCATTCAAAAAAATTATGTTTACTTCTATAGCATTTTTCACTATACAAATCATTTCAAGGCAACTTTACAGAAAAGGCTTGATTCAATGATAAAAAAAAAATAAATAAATCAGCATATCGGTTATTAGAACCATTAATAATAATAATAATAATAATAAAATTATCAACAACAACAATAAACCAATTTAATTTGTATCTTTATCAAAACATAGTTATATAGACATATACAAAAATAGATGTATAAAATATATATATATATATATATCCAAAATCTAAAATTTAAGGAGTAAAAAATTTAGGTCTAAACTTCATTTTATTAAACAGGAATTGATTGAATTTTGAAAAGTGGTCTTGATTTATGTTGACTTTATGCCATTAACAAATATTTGCTTGATTTCTTTTTGTTTGTTTGTTTGTTTTGTAAACTGGTAAGTTTCTAAAGTTTAAGTCTGATTCATTTACAATCTGTTGTAGAAACAATTGTCTCTCAGAAATTGATAGAAAGTTACAAAGAAACAGCAAGTACCACATAAAATTACATTTTTAAGAAGAACAACTGAAATAGTATTTTCTTGTAAAATGTACTCCAATAATCTTTTATTTGCAACTTTGTAAAATCATTTTACAGTGTAGTTCAAATTATTCCACTGACTCCTTAGTGTCATCGCTCAAAAATAAGTGCCACATAAGCCTCACATTGTTATATTGAAATGTTTTAGTGAACATATACATAGATATTTATTTATTTATTACTGTTTATCACTATGTACTGTATTGTCATATTTATTTTTTGCACTTTACTTCTGTTATATTCTGGACTAGCCATTCTTGCTATTGTAGTCAAAAATATTAAAAATAACCGGTCGAAATTATGGTTCCTCTGAAAATATAGTCGATATTAAATAAACAACATTGGTTGATAACAAATTTATACACATAAAAATGTCAGGTTGAAGTAAATGAGAGGCCAAACACTTGAATTAGGATCATTCAGATGACGTTTCATTTCTGCTGCCACACTGATGTTTACTTGTAGTTCTAATTTTCAGGAATTCTACGCAATAATCGGAAATCAGGATCAAAGTTGACTGTGGTAGTCGATGACGTAGTTCAGTGATGGGGACCAAATAAGGGTAATGAGAGTAAAGTTCATCTGGAAGCAGCTGATGTTAGAAATTGATTTGACATTGAAGTATGCGGCAGAAGGAAGAATGGGGTTGGTTAACAGGAAGTGTCAGGAGACAGTGGTCTGGAGGAGGTAAAGAGTGGAAAAACACTAGTAAAGATCAGTATGCCTTAAGAAAGAGAAAATGGGAGAGAGATACTGAATCAGAGGCAAGCAGTGAGACTGGAGTAAGAAGGAGAAAAACAAGAAAAAGAGAAGGAGAAAATAAGCTCCCAGACTGAGAGCAGTGCCTCGCACCCCTGCCGTTAACGGAGGGTGGGGACTAAGAAGTCTCCATTCAGGCCTTCTCTAGAGATCCTGTCACAATAAACTGCACATTTATGTTTAGACAAGTCCTACAGCTGGGAGGCTCTGAATTTCTCCACCAAAGTCTTATATCTTAGATTCTCCTATGAAAATAAAGGTCTTAAATGTCCACATCAGCCACATAAATGCCTTCTGAAGCAAAGCGATGCATTTGTGCATTAAGAAAAATATCCATATTTAATACGTAAAATAACTAGCTTCCGCCAGGCAGCCTTCCGCATTCAACGTCCTTGTTTCGTAAGTTGAATACAGAAGGCGTAGGATTTAGCGTAAGAGGTTTGAACTGCGAGAGGCGTTAGGCCTACGCTTTCTTTAAAAGTCTGGTGGAAGCTAGTTATTTTACTTTATAATGTGTTAAATATGGATTTTTTCTTACACAAATGCATCGCTTTGCTTCAGAAGGGCTTTTTGAGCTTCAAAGGTGGTTTCCGTGCACTGCCATTATAAAGCTTAGTAAGATATTTTTAAGATATTTTTCTTACAAAAATGCATCGCTTCGCTTCAGAAGGGCTTTATTAACCCCCTGGAGCCGTATGGATAACTTTTATGATGGATGGATGCACTTTTTTGGGCTTCAAAATACAACGCCCCATTCACTATATAGGATGGCTTGAGGGTGAGTAAATAATGGGATAATTTTCATTTTTGGATAAACTATCCCTTTAAGTTGTGCTTAATCTATAAGGTGACAACATGAAGAGTATCAAGTGTCTATTTGTAAGCCATTTGTTTAGTATGCTAATGTAATGACCAAATATATTTGGAATTATAGGGCTTACTGTAGGTACGACTATTTTCAAATGCAATATGGCATTTAAGTAGGGCTGGAATGATGCGTTGATGTAATTGTTTCTGTTGATTATGTAAATATGTCGATTCGTCACACTGTTTATGTTCCCCAATGATGGCGACTCAGACTCCCGGGCATGCTGGAAATCAGCCATTATTACAAAAATATTGTTTGTTTTTAAAAAGAGACAAACACAGACTGGTTACAAAGCTTTTAACACTATTGTTGGTTATTTAAAATATCTAATGGATGAACTCATGCCTCGAATTGACTCGTTTATTTAATAATGCACTGTCAATCATGGTAAAACTTCACAGTGTTATGAACACCGCGATGTTTGATACATGGTTATATGGTTAGTTAGTTAAGTAACTATATGGTTAGTTAGTACTTTAATCTCCTGAATGAACAATACATTGCAGGATTCACACTTGTAAGCAATTGCTGCTGTAAATTCCAAAAAGTGAGTGAACACAGCCACAGTAAACAACACCTTTCCTAATTAGTCCTACACTGCATAAACCTTATCTTTTGTGACAATAGTATTATTAGGGAAAAAGTTCATACATAAAATTGTTACAGTCATTATTTATTGGTAAATTAACCAAAGGATTAATTGACTATCCAGAAAAAAATAATTGTTAGTTACAGCCTTAGTACTGTGCAAAAGTCTTAGGCACGTCAGTATTTTCACCCCCCCAAAAAAAGGTTTTAAGCCAGTTTTGCTGTAGTGTGTCAATAGGAAATATCCGTTCATATTTCCAAACATTTAATGGCAAAATGATTGTAATAATCCAGTGAGATTTTTGAATACACAAGGAGTCTGACAACAGCCGGTGCGCCACATGGAGATCAGAGCTCACCATCATCGAATCCGTCTGTGATTACATGAAGAAACAGATGAAACTGAGACAAACTAAATCCAGGAGAACTGTGGCCGTGTCTCTAAGATGCTTGAAGAAACCTGCCTGCAAAGATACAGTACTGTGAAGAGTTGTAGGCACTTGTGTAAAAATGCTGTAAAGTGAGGATGTTTTTTAAAAAATACTGTTATAAATAGATTTTATTTATCAATTAACTTATATTAACTAAATCAAAACAATATTTTGTGTGACCACCCTTTGCATTTAAAACAGCTCTTGTCCAGGTACACTTGGGCATCATTTTTCAGGTAGCTTTGGAGGCAGGTTTCTTAAAATCTCTTGAAGACACGGCCATAGTTTTTCTGGATTTAGTTTGTCTCAGTTTCATCTGTTTCTTCATGTAATCACAGACGGATTTGATGATGGTGAGCTCTGATCTCCATGTGGAGCACCGGCTTTTATCAGTCTTATTATGTATTCAAAAATCTCACTGGATTATTACAGTTAATGGCAAAATGAATGTTTGAAAATGTGAACGGATATTTCCTATTGACACACTACAGCAAAAGATATAAATAACTGGCTTAAAACCTTTTTTGGTGGGGTGAAAATACTGACGTGCCTAAGACTTTTGCACAGTACTGTATATTTAACAGTTTGGAAGTTATGGTTCCCATCATGGATTTAGTTTTAAAGAATTAATTTTGTTTTAATTCATTTTTAATTGTACTTAAATTTTATAAATTAAACAGCTTGTAATCACACCTTTTTAGCATAAAATGTTCTTTAAAATCCGTGGCTCAACCCTAGGGTTTTTAAGGGTATACAATTACCAGCTTAATAAAATATTGTCACATTCACGTTCATCTGTTTCAGATAAAATGAAAACGCTTTTAGCAGCGTGCACTGGACATTTCACTTGAAAGTGAGAAAAATGCAAAAAAATGATTTTTTTAAATGAGCCCGACTTCATGACAACACAGAGTTATTAATACCAATGTCACCAGCTTCTTCTTCTTTTTTTTTAGAAGAGAATGAAGAGTTTTATACTCCAATCCAAGGCTAGGTAACTACTGTATGTGCAGGTAAGCGGATGTGTTCCCTCAGTGTGCAGAGCCAGGACAAAGCTCTGAAACAGTGCACAAGTTACAGCAGGCTAATGGCCAGCTTTCAGCCTGGGGGAGTTAATAGAGCCCATCACAAAGCACAGGCTTTCTTTTCGCAAATGAGCCACTCCGCCGTTTTCAAAATCAGTGACAGAATGAACCACAGACAAAGCCTGATGATTTAGGGTGACGTAATAGTTAACTACAATAGCAAATAATGAACAAATTACAACTATAACAAATGGTGAGTAAAAAGTGTCCAAACTGACCAGTTCAGGCAACCAGTTCTATCTCAGTTATACTGATGAGCAACACAAACACTGTTTAGTCAGAGCCTTGATTACTACCACAACAATGACTTCATTAGAGGCTTGCTTATTCCTGTCATGCCTTGTAGTTGCAAACAGTGCATAATTGCAGTTCTGATAAAACATATGGATGCAGTGAAATAGCAACCAAAAATTAACTTATTTTGATTTGGTTTTCCACTAAATGAAAACTTTATTTGTGGTTTATATGTTTTGTGAAGAAATCATTTGGGTGCATCACCAATTATAACTTACTGAAGCTTGTGATATATACTAGGGGCCATGGAGGGGATCTGGCTATCTCCTACAGAACATGCATGAATACAAACATGCAATATATATATAAAACATGTCAGGGTTGAGCTAATCTCTCTCAAGTAAACCACCAAAACATATGGGTTCAGTATAGACAAACACAAACAAATGCACACACAAACCTACAATATGCACACGTAAACACTTCTTGTTTTATGAGAAATCGTATGCGTCTCACAGTCTGATCAGTGACAGGCAGGATCACAGTCTTGTGTTAAAGTCTTTGCACCCCTTTTTAAATCAGTCCTGCTGTGTCCTGTATATACATTCTGTTCATTTGAGTTTTGTAGTGATGTTTGGTTATGTTCTGCCACCCTGAGATTCATCAGATAAGAGGCAGAAAGCTTGTTAGGGAAAAACTGTCACGAGGATGAGGCAGACTTCAAGGCGCTCTCAGATCCGTGACACATGTACAAACACATTCTCTATTTTTCTCTGATTAATGGGACTAATAGCACTCTTATGCTCTTCAATCTTCAAAGATACACATGACTTCCTCAAGTTACCGGAGATTTCAGACCGTGTAAAGCTCATTGAATATTTATATACTGCCTTATAAGTATTGTAAAAAGTATTGCTTGCTGCATTTGTTACCTTAAATACCTGATTTAATTTGGTATAAATTAATGTATTTAAATTGATACAGCAGTATTAAATACTATTTTGACTTGAGAGCAGTCATTAAAACATTTTAAAACATTTAATTAGATGTGTTGCATTAAAAACCTATCTTGTTCACTGTAATACATTTCAACCCACTATATCTAAAAGTTTAATTGCTGCCTTAAATGGTCAATGTGGTCAATGTGGTGCCAAAGTCACAAACTGTAGTTTTAACCACTCTGAATTTAACTGATACAAAAAAATTAAGTTAAAACTCATAAAATTTCATTAAAAAAAAAGAAAATACACAAATTGTACAACTTAAATGAAAACTAAAATTTAGTTATAATATAATGATAAAGAAAATATTTTTACAACATTCTATATGCTCAGTGTAATACTATTAATCAGTAATAATTTAGTAGTAGAATGTTAACAACAACAACAATAATAAAAGCTTAGGCATAATATTTTCTAAATAATTCTATTGTATTTACAAAAGTAAATAATAAAAATAAGTAAATCATTTCTCTTCAGCACATTTGTGAAAAAATAAATAAAATAAATTAATGGCATGCTGTAAAAGTCTTACAAAATATTATTACTAATAATTTCTTTCAATATTCAATAAGGAAATAATTAAATATCTTAGATACAATTACTCATGCACATAGGTTAAAAATAAAACAATAAAACTTTCTTTCTTTCTTTTGTGGTGCGGTGAAATAAATAGCGAGTGTCTCAATGAACCATCTTTGGCTTCAAGCTGCAGCAGCGCGTTTGAGTCTCACACAGAGATTCACTTGTTGCTGCAGCTCCATAAACCTGAACTGAGCGCAACAGTTGCACTGTTTACAACGGAGTAGAACACAGGGAATATTACTCACAGCCCGCTCAACTTACCTCTTCTTCTCTTTCTCAGCTGTCATCTCTCTGTTCCCTCGTAATTCCCGCAGTTCTTCAGCAGTGAGACCTCTGTTCAAATAGAACACGGTCCAAACCACCGCAAACACTCGCGTTAAATAACAGAAAAAGACGCACAATTGACCGTGAAAATGCAGTAAAGTCCACCAGCAGGGCAAAAGTGACTGTACAGTCTCAGAACACTGCCAAGGATCGTACAGTCACCCACTTTTGTAAAATCCAAGCGCGGTGAGGCTCGTTGCGGTGAGGGAGTTTCTCGCTTGTTTTGAGGTCAGTGAAGTTCACAGACCGCAGCTTCTCACTGAAGGGCGCTTGACAGCTGAGCAATCAATTGGAGATCTCTGATTGGCTGGAACCGCCGTTGGGAACCGCCCACCGTCAGCGCTGACAGGACATTTACTCCTGCAGGTCTACTTTCTCCAAAAGCTAGCATCAAACTCTCATAAAACTCATTTCAATCATCTAAATATAATGAGATAGTTGAAAATAACAGCAATATGATTACAACTAAACTCTGCAAGACGGCAAGGGTCTCTAAAACAGGTCTGAGTGGAAAATAAAGTAAGCTAAAGCTAAATTTTAATAGGCTAATGCAAAACATTCAGGATTAAATGGGGCACATGCACTAATTTAAGAATCAGTCACTTACAATTAAAGAGGAAATGTATGACTTTTCTAAGAAACAAAACATCACAGTCCTCTATGAAAAAAAAAAAAAAAAAAGTTTCTCATGTTTGGGGTCTCCAAGGCCTGAATGATGGACAGACTAGCATCAGTCCTGACTCCTGGATTTGTATTATTGTATTTTCTGTTTTGACCCCTAACAGTAACAGCATAACTATTTTGACAGACAAATTTTAGGGAAAGTCCTTGCCTATTTTTTTGAAACAACACGGGCACCTTCAGTGATATGCCTATCTGTCCAATGGGTTTTCAATCAGTCAGAGAAAGATAAAATAATTTGAAAAGAAGAAAACTTGATTTTGAAATGACTGTTATCTTTAAATGTATGTAATGTTTTAAATGTATACCATTCTAGGACGATTTGCTCTTATTTTTTGGGTAACACAACTTGTTTCACTGTTCATTATATCCTCTTGGGACCCAGAAAAAAGTTTTTTGAATTTAGTATTTTTTTTTTTTCACGTCATTACATTGTTTAGAGCATAATAAACAAATTAAAAAAAAAAAAAAAAAAACAGTTTTGAAAAATTATATTTTATTCATATGTTATGCTATGTCCTCTGTAGTGGACACCAGGACTTTGTTTAAAAAAATAAAATCACATGAACTGATATGTGTAGGCAAAAACATCCACCATTTTTTTTTTTTTTTTTTTTTTGTATCCACCAATCAATTTTTAGGCTTTAGGATTTTTTTTTAACCAAACTTTTGTTTAAAGATGATTCCCTACTATGTTATGAAAGATATAATGGAATTAATTGACATACCATTTTACTTTATGCAGTATGTGGGTAAATGTTTCCCAATACAATACATCTATACACTGCCTAATTTGCATTTTTTTGTGTTCTTGGGGCAACATGTAATGAAAAAAGAAGTGTAATAATGGAAAGTAATAACTGGAAACATTTCCATAATAATATCAATTAATTATAGGAATATTGATATATAATTTATTTCGGTAATCGCTTGTTGTGTCTCCCAAAAATGCCTGATGAACATGATTTAATTCTTGGTGTCCTCTACAGTGGACATGTATGAAATCAATGCCCTATTTTGTAAAAGAAAGTCATATTTTGATTAGAAATAATATATTTTCCATAATATTTTCCAGAGATGTTGATTTATAACAAACAATTTGAAAAATAATCTGATTTAAATGATAATTACAAAATATTATCATTTTCCATAAGGGTGCTACTTTTGATAATTAAATTAATGTCAGGGAGTTGCTGTTGTCATGGTGAAACCTCCAAAAATTTGGTATCTCTGCAAAGCCCTGAATGTGCTCTTTATAGGACTCCTGAGTTAAAACTGTGACATGATGTCAAAGAAAATCACTAAAATATAATGTCCACTACAGAGGACAAAAGTCTATTCCTGGGTCCCAGGAGGATAAATATAACACGCATCTTAAACAACTATATCTGTCCTATCCTTCAGCAGTCAATTATTCTCAAAATATAGCACAATACAACTTTAAATTTCGTTCTTAAGAACAGTTTCTCAAAGAGCAGTTCAGATTATTTAACTTCTAGAAAGTTTTGAGCATGTGACAGGACAAATCCTTCACTCTATGTTTTGGTCATGATGACCAAAACTCTCTGTAGGGTCACTCTCTCATTTTTCTCATCCTTAACTGTCCATATCTCATCCTTAACCTCTGTTCTTCCAACTATCTCCTCTACAGTTTGTTTGTTCATTAATTCATTATTTATTTCAATTAAATTATTTCTCTGTCTCTTTCGGCTGCCTCCCATTAGGGGATATATGCATATATGTCATCTCAGCTACAGTACTGTGCATCTGGAGACCAATTTGGACTTCAAACAGTTTGGTTAATTTCTGACATCTTATTTAATAGGTTACAAACCAAACAATGCACATTCACATCCTTTGAGAACAGTACATTTGGCACATAGTAAAATGCAAATAATGACATGACAGTGACTAATGGCAGATGTATAAAAAAAAAAAAAAAACATTTATGTCTTATGACATACTGTACATATGAAGCTGCAAAATACAATAAAAAAGAAATACATATACATTTATGATACTTACAGTGACATAAAACACTTATATAACTTATATTAATATGCACTGTACCTCTGTATGTACAAATATGTATTCCTTTGTGATACACAGATTCACGTTTAACCAGAGAGGTACTTTTCCATCTAATTGACTTGAACACACTTGAACTTCAACATGTTTCCTAGAGTCATTTCAAAAACAGAAAAAAAATAAAAATAATAATAATTATAATAATAAACATGTCACTCATGAAGTCCAAAATAACAATGTAAATTGCGCATCAGGGCACAGGTATTTGGCAGGTGTAGTTGTGTGGGTTTCCGTTTTTACTCCGTCCACGCCATTAGACGCTGGTTCAGAAGGGCACAAATAAGGCCAAACATGCTTTGAGAAAACAACCAAGCAAATGAAATGTAAAAAACAGAAATGTAAAAAAAATAATAAAATAAAATTAAAAAAATCTAAATAATCTGTAAAATATGCAGCACATGACATGCAGGAAAAAAAAAAATAGTAGGCTAAATCGTGCGCATGATTTACTAATTTGTTCCCTAAAATTTTATACATCGATTAGTAAATCTTGCACATGATTTAGCAAATCAAGGGAACGAAATAGTAAATTGCCCACACGATTTAGCAAATCAATGGAAAGAAATAGTAAATTGTGTGTACGATTAAGTAAATCAAAGGAACAAATTAGTAAATCATGTGCACGATTAAGTAAATCAAAGGAACAAATTAGTAAATCATGTGCACGATTAAGTAAATCTAAGGAACAAATTAGTAAATCGTTCGCACAATTAAGAAAATCGAGGGAACAAATTAGTGAATCGTGTACAAGATTTACCTTTTTTCCCTGCATGTCATGTGTGGGGCTCCGTACGAGTGAAACTGCTGCTTGAACAAGAAGTAAAAAAAGTGTAGGGCGGGACTTGATTATGTCAATAGGGAACTGATTGGATGGTTGTGGTTTGCTATTGCTGTGATGTCATGTGAGTGACAGGTTGTCCCACCCTCGCACTGGTAAACACGTCAGAGATGAAGAGATGTCGTTGCAAGAGTGAAGGGAAGTTATTTTGATTAAAGGGCACATGAATTGTTTAAAAATCATGATGTGCATGAATAAATAATTTATAATAAATATAAATATTCTGCAATATTCCATTAAAAATAAGAATTGTTCATTTTGATTTCATGGTGACTTTAAAAAAATATAAACAATCGGTTTGGATTTCATGTTGCCTTTAAAGCTCGGTGTTGGCAAGAGCCTATGCAAAAAGACTAAGAAAAAATATCTCAAACAAAAAGATTATGTTGCATTTTTACAAATGCGCTATTATCTATTCTGTTTACAACCCGAATTAAGGAAATGTTGGGACATTTTTTTTTTTAAATTTGAATAAAATGAAAACTAAAAGACTTTCAAATCAAATGAACCAATATTTTATTCACAATAGAACATAGATAATATAACAAATGTTTAATCTGAGAAATGTTACACTTTTATCCACTAAATGAGTTCATTTCAAATTTGATGCCTGCTACAGGTCTCAAAAAAGGGGGCAACAAATGGCTGAAAAAGCAAGAAATTTTAAAAAAGATTCAGCTGGGAGAACATCTAGCAACTAATTAAGTTAATTGAGTCTCTCAGAAGTAAAGATGGGCAGAGGCTCTCAAATCTGTGAAAGAGTGCGTAAAAATATTGTGGAATACTTTAAAAACAATGTTCCTCAATGTCAGATTGCAAAGGCTTTGCAAATCTCATCATCTACAGTGCATAACATCATCAAAAGATTCAGAGAAACTGGAGAAATCTCTGTGCGGGACAAGGCAGAAGACCTTTATTGGATGCCCGTGGTGTTCAGGCCCTCAGACGACACTGCATCACTCATCAGCATGATTATGTCAATAACATTACCAAATGAGCCCTGGAATACTTCCAGAAACCACTGTCGGTAAACACAACCTGCCGTGCCATCTGCAGATGCCAACTTAAAGCTCTATCACGCAAAAAGGAAGCCATATCTGAAAATGGTCCAGAAGCGCTGTCGTTTCCTGTGGGCCAAGACTCATTTAAAATTGACTGTTTCAAAGTGGAAAAGTGTTCTATGGTCAGACGAGTCCAAATTTGAAATTCTTGTTGGAAATAACGGACGCCGTGTCCTCAGGGCAAAAGAGGAGGGAGACCTTCCAGCATGTCATCAGCATTCAGTTCAAAAGTCAGCATCTCTGATGGTATGGGGGTGCATAAGTGTATACGGTATGGGCAGATTGCATGTTTTGGAAGGCACTATGAATGCTGAAAGGTATATAAAGGTTTTGGAGCAACACATGCTCCCCTCCAGATGACATTTATTTCAGGGAAGGCCTTGTGTATTTCAGCAGGACAATACAAAACCACTTATATGTAATAGCTGCAGTATACTGCAGCTATTACAACAGCATGGCTTTGTCGTAGAAGAGTCCGGGTGCTGAATTGGCCTGCCTGCATTCCAGATCTTTTACCTAAAGAGAACATTTGGCGCATCATTAAACGAAAGATGACCACATACTCTTCAGCAGCTGGAAACCTATATCAGGCAAGAATGGGACCAACACCAAAACTCCAGAAACTCATAACCTCAATGCCCAGACATCTTCAAACTGTTTTGAAAAGAAGAGGAGATGCTACACCATGGTAAACATGCCCCCATCCCAACTATTTTGAAACCTGTAGCAGGCATCAAATTTAAAATGAGCTAATTTTGTACATAAAATTGTAAAATTTCTCTGTTTAAACATGTTATGTTATCTATGTTCTATTGTGAATAAAATATTGGCTCATGTGATTTGAAAGTCTTTTAGTTTTCATTTTATTCAAATTTAAAAAACGTCCTAACATTTCCGGAATTCGGGTTGTATTATTAAATGAACTGATTAGACTTTCTTTAAAAATGTTACTAGTCTTGCTTGCATCACAGGTGTCAGATTGGGAGAAAGTCTAAGGTTGTGCTATATTTAGAATGGAAGATCATTTGTCTGCATTTAACTTTTTTTGCCACAGGAGCTTAATATTTTGTCTCTTTGTCTAACTAGAGTATATGAAAGACAGAGGCTGTAGCAGCTGAAATAAAGGACCTGTGCATGACCTGACAACCTAACAATTAGCAACCAAAACATACAGTTGAAAATCATTGACATTGAATCAGAAGGTGAGATGGAGGAAGGGAGGAGTGGGGAGGGAGGGGGTAGGGGAAGGGGGGGTCAACGCTAAGACCAACATACACACACACACACACACACACACACACACAGAGAGAGAGAGAGAGAATATTGCACATAACTGTTTCTCATATTCTAATAATACACAAGAATATCCATAATAGGCATAACCATGCAGTAGATGATTAGTCTATTTTCAAAGTTCACAGGCTAACAATCAGGGTAATCAGGACATGTATGTACTGTAGACTGAATAGACATGATTGGCTACTGTCCTGATCCAATCATAACAATGGGTTTTGTTACATTGTAGAGAAATCAACAATTTCCATATCCTAGCAACAAAACAATCCAGTAATATAATGAAAACGCACACACACACACACACACACACACACACACACACACAATGTAACAATAACGAGGGACATTTTGTAACCTTTCCCTCCAGTATATACGAGCGCGCACACACACACACACACACACACACACACACACACACACAGACACACAACACTTGTTTTGGTGACATGAGTATATGTCAACACTGCTGTTTCAAATGGAAACGGCGCAATGGTCTCATGAAAGGCAGTTCTGAGTCTGTGTATCACCTTCCCAGTACCCTCCAATCACTGTCTCTGGCTATCAGACCATCACGTGATCAGATCCCAATGCTGAGTGCTTTAAAACTCCCAATTCACACTATTACAAGCATCACATCTGCAGTACAATCACTGGTTCTTTACATTTGGTTTTTGCATTTCAAAACAGTTCTCATGTAAATATGTTGACTTCAGTGGTACCATTACGCTGATACACTGCATTATGGGAGAAGAAATGAAACATAAAAAATGGCTTTCATTAGATTCTAATGAGCTCTATCCAGCTGCTTTAGTGATGTCACATGAGCTACTCTAAGTATAGCTCAGTGTTTTTACATACATTAAATAAATATTACTCTGTTTCATTTGGCATAAATGTGTGAGGATCTGTGTATGTTTTTTTTTTTTTTGTTTTTTTTTGGGGGGGGGGGTAAGTGGTCAGCAGTAAAGACTCTCTACTTTAAAAAATAAAGCATCAAATTCTTGGTAAATTATGGTCTAAGGATGAGCTTGTGGGCATTCACAGCCTTCGCAGCACACTTGCGTGCGAAGTACAGTGCAGGAGATGGAGGTTGTAGTTTTAAGACAGGGTCTCATCACCGAAGTAAGAGAAGCCTTTGAACTCGTCCTGGTTGATTTGCTTGATAATGGCGTCTTCTACCAGGGTGAGCACCGGCTCCTCACGGGTGAAGTCCTGGTCAAAATTGTTGACATCTCTTTTGGTTTTCTGTGGATGGAAAAGGAGAAAGTGTAATTCATGAGAGATTTCAGGACAATAACACACAAAAACACACCTGCACATACATCCAAACACAGTGGGGCCTTCAGCTGTGCACACCACAAGCACTCCGACTGACCTGGGAAATGTTTTCCTTGCCAGTATTTCAGCAGTTATTATGTGTGTCCCATATTTCTGTCGATTGAACCAATGATGCCATTCATTTGAGAATTAATATTCTTTTCAGTGAATTGTCCAAATTGGTTTGCAAAACGGTTTGAATTGATTCACATCCATTGGGACCGTTCTCTTAATGAATCATCAGAAGCAAATTCTCACTCAGTAAGACACAGTATTGAAATATTTAAGGAAGAACATTTGAAACAAGTTTTCAGTTGTTTTCCTATGCACTAGATAAATGTCTTTGACCTTTGTGTTGCTTTTTGCTGTTTTATGTTTTAAAACATTTAAATGGATATACACTGATCAAGTATAACATAATGACCACCTTCCTAATAATGTGTTGGTCCCTCTTTTGCTGCCAAAACAGCCCTGACCCGTCAAGGCATGGACTCCACTAGACCCCTTAAGGTGTGCTGTGGTATCTGGCACCAAGATGTTAGCAGCAGATCCTTTAATACCTGTAAGTTGCAAGGTGGAGCCTCCATGGGTCAGACTTGTTTGTTCAGCACATCCCACAGATGCTCGATTGGATTGAGATCAGTCAACACCTCAAACTTGTTGTTGTGCTCCTTAAACCATTCCTGAACCATTTTTGCTTTGTGGCAGGGCGCATTATCCTGCTGAAAGAGGCCACAGCCACCAGGGAATACTGTTTCCATGAAAGGGTGTACATGGTCTGTGTGGTGAGGGGGGCGTGGTTCAGCGAGGTCTGCAACCGGAGAGAATAGCGGGAGACGCTTGGTAAGTGAGTGGGTTGAATACAAATCACGAACACCTGTTTCTCATTCCAGTAATTGGCACGGAGACAGGATAAAATGCCGTGAGAAACAGGAGTGTGTGAGAGAGAGGGGAACTGCTGACTGAGTCGTGTCGAGGTTCTTGGAGTGAAGCCCTTGTGGATTGTGTATACCAAACTTGGAGAGAAGCCCTTGTGGATGGTGTATACTGAACCTGGAGTGAAGCCCTTTGTGGATTGTTTATTTTTGTTGTTTTGCGCTGCACAGTCTTTCTGTTGAACCTTTTTGAAACCTAATAAAGTCTCAGTCAGCAGTTGTTCGTCGACCCTGTCCTCTTCCTTCCCCAGCTACGAACTTAACTGTGCTTCACTGGTGCCGAAACCCGGGAAGGAAGACGGGAGCACGTCGCCATGCAAGCATCATGGTACTGGAGCAGTTCATCACTCGGCTCCCGAAAAAAACTGCCGAGTGGGTCCAGTGCCACCGCCCCACGTCGCTGGACTCAGCCATCCAATTGGCGGAGGACCACATGGCGGACTGCCAAGGGGTCGGCGAGCCCCTTCCAGCTGCCTCTCTCTCTCTCTCTCTCTTTTGTCCCCCTCTCTCTCTAGACCTGTCCCTCTTCCTAGGTCTCGTCCGCCCGGCCCACCCGAGGGCGGGGCAGAACGGGACAGGCACCTTCCTACGGACCCAGAGCCCCTCCCAGGGGGGGCGGGACTCCCTACTGCCGAGACGGACCCCACTCCTGCTTCTCCCCTTTCTCCGCGCCATCCATTCAGCCCACTCTCTGCCATTGGAGCGGCGGGCAGGTCTGGGCTGGCCTGTTGGCGGTGTGGGGATCCGGATCATTTCATGGATAAATGTCCGGTTATGGAGGTCGGGACAGTGATCCGGGTCCCCGACGATCCACAGGCCGCCCCTGGTCAGGCTGGCGGGTACCAAATACCTGTGAGTATCAAGGGGGGTACCTATCAGGCTTTGGTGGACTTGGGCTGCAACCAAACCTCTGTTCATCAAAGCCTGATTTCATCTGGGGCATTGGATATGTGGTGAGATATCCTATAATGCCCGTCATAATTAAATTTAGGGGACAAAAGCATAGTGTTGAGGTGGCAGTTAACCCGCACCTCCGGCATCCGATAATTTTGGGAACGGATTGGCCTGCGTTCAAGCAATTATTGGGATGTTTATGCTCGGATGCCTCTTGGGGGAATGGAACGCGGGGTAAGCAGGCGTGAGTGCAGGTGGTAGAGACTGATCAGAGACCGTTCTGCTGCAGGGGATCTGAGTGAAGCCGGAAGACTAATTCTTCCGGAACGGGATGATTTTCCCCTGGAGCAGTCTCACGATGAGACGCTAAAACATGCATTTGAAAGGGTCTGCATGATTGATGGTCAGCCTCTCCAGCCTGGACGTCCGCTTGCTTATCCATATTTCGCGATTGTAAAATTTAGGTTGTATCGAGTGACCCAAGACACTCAAACAAAAGAAGATACAACCCAGTTGTTAGTGCCAAAGAGCCGCAGGGAAATGCTTTTCCACGCGGCTCATTCTAATCCGATGGCGGGGCATTTGGGACAGGCGGCGACACTAAATCGTCTCATGACCCAGTTTTTCTGGCCGGGCATTCACGAGAATGTACGCAGGTGGTGCGCGTCTTGTCGTGAATGCCAGTTGGTAAACCCACCGGCCACCCCAAAAGCGTCATTGCGCCCACTCCCATTAATGCAGGTCCCCTTTGAGAGAATTGGTATGGACCTCATCGGGCCATTAGAACGATCAGCAAGGGGACATCGCTTTGCATTAGTCATTGTTGATTATGCAACGCGATATCCTGAAGCAGTGGCTCTCCGCAACATTTCTGCTAAGAGTGTTGCGGATGCAATGTTTCGTTTAATCTCCCGGGTGGGGATTCCAAAAGAAATCCTCACCGATCAAGGCACGGCGTTTATGTCACGCACGTTACGTGAACTGTACGAATTATTGGGCATTAAATCGGTTCGTACCAGCGTCATTCACCCACAAACGGACGGGCTGGTCGAACGTTTTAATCGCACACTTAAATCCATGATTCGTAAGTTTGTTCAAGAGGACGCCAAAAATTGGGATAAGTGGTTAGAACCTCTGTTATTCGCAGTGCGAGAGGTCCCGCAAGCCTCCACAGGGTTTTCCCCCTTCGAGCTAATTTACGCAAATTTGCACCGGGAGAGAGAGTGCTTGTATTACTCCCTACTTCAAATTCAAAATTACTTGCAAAGTGGCATCGATTATGAGGTGGTACGGTCCGACAGGAGGGGGGAACGTCAAATCTATCACCTCAACCTCCTGAAAAAAATGGAATGAGGCAGAATCAGTGATGCTGGCGACGGTGATTAGCGGGGAGGATGATTTCGGACCAGAGGCGAATATAAAAACTCAATCCCTCGCTCTGATCCTGGGAGGAGATCACCTCTCGCCCTCCCAGCTCACTGATTTTTCTAAATTGCAAACAGAATTTAGAGACGTGTTCTCTCCCCTGCCGGGACGTACCAACCTCATTCAGCACCATGTCGAGACGGAGCCGGGCGTGGTTATTCACAGCCGGCCGTATAGGTTACCTGAACACAAAAAAAAGGTAGTTCAGGATGAATTAGAGGCAATGCTGAAAATGGGAGTAATAGAAGAGTCCAGCAGTAACTGGGCGAGCCCGATAGTTTTGGCTCCCCAAGACCGACGGCTCGGTTCGTTTCTGCATGGACTATCGCAGAATAAGGTATCTGGGCTTCCACTTGGGGCATGGGCAGGTGCATCCCCAAATTGACAAGACAGCAGCGATTGCGACCTGTCCGCGCCCCAAGACCAAAAAGGAGGTTAGACAGTTCCTCAGGCTGGCAGGATTTTATAGAAGGTTTGTACCTAATTATTCGGCCCTCGCCAGCTCGTAGACTGATCTAACTAAAAAGGATGCTCCAGATACGGTCCAGTGGACGGAGCTGTGCCAGCAGGCCTTCACCCAGGTGAAGGCTGCTCTATGTGGCGGGCCATTGCTTCACTCTCCTGACTTTTCTCCCCCTTTTCTGTTGCAGACTGACGCGTCGGACAGAGGGCTGGGTGCTGTCCTGTCCCAGGAGATAGAGGGTGAGGAGCGGCCGGTACTGTACATTAGCCGTAAGCTCTCTAAGAGAGAAGCTAAGTACAGTACCGTAGAAAAAGAGTGTTTGGCTATCAGGTGGGCCGTCCTCACCCTCCGCTATTATCTCCTGGGACGGGAATTCACTCTCTGTTCGGACCACGCTCCCCTGCAGTGGCTCCATCGCATGAAGGATACCAACACGCGGATCACTCGTTGGTATCTGGCTCTACAGCCTTTTAAGTTCAAGGTGGTCCACAGGCCGGGTGTTCGGATGGCTGTGGCCGATTTCATCTCCAGAAATGGGAGGGGGGGACTGCAGGCCGGACGGCTCCCCGGCCTGAGTCGGGCGGTGGGGGTATGTGGCGATGGGGGCGTGGTTCAGCGAGGTCTGCAACCGGAGAGAATAGCAGGAGACGCTTGGTAAGTGAGTGGGTTGAATACAAATCACGAACACCGGTTTCTCATTCCAGTAATTTGCAGTAAAACGCTGTGAGAAGCAGGAGTGTGTGAGAGAGAGGGGAACTGCTGACTGAGTCGTGTCGAGGTTCTTGGAGTGAAGCCCTTGTGGATTGTGTATACCAAACTTGGAGAGAAGCCCTTGTGGATGGTGTATACCGAACCTTCACTGAAACCCTTTGTGGATTGTTTATTTTTGTTGTTGTGCGCTGCACAGTCTTTCTGTTGAACCTTTTTGAAACCTAATAAAGTCTCAGTCAGCAGTTGTTCGTCGACCCTGTCCTTTTCCTTCCCCAACTACGAACTTAACTGTGCTACACTCTGCAACAATGCTTAGGCCCCTACCTAAGCATTGTTGCAGACCATGTACACCCTTTCATGTACGTGTCAAAGTAACATTCACATGGATGGCAGGACCCAAGGCTTCACAGAAGAACATTGCCCAAAGCCTCACACTGCCTCCACCGGCTTGCCTTCTTCCCATAGTGCACCCTGGTGCCATGTGTTCCCCAGGTATGCGACGCACAGGCACCCGGCCATCCACATGATGTAAAAGAAAACGGGATTCATCAGACCAGGACACGTGCCCACTGTTGATGCTTTCGGCGGTGGATAGAGGTCAGCATGGGCACCCTGACTGGTCTGTGGCTATGCAGCCCCATACACAACAAATTGTGATGCACTGTGTATTTTGACACCTTCGCTCCCCACGTGCATCAATGAGCCTTGGCCACCCATGTCCCTGTTGCCGGTCGTATGCATACTTCAGAATCTCACTGGAAGTAGTAAATCATACCCAGTCATACCTTTTTGCCAGCTGTTTTATGAATACTGTTTTTCACCTACTATATAGTTGGGAATTTGGGTTATACGGATGCAGCCATAGAGCGCATCATATATGGTTAAACACAGAAGCTTGTGCAGGGATCACATGACTCCATTACATGCTAGAACAAACCTCAGAAGCAGACGCCACTGCCCAAGCATGCATTCACATACTTCTATATTTTTATATCATGGATCGGCAATCATTTTGACAGTTTTTCTTGGTAATCGCTTTGCCTTACTGGCCCAGTAAAGAAATTTCACCTTGTTTAAACCACAACACACAAAAAAATATATTTGTGCATGTGTTTTTTTTCTTTTTCTACTCTCCCAAACTCCCCTTTCCCTCACACCCTCTAAGGACTCTCATCAGCCTTGTGAGCAGGCGTGATAATGGGGCGGACAGATAGGCCCCTTCTCACACTATCTGAGATACATTCCACACACACTTACAGCAGCCAGCATACATGTCTGTATCAAAGTGCAGCGTCTGATGTGTGCTGAGAGTTCGAGAGCATCTCAGATATCCCACTGTTCACACTAACAAAAACAGACATGTGACACAAACACTTCAAAGAACCATGAGGGTCTAAGTACTGTAATGTTCTGGATAACTGCATTTGGAGTGGCCCATGTTTATGTCTGTGATGAACCAGCCAATCTACAAAAATGTGTCCTAACCAGACCCAATGTAATAAAGCATCAAGCAGTATATCCTAATTGCTAAATAACAATTAGATTTTGATTCCCCTAAATAGTTGTAAATGCAAAAAAAAAAAAAACATCAGTTTCTCGGTTGCATCTCAATGGTTAGTTCCCAGCCAAGTGAAATTTCATTGGTCCAAAAAATCCACACAATGTTTAATTTATTTGCTAAATAAAACAGCAATGTTTCAATAAATAAATATATAAGTATATACCCTTGTAGCTTAAAGTAGGTCTGTCTTTAGTTTCGAGGTTTATAAGATATCGTTCAAAATCAATTTCCTCTATGAATAAAGTGAATGGGATTTTTACTTATAGAACCCAATTGTTGCACTCTATGAAACATTAAATACATTATAATTGGTTGTTATTTTGTCACTTTGCAGCGGCATTTCGACAAATGACTTGTCCACACAAGTATTGTCAAGCCAGGTTAGTGTTATACATAAACACACAATGGCTTTATTTGAAAAACTTGGTGAGATGCCTTGCTTCTTAAGGTGCGGCCACATTTTTCATTGTTCGGTATATCTTCATGGGTGAAATCTAGTAATTTCCATAGGAATCCAAGCATTTGTGAATTTTACATGAGGGCGAAAGATTTCCCCACACAGATTTCATGATGGGTTCAAGTTAGTCACATGTATTCACCGCACTGCATCATAGATCATTTCACTAGTGTCAATAGACAATATACCTTTTTCAGCCTGTAAAATTGCACAAATATGACTGCACCTTAAGGCAGAATTTAAATGGAATCCTCTACATACTGTAGGCCAGTGTTTCCCCACCTTTTTCTTGCCACAGTTTTGATAAGTAAAAAATCCCACGGCACACCGCTGTGCACTAAAACAACAAAACTGCACAAACATGCATTGCTTCAAATGGCATATTAAAACTGAATATTATATAAAAAGTAGTACTCACATTTCATGTGAAACTTGAGCTTAAGTCAGGAAGGAACACAATAAGATCATATAGGTAGCTAAATAATGTTGTTGGTTCAGACCATGCGCTTAGATAGGGCCCTAAGACTCTACTCCGCTTTTCAAATACATAAAACATCATAGTGTTTTTTAAGCAAAGAAAACGCTGTACTTTTTTTGTCTTCAAACATCAGTTCTTTATTTACCTTTGCATTGCAAACAAGCAGAGAGCTATCTCCAAACTGTGTGCGGCACTTAAAGTAAAGGGGTGGAGTTATGAGGTTTGACTGGCAGTTTGAGGATCCAATGGAGTTGCATGGTTTTGTTACAAGCTCTTTCAAATCCTTTTAATTGGTTAAAAAATTGTAAACCCCACATACAGGCATAAAGGGTGACCTATAGCATTGATTTTTAAAAATAAAATTAAACAAAAACAACAAAATATAAAGATATGAGGTATTCGCCTGACAGCGACGATAATAACTCTATAGCATATATTTAATTTAATTTAATTTTTTGCCATTTGGTAATTTTCCACGGCACTTGACAACCTGTCACGGCATACTAGTGTGCCACGGCACAGTGGTTGGGAAGCACTGCTGTGGGCAGCAACTTCAATATTCAACATATATCTTGCTTTTTTTACACATTGCAAAGCATTCTGGGATTGACTTCTGGAGGAAGGATAAATGCACAGTCTGCCTTAGAATTTGCCTTATAAGAAGGCAGCATAGCCCTGTCATCCACCTTGCCTATGATGCCTACGTAGGCAGCGCACTAGGTTTTGCCTACATAGGCAGCACACTAGGTTTTGTAACAGAGTGACTGTCCTCAGTATATCACACATTATGATACTCACAATACGTGGTTTGAATGGCGGCTTGATCTTCCTCTGTTCCAGAAGTACCCAATCAATCTCTTTGAAGAATGGATGCACTTTAATAGCTTCCTCCAGTCCTTGGGACACTACACAACCCAACCGCTTACTGGGGCTCTTCGTCATGAACTAAACAATGGTGCAAAGAAAGAAGAAACAATTAGAAAGCAAAATATCAAAGAACTGGGTAAAGATGCTGACAGCAGACATGTTAACCAGAGGACAGAGACTGTGTTTATACGCATTATGTTGAGTTGGGATGGTCAATGATGTATGTGTGATGTAAGAATGCATCCTGTGGAAGGGTGACCTAGGGTGACCATAGGTCATGTGACCACAGTGCCAGTGAGACAGATTGCAGTGTGCATGACACTATCCAAGAGAAACAGACTGCATTTCCCACAAGGCTTTACAAAATGGCAAAGGACAGCCAAAGTAAATCTTGGACATGTGAAGGAAAAAGGCAACACACACACACACACACACGCACACATACATATATATATATATATATATACCAGCCCAGGTGAGAAAAATTAACGCAAAAGTAATGTAACGCATTCATTTTCAGAAAAAGTAATGCAATAATGCGTTACTTTTAAAGGTAACTTTCCCTAACACTGCTTATGAGTTCTACCACCTCACTGTCCCTCCACAGACTACCTTCGCAGGTGTCTTTCATATTAACCAAATGACCAATGAACTACCGGTATGTACTGTGAGCAAAGTGATAAAATTGTAACAAACGTCAATCTAGATTGATGTAAAAGTCACTTGAATTCTGACATGACTGTTCTGACTGAGCTCGCATTGCAAAACATCAGGCTTCAATCTGATTTAGGACCGCATATGGAAGTGGCCTAAATCAGAAATGAAAAAAGATCACAGTTCTGAGTCAAATATGATGAAAAAAATGTTGGGCCACTTTTGCCTGCACTCTGAACACTCTGGCTGTGAGTGTAAAGCAGGAAACCCAAAAAATGCTAAAGAACACAAGCAGTCATGCAGACAAATACACACAGAGAAACAAGTCAAACTAGCCAGACAAATAAATACTGTACGAGCAGTGCTCATTGACTGAAAAGACACTGCTCACTGGAATTGCTTTAATATTGCGTTTGTTTCTCTTAGACAACAATATGAAATGGAGAAAAAGTTGAGACTTTTGCTGAAAGGAATCATCATCTGTAATCATTTAGGAATCATCATCTATCATCATTTATTCACCCTTGTCCCTTGTGTCATTCTAATCCTGTTTGACCTACCTGATTCTTTGGAACTAAAAAAGAAAAAAAAGAGAGTCCAATGTGAACCAGGATATCTAGTTAATTGAAAAGAACCAGAACATAGCACACAAGTTGTATGGACTTGTGGTACTTCTGTTTTTTGTTTTTTTTTGTTTTCCTTTTTTATGGAAAAAAGAGCTGCACAATAATATTAAATATCTCATTATTTGTTTCACAGAAGAAATAAAATCATATGAGTGAGTAAATGATAACATTTTGTCTGAATGGTCTCCCATAGAGGTTCAGAAATAAAACTCTCTTTCAAATTCCTTGAACATCAAATAACTGAACTGTGCCATTCACATTCATTTTATAGCTCGATACTTTTACTGTCCGTCAACAATTTGTGTTTATTTTTAAGTTTCCAAAAGCATTTTAGAAGTAACATTGGAGACAAAGTAGATATATAATTGAAACATGAGCCTCTGAGCAATAAAAGGTTCCTCAGCTGTTTTTATAAGCACTTAACCAATTTGTACAGTTAAAAAACGGAGGAACCCTTGTAATGGTAGGCTGTTCATCCTGAAATGAGACCTCTGAGATTACACAATCCAAAAATCCAGCAGAGAACACAAACAATCTGTTCTTTTCCCAGAAGAAGAGTCATTTTTCTGAGCTGTCATCTTCTTTTGCTCTTCTGTTACTTTCTTTTACTTTCTTTCATTCTGTCACCAATCACAACTGTTCTTTCCAGAAGAGTTAGAGAGCAAGCAGAGAGTAGTAAGAGCAAAGGTTAAAGGGTTAGTTTACCCAAAAATGAAAATAATGTCATTTATTACTCACCCTCATGTCGTTCTACACACGTAAGACCTTTGTTCATCTTCGGAACACAAATTAAAATATTGTTGATGAAATCCGATGACTCAGTGAGGCCTCCATTGCCAGCAATGTTACTGCACCTCTCAAGATCCATAAAGGTACTAAAAACATATTTGAAACAGTTCATGTGAGTTCAGTGGTTCTATCTTAATATTATAAAGCGATAAGAATACTTTTTGTGTGCCAAAAAAACAAAATAAAGAATTTTCAACAATATCTATATGGGCCGATTTCAAAACGCTGCTTCATGAAGCTTCTGAGCTTTATGAATCTTTTGTTTCGAATTGGTGATTCGGATCTCCTATCAAATGGCTAAACTGCTGAAATTTTGGCACTCCATTTCACTGATTCGATTCGTAAAGCTATGAAGCAGTGATAAAATCGGCCCATATAGATATTGTTAAAAAGTCGTTATTTAGTTTTTTTGGCGCACAAAAAGTATTCTTATCGCTTTATAATATTAAGATAGAACCACTGAAGTCACATGAACTGTTTCAAATATGTTTTTAGTACCTTTATGGATCTTGAGAGGTGCAGTAACATTGCTGGCAATGGAGGTCTCACTGAGCCGTCGGATTTCATCAACAATATCTTAATAGGTCTTACGGTGTAGAACGACATGAGGGTGAGTAATAAATGACATTATTTTCATTTCTGGGTGAACTAACCCTTTAAGAGTTGGCAAGAGATATACAAAAAAATGCTTTATTTGCCTATGTCTTTAATAATAATCAGCAAGCAAAATTCATTCTTAGGCAATTCCTTAAGAATGGACACATACTGCTTTAAGAATGCTGACGGCCTCTTTGCTAAGCCACACAGGATATAGGACGTCATCATGGAGAATGGACTCAAAAAGGTCGTCTTCATTATCTGCTTCAAAAGGAGGCTGACCAGCCATCATCTCGTACATCAGCACACCTAGAGCCCACCAGTCCACTGATGGGCCATATTCAAGCTCCTGCAAGATCTGCAAAGGACAAATCACAACAAAACGAAAGTCATTTGAAGCTTACAACAGAATAACTGAGGATGAAAGCGCTTATTCTGTGCTGATTTGGCGAGAAAAACCAGCAGTTCTCTGTGAAGTTCTGCAGCCACTGATGGTTATTACTGTAAGTCAAGGCAAGGCAAGGCAAGGCAATTTTATTTGTATAGCACATTTCATACACAATGGTAATTCAAAGTGCTTTACATAAAGAAGAAGAATAAAAATAGAACATAAGGAATAGAAATAACAGTAAAAACAGATAATTTTGCTATTTGGATTTAAAATGCATTAAAAGTCAGAACCATGATGATACATAAAAGATATAAAAATACATTAAAAATGAAATAAAAACAGGAAAAGAATTTAAAGAATAAAAAGATAATACGTATAAAATAAAGTGCAAACAGTTCGGACATAGCACAGTGCTCAATCAGCAAATGCATAGGTAAAAAGATGTGTTTTGAGTCTGGATTTGAATGTGGCTACTGTTGGAGCACACCTGGTCTCTTCTGGAAGCTGGTTCCAGCTGCGGCTGGCGTAACAGCTAAAAGCAGACTCTCCCTGCTTTGAGTGAGCCCGTGGTATTTTTAAGTGAGTTGATCCTGATGATCTGAGTGATCTGTTAGGTTTATATTCTATGAGAATATCTGTAATGTATTGAGGTCCTAGGCCATTGAGTGATTTATAAACAAGCAACAGTACTTTAAAATCAATTCTAAATGCAACTGGAAGCCAGTGCAAGGACCTGAGGACTGGTGTGATGTGTTCATGTTTTCGGGTTCTGCTCAGAATCCTGGCAGCAGCGTTCTGTACGAGCTGCAGCTGTCTTATGGTCTTTTTGGGAAGACCAGTGAGGAGCCCATTACAATAATCCACCCTGCTGGTGATGAAAGTATGAACAAGTTTCTCTAAGTCTTGACTGGAGACAAAGCATCTAATTCTTGCAATATTTTTGAGATGATAATATGCTGATTTAGTTATTGTCTTTACATGGCTACTGAAACTCAGGTCTGACTCCAAAATCACACCAAGATTCCTGACTTGATTTTTAGTTCTTTGACCCTAGAGTGAAGGTACTTGTTCACTTTGAGAACTTCATCTTTGTTTCCAAACAAAATGACTTCAGTTTTGTCTTTGTTTAACTGAAGGAAGTTTAGACACATCCAATTTTTAATTTCATCAATGCATTGACACAGGGAGTCAATGGGGCTGTAGTCGTTGAGTGATAGGGCTAGGCAAATCTGGGTGTCATCTGCATAGCTGTGATATGCAATTTGGTTCCTTCTCATTATTTGGCTTAGTGGCAGCATGTATAGGTTGAACAGGAGGGGTGCAAGTATTGAACCTTGAGGGACTCCACATGTCATGGATGTCCACTCAGACTTATGGTCACCGATACTCACATAATAACCTCTCCCTTCTAAGTATGACCTGAACCATTTAAGGACCATCCCAGAAAGCCCAACTCAGTTTTCGAGCCTGTCAAGAAGAATGTTGTGATCGACAGTGTCAAACGCAGCACTGAGGTCAAGTAGAACCAGCACTGATAATTTACCTGTATCTGTGTTTAGGCGAATATCATTTATTATCTTTATGAGTGCTGTTTCTGTGCTGTGATGCGATCGGAAACCAGATTGAAAGTTATCAAAGTATCCATTCAAGCTTAAGAACTTGTTCAGCTGATTAAAAACAACTTTTTCAATGATCTTGCCTATGAAAGGAAGATTTGAGATTGGCCTGTAGTTGCTCAATATGGTGTTATCCAGATTGCTCTTTTTCAGGAGGGGCTTAACAACTGCAGTTTTCAGGGATTTTGGAAAAGTCCCAGAGAGAAGTGAGGCATTTACCACTTCTAGGAGATCTGCTTCTAAACAGTTTAACACTCTTTTGAAAAAAAGATGTGGGAAGTGTGTCAAGGGCGCAGGTTGATGTTTTAAGGTGCTGTACTGTTTCTTCCAAAATTTTACCATCAATTGCTTCGAAATCAGACATAATAGCTACTTTCTGAGGTTGTGATCTGATCTGTTTTACCCCAGTGCAGCTCAAGGATGTGCTGATCGCCTTTCTGATATTATTAATTTTCTCAGAGAAGAAGGAAGCAAACTCACTACATTTGCTGTCTGAGAGCATTTCACTGGGAATCTGACTTGGGGGGTTTGTTAGTCTCTCTACTGTAGCAAAAAGAGTGCGGGTGTTGTTTAAGTTTCTGTTTATAATATTTGAGAAGAAGGTCTGTCTAGCTTTGCCTAATTCCACATTGAAGCATGAAGAATATCTTCATAGATGTTGTAATGGATTTCAAGTTTTGCATAGGTAAAAAGGTCTTTGCATAGGTCTTTCGCCACATGCGCTCAGCTTTTCTGCATTGTCTTTTCATATTTTGCACTGCTGTTGAGTTTCTCCATGGTGCTTTTTGTCTGCCACTTTTCTTCCTGACTTTCACAGGAGCAATGTTATCAATAACATTCTGTACTTTTGAGTTAAAAGAATCAAGGAGAAAATCAACAGAGTCTGCAGATATGCTTGGTGTTAAAGATATAGCCTTCATAAACAGTGCACTAGTGTTCTCATTTAAGCATCGCTTTTTGACCGAGACAGATCTAGCTTCAACAGTCGGACAGATCAATATTTCAAAGAAAAAACAGAAATGATCAGATAGCGCTACATCCTTAATGACAATGGATGAAATGTTTAGACCCTTACTGATAATTAAATCTAGAGTGTGTCCACGATTGTGTGTAGGTCCATGTACATGCTGAGTCAGATCAAAAGCATTCAAAACAGTTATGATTTCTTTTGCCATATTGGATTCTGCATTTTCTATGTGGATGTTAAAGTCCCAAGTAATAGCAAAACAGTCAAACTCTGAGGAAATTGCTGATAACAGTTCTGTAAAGTCCTCCACAAAGGCTGGAGTGTATTTTGGAGGCCTGTAGATAACTATAAGTAGAATGCGAGGAGCACCTTTTAATACAATACCCAAGTATTCGAAAGACAAGTAATCACCAAATGACACTTGCTTGCATTGATAGACATCTTTAAATAGAGCAGCTACACCTCCACCTCTCCTAACAGCTCTGCAGACACTCATAAAAGTAAAGTTAGGAGGGGCTGTTTCATTCAGGATTTAAACTAAATATGAAAACTTTGAATGTAATATCAGAGTTTTCTGAATGTAATGAAAAACTAAGACTAAAAAACGAAAACTAAAAAAAAAAAAAGTCATTGGGCAACATTCATGAAACATTCATGGGAACATTAACACATCAGGCAATATGTGCCGTTCATATATATTGCGCCCATCCTTCCTTTGGGCGCAATATGTATGATTCGCACATACAGTCAAACCAAAAATGATTCAGACATATTTCTGATAGATTTTTACCAGTAGGTGCAGGACACTGTAGTTCATTTATGTAAGTGAGGATAGCAAAATAAAGTAAACTGTTACATATTATACCCAAAAATTCTTCATACAGTGGACAACCAGTAAAATTGATAAAAATTTGGAACCAAAAATTATTCTATACACTCTGACCTGACCATGTTTTTTTTTAAGTGTGTTAAGTGTGTTTAAGTGTTATCTTGCCATATTTTATTACCATTTTTTTTAAAACTATAGTGAATAAATTTGATAATATATCACCTGATGATCTTCAATGTGTTTAATATAAACATTGTTACACTGATGAAGACAGACCAGCCGAAATGTTTGTCCTTGTATCTCCTGTTTTAAATCAATAAATTGTATTTTAGAATGCAGACCTTTTGCAACATTCATACATACATTACTCGCCTGTGCATGTCTCGTCATATCCGTAAATAGAAAAAGTTACTCCGGCTACTTTGACGTCTGGTTTGGGAGTGGCTTAGGTTAGTTGTCACAACAAGCGAGCAAGGTTGACATGGAGCACCTCTGAATCAAACGTTTTTTTTTTTGTTTTTTTTGTTTTTTTAAAGCGCAGAACAAAGGAGAGTCTGCTGGCCATAAGAGAACATAATAGCTCATAATAAAACAAGAATCAACATTGGCTTGGCTTATTGGAGATGGCTAGAACTGAGAGATTTGTAATGCTGTGTAAATGATGCGGAGATGGCGTTTTTTTATTATTACACAGCGGGTGAATAAGGTATTTTATTGAACAGATAAATTGCCATGTGTAGCTCTCTAACAGAGTTCATTAAAGCATTATCTATTGTGAAGGGATATTTCATTATGGATGTTATAGCGCTGTGCTGGAATCTGTTTTCAAGGAAGTACCGTGTCTATTAATGGGTAAAGCTACAGTAATGTCTTCAGATAGTCAGCTTGAGATCCTTTCCATCTAAACTGGTTATATCTCTTAAGCCTAGTAAGTGAATGTCTTTTTTTGGTCATGACAAAAATTAATTTTCATTCGCACAGTCACGCACAACCAAAGCGCAACCAAAACAATGTTCTTCCAGAAAATTCATGCAGTTTTGCTTTTTCAACCACTAGAGGGCCAAAAGCTTCATATTGTCCCTTTAAACAATATAAATAATAATATTTCATAGCTTTGATGGGAACCAAGCAATAGAAAATGAGACTTTCGAGTGTTTACCAGGCATTTGTGTCTGTGAGAGTGTGAAATACTGTACCTCGGGGGCAATATAATCTGGTGTGCCACAGAATGTTGTGGTTGTGATGCCATCCAGGATTCCCTCCTTACACATGCCGAAGTCTGCCAGTTTACAGTGACCTTCTGCGTCCAACAGAATGTTGTCTAGTTTTAAATCCCTGCAAAGAAAAATTGAAGCAAATGTAACAAACAGCATATGTAACATGTACTAAAACATTCGTATTACATGAAAATGGGACTTCCATGAAGAATTTTGGTGTAAAATGACACAAATGCAAAGGTTAACTTTGAAATAACTGAAACGGACAGTTTGAACTGGTGAATCAAACCAACATTTCTATCTTTAAAACATACCTATCTTTATATCTCAGTTTCTACCGTACATTGTGTACCATGCATTCTTAACCGTTAATTGAAATTTAATAAAAGAGCAAAGCATTTTGCCATATTAAACATCCTGATATAACTGATGCACAATTCAGATTCTGGATGTCTCTATTCAAATATTAAGCAACACTTGCAACACAGCAGGTGAATCATTTACTGACACTTATATGCCTGATATTAGTTTGATCAAGCGGACACTAATATTCTGATGTCTGTCTGTGCCCACGGACAGAATTTTAGTCAATTAAAGGTCAAAGTATCAAGCCAAAAACAAACAAACCAAAAGTTTCCAATTTTAAACATTAATATTTTAAAAGCATTTTTTTCTTAGCTGTTGAAATTGAATAAATCAAGATACAGCGGACACTTTCATGCAAAACTTTTATCCTCAAACTGTATAAAACAACATACTGAATCACAATTCTCTCAATGTTGTGCGTATGTACAGAAAGGCTCAACTTGCACCTGAAATTGTTCAACTTTAAATTGAATAGTACTTTGATGGTTAAAAATAGTTATTGGTAGACTGATTGTCAACCATGTTCACACTTCAGTTCAATTTGCCAGTTTCCAGCAGTGTCTATGTTTTTCTTGTTAAAATATATTGCTTGAAGTCAAAGACTGATGAGATATCTCTTCACTAGATGACCATAGTGGAGGTGAATAATTTGCACTAAAATAGATTTAATTGGATGTTAATTTTAAGTAAAATTAATTGCAGTGTAAACTGACTTGCTAGGCCAGTAAAATGGACAAAAAGAGGAAATATTTAAGACGGCGCCTATTTGCACTAAGTGCCAATAGCGTTAGATGCTATATTTACCCTATGTGCAAATAGCTGTAGATGCTAATTACACTAAGTGAAAATAGCAGCATTTTCGTAGCAATATGCTATTTACACTAGGTGAAAATAGCGAAAGATTCTATTTACACCATGTAAAAGTATCAGTTCTTTGCAATAAGAGTAAATAGTAATTACATGCTATATATACTTATATATTGGCAGATACTATTTCCACCTCAGTATTTTTGTACATTAACAGGATGCAATAATATCATAGAGTGTAAATTATTATATTTATTAAAATTATTAAATGGATGCTGCCTTATTGGGAGAATATAAACCCTCCCTACACCTTCCCCTAACCCCACCCAATAAACACTTAATATTATTAAACAGTCGTTCGCAGTTTATTTCCACTTTTAGAACATTATTTTCATTTTTGCTGAAAATAAATGTGAGCTTGGCAAAAGGCAGATTCAGGATTCAAACTCGTGTCGATCACGTTAAAAGCCGAGTCTTCGAACTTTACTCGCTACCGTTGTGCCACCGAAGACGTTGAATTCCACGTGTCCTTTTTAAAACTTGTGTAAATAGGGTTTGCCAACAAGGGACACTATTTGGACTTAGTGTAAATAGACAGTGATTATGACGAATCATGACGTGAAAAATGTTTATACTTTAATGTTTATACTTTATACTTCTAATTACGAAGCCCCACATGACATGTGGACAAATGTGGCAACTAATTAAGAATTTGTTCTCTCATTTTAGTTAAATCATGGCCTTGAATTAAGAATTTTGTTCCAACAGCTTAATTTGTTATGTCTTTTTAGTAAAACGTGCCCATGTTGACTAATTATTAAAATGTGGCCATGATCAAGTAAAACAAGGAAACACATTAATATATAGTGTGAACAATTTACCTAAAATGAGGGAATGAATTAGTAAAACGTGCTGACATAAAAAGTACCATTTATTCTTAAATGTAACTGAGCTACACTGCAAAAAAGAGTAACACTGCAAATATTTTAACCACGTAGTACATATTCTGATTGCATGAAACATTTCCATCAAATTAAATTGATTAATCTCTAAACGATGTACATATGTTGAACTCAGAACAACTGTGAAGTATTCAATTAAAGCTAATTAAAAAAAAAATATATGAAACTTGGAAAGTAAAATTCTTAAGTTTTAATGCAGTTTGATAGATAGCACAGAAACTACATTTGCGTTGGCATATTTAGAGGGGTCATATAATGCCACTTTTACAAGATGTAAAATAAGTCTCTGATGTCCCCAAAGTGTGTATGTGAAGTTTTAGCTCAAAATACCCCACAGATCATTTTTTAGAGCATGGTAAATTGGTCACTTTTTGAGTGTGAGCAAAAACGCTCCATTTTTGTGTGTCAAATGCAAATGAGCTGCTGCTCCCAAGAAGAGGGCGGAGTTTCAAGAGCTCGTGTTAGCAGTGCTGGTTACCTCACAACTAACTGAAAATGTCAGAAACTGTTCGGACAATGATGGAGAGACTCAAGAAGAAGTGAACACATGTAGAATGCAACAGGAGGTTTCTGAATGGTTAGTTGATGAATTTATGTAGCTGATGTGGAGTTAACTATCTTAAAGTCATTGATTAGCATATTCTGTCATGATAATCTATAAATCGCTCGTGTGGGAACTGTTTGTTACAATCAGCAGTGTAGCAGGGATGAGGCAAAATACAGACTTCTAACAGAGGTATTTATTCAGACAAAGAACAGAACAGCTACAATACTTTACACAATATAACAAGAACAAGAATGGACAGGGAGTGCTAGGAGTAAGTCCAACTTAAAGGGAGTGCTGACGATGACAACAGTTGCAGGGAATCCAGGGAATGGTGGGAAGGCTGATGAGGGAAGTGAAAGCAGGTGATGAACAGGGAGGATTCTGGGAAACAGAGTTCGGGATGTAACATTGTTGTAAGATCCTGCAGAACCAGAGAATATATGCTGCATGAAGATAGAAAAGGTATAATTTTGTTTAATTAGTTATAACTTATGTTGTCATCTTGCGTTTATGACATGCTATTGTTGCGTACTTTATTGCAATTATATGGCCTCACCCCTTTATTGCATGTTCTCGGGGGCAGGGCTTATGTAAATTTTAGGGTTAGTGATGTCAAAAACCTGGGAAGAAGCTTGTTTTAGTCCCTACCAGCCATTTGTTGAAGTACTTAAAAAGCGATTTCTTTAAAAGAAAATATCTCCCTTTGCATTGAACTTGAGCATCGTAACTTTGCAGATATTGTTTATGGTCTAACAGCAACATTACACACTAAGTTAAAAAAGTGAAATCATAATCAACCACCTCTTTAAAAATATATATTATTTAGAGTAGTTATGAAGTACAGTTACAAGTACTTTAGGTTAGACTTTATTTCAGTGGTCCACTTTAGACATTCTACTAGCTACAGGTAACTTTGCAACTACATCTCAACTAACTCTCATACAAGTGAGAGTTAGATGCTCTCCCAATAGACTTTCTATTGACTGTGAGTGACTTTACAACTACTGTACATGTCAACTTATTCCAATTACACCTAACCCTAATCTAACAGTCTACTACTACTCTAATGAGAGTTAGTTGACATGAAGTTGCATAGTTACTTGTACAGTAGTTAGTAGAATGTCTAAAGTGGACCATCAAAATAAAGTGCAACTGTACTTTACTTCATATATACAGTATAAGTTCAAAAGATTTCTGGCCAGATTGCAGGATTATTTGAGTACTCCTGATGGAGATGGGGATAAATAAGACAAAAAAGTTTGAGAAACACTGGTTTATTGGGCTTGCTCTACTATTACAGACTGGGGCACATCATGTACCCGTGGAGTGAATTTAACCAACACAAGAGGAAGGTAAAGAGAGACAGAGAGAGTAAAAAAAGAAAAGGAGAGAGCGAGATGATAAGGTGCCACTGATGAAAGACAACAAGGAGTTGGAAGAAACCAGTTGGATTGGGGTTTGATGGTTGATTGCAACAAGAATGTCAACATCACTTCACAGGATGTCATTCAGTCAAAGGTGTTTTCATAAAACCATCCTCACTGAAAAGGGAGGGGAGCGTCGGAACCCTTACGCAACTGTTCCCTTTCAGAAAGGCACCCTGGTTCTCGGTACGTTCCTGTTGGTCTGAAAAGTTGGCAGGAGGGGCTTCATTCCTCTCTGTCTTTCCCCACCAAGAGTGTTCAATCACTCTTAACATGCAGAATTGTGGGAAAATGCTTGTAATGAATGTTGGAAAGATGCACAGTGAGAGACTCACTTCCCAAATTTAAAGACCCCCTGTGGTGAAAATCAAGTTTTTAATGTTGTTTAATATGCTTTAAGACAAACCATGTGCAAATTCATAAGTCAGCAATACTGCTGAGTATTTTATGTTTAAAACTGCAGTAAACCAAAAACCCTTTGGAAATCGTTGGTGTTTGTGATGTCACAGACTACCTTGTAACCAATCACAACAACGTGCCGGCAGGCTTTAGCATATCATTAACTATGGCTGCTCTGAAGCAGGAAAGTCTCGAGAGAAGCCAGGTTATCCCGGTAAATTTTCTGTTGATATGAAAAATTGTGTAGATTTAGCAATATAGCGAGTCTATTACGATGTTATGATGAACTATATGCCTTTCTCCACTGACGTTCTGCGTTGTTCAAAGCGTTTGTAAGGATACTCTGATTTTTAGAAGGCAGCTGTCTGACTCTCAGATGAAGAACAGGAACATGGTTTATGTAACATTAGCAACACATTATTAGCTGTTTGATAACGTAGTCAAGCAAAAGCTAATTATATGAATTCATATTAATGAATAACAGAACCGTCGCAAGGGCTGTGCCAAGTGTGCGAGCGCACAGGGGCTCACGCAAAGTAAGCCCCCCTGAGATATTTTAATACTATAAAACATGTGTGACCGTGATTCGTGGGCATATTCAGTCAGTGTGTCCTTGCAAGCCAAGTTCTGAGAGAGCTATTCAGTGAATTTTCAGCCCATTATAAATTCTGATTTTGGCTGCCTCTGGAATGGATCAAAACATAGATATTAGCCTGCCTGATAGTAATAAAGTAAATATGCTGGAAATCCGTGCTCATTCAAAGATGTGCATTTATTTCATGTACAGAGAAGACACCGGCGCCTGCAGGATTTTCAATTTTTTAAATCTGAAAAGTCCTAAAAGCAACGAAATTGTCAAACATAAATTTAGAGCATATTCACAGAGGAAAACAGCTGCTTGTTCTCTCAATACTGTCTGTTTTTTTGAGAAATCACTTCAGGTGATTCAGTGAGAGAGCAGTCCAAACGTTTTGCAAAGGCGTTTTACCAATTCATAATTTAAAACACAATTTAAGCGTCAGAAAATATTCAGTTCAGTTGCAGAGCTGTTAAACTGAATATATGAAGCAAAGCAAGCTTTTCTTAAATATCCAACACAAACAACAAATTGCTTGTCAGTCGTCACTACAGCAACAGTAGCCTATACTCTCCGAGCTGCCGTGAGCGAGTGGAGGTGGGGCTAATTTGCATATTCATTGATCCATGTATATTAAATGAGGCTAGGGTGTAGAGTTACATTCAAGCTAATATGTCATTTTGGTGATCAAAGATGAGTTTTAACAGAAAAAATTATTTACTACAGGGGGACTTTAAGATCCACTTCTTGATTGAAGAGTTAAGGTCTTAGAAACCGTTGTAGGATATTTGACTTTAATGACCCTACAAGTTGGATTAAATCATCAAAATATGAGAAAAAAAATATTTCTTTCTTTCTTTCTTTTTTTTTTTTTTAATATGAGGGAATAGCAAAACACTAAACTTGGTTAAAGGGATAGTTCACCCAAAAATGAAAACTTTGTTGTCATTTACTCACCCTCAAGTTCCAAACCTGTATACATTTCTTTGATCTACAAGGTTTAATTTTACTGCAAAAAAAAAAAAAAAAAACGCATTGAAAAACAAAAAGCTCAGGAAAAAGCATACACTGACTACAACATAATCAGTTATTAATATTTCATTGGTTCTGTCTTGTTTTTGCATGTATTCATAATTTCTTTGAATGAGAACCTCGCCAAAAAATATGTCCACACATTCATGTTTCATTGCCAAAATTTCACAAATAAGCTACTGACTCCAAGCATAACTACACAATATGCTTACAAAATCTGAAACAAAATTTTAATAATATTTGAATAAAGAGTAAAGATGTCAATTTTACTAGGTCTGATATCGCTTTTGGCCACTTTTATAGCTTAAATTAGTTTTAATTATAGCCTTATTTTTTTCATTACATAATTTACCTACTTCCATTTGAGTTTCACTATCATTCCAAAATGTGAAAAAAATAGTAAGACAAAAGAATGAGTAGGTGTGTCTAATCTTTACTGTAGGTGCATAAAAAGAAGGGTAAAACGTTCATGAGACGTGAACGGCTGCTATGTATTGTCCTCTACCCACATGTGCTTCTACATCACAAGATGTTCCAGAATTGTCCATCTCTCCATCTGTCTCTTATTTCTGTCTCTCTTCCCCCACTCCATCCCCTCCTGTCCTACAGTAGTCTACCTTCCGACACATCCTGGTCACGTCGTTCTTCCTCTCGTTCCCAAGAAAGAGACCTTAATTCATCCAGAGAGCTTCATTTTGTTGATTTAGATTATGTGACATTGCTACATTGGCTGCTCTTATCTGTCCCCTTTGAAGTGCATGAATGGTGAATGCTGCTCTCCTTTTCACATTTATTTTCCAAGATGTTAAATAACATACTCTTGGTTTTTTTTCCAGAGTGTGTGACTTTCTGAGGTTGTAAGGTGAGGGTTTGTGAGTCCACTCTGGTTGTCAGATTCAAGATATCACATAATGTCAGAGGCACATCAGATGTGCAGTTGGTTCTCTGTAAATTAAATGCCTTATTAGAGCCTCATTAAATCTTATTTTAAAAGTAGCAAAAAAGTGAACATTTTAATAACATTATATTTTTGGAACAAAAATAAACAGAATATAGTACAACCTTTGCTAAAGTGATTGTTTGGAACAAGTATTAACTTAAATATGATTCAAAACATATTTGCTTTATTCATTATAGTTGTTAGTAGTCTATATTGATAAGATTTGTGTGAGTTTGTTGTAAAAATCAATAAAAAACAATGAATGTTTTCTTTTTCCTTCTGATAAGTAAATTTAATCATACAACTAAAAAAAACAACATTTTCAATGAAAAGCAAATGAAGATAAAAGGAAATTTTATAAACAACATTAACGTTTTAGCATGGGTTGTAAAAATTCAAAAAGGGCTATAAAGGATGAGATTAACTATTGTATTATATTTTACTAGAGCTCCTTTCATTTGGAGGAAAATACTGACATAGTAAGAACACAACAAGTCAGAAAGCAGAGAAAGATAGAGAGAGGGAAACAGCAGCAAACTCAATTTAGAGCATTTCCTGTGTTTCAAGTGAATCTTGAGAAGTGATTTTTTCCATTACGTACACAGCACCCTCTGTACTCAAAAAAAGTGCTAAAAACCTAAAAAAATATGCACAACTAAAGCTATCCCATTACAACAAACTTAAGAAGGGCATGACGTACACCTCTCTATTATAACAGTATGGATTTTGTACAGTCTTTTAGTTCAATCTAATCATATTTTAGTGGTTCATTTAATAATTATATATTTAATTATTATATTTTAACAAATTTAGTTATTGTGTGCAAATATTTAGAATTATAGATAATGGTTACACACACACACACACTTCAAACATTTACAGTACCATTCAGTATGATTTTTTTATAATTAATACTTTTTTCAACATAGATGCATTTATTTTATTAAAAGTGACAGTAAAGACATTTATAATGTTACAAAAGTTTCAGATAAATGTCGTTCTTTTGCATTTTCTATTCATCAAATAATCCTGACAAAAACGTATCATGGTTTCCAATAATATATTAAGTAGCACAACTATTTTTTGACATTAATAATAATAAGAAATATTTCTTGAGCAGCAAATCAGCATATTAGAATAATTTCTGAAGGATCATGTGGCACTGAAGACTGGAGTAATGATGCTGAAAATTCACCTTTGTCCTCAAATGAATACATTCAAGTAGAAAACAGTTATTTTAAAATGTAATAATATTTCACAATATTATCTTTACTGTATTTTAAATGCGGTTTTATTTTATATAAACAAAAGTGACTTGACTTAACTTGACTTGACTCCTCTTATACTTGAGCAATAGCAGGAATTGGCTCTCTTAAACCTAAATGGAATGGAAAAGGACTGGAAGGCCAAGAAAACTTGCAAAATCTGAAGAGAAGTTTCTCAGATTTTCTTCTTTGAGAAATTGGAAGAAGTCCAGGAGGTCATACTAAATACTGATTTTTGGTTAAAGAAGCCATTTTTGTTCTATTTTTTTTTTCTTTACATTTTGTGCACATATTTCCTGTATTTTCTGTTTGTATCAAAATAAAGACCAAAAATGGATGGTCATTAAAACTTTGCTAAAACAATAAGATGGTGGTGGCCTAAGACTTTTGCAAATACTGTGTGTGTATATATATATATATATATATATATATATATATATATATATATATATATATATATAAACTCCAAACACATTTTACACATGCACAAGCAGGTCTAAAAATTGAGACATTTCATGACATTCATTACAATGAATGGATTTTATGCTACTTTTTTATTGTTATCAATATACACTGGTGTTTGAATGAATTTCCTATATTTCTGCAAAAATGTGTGTTCCCTCACATTTTCCTTTAGAATTTGCTGGTATAATTCATTGTTCCATCAATGATGTCAATTCGTCCTGGCCCAGATGCAGCAAAACAGACCCAAACCATGATAATACCACCACTATGTTTTACATAGGAGATAAGGTTGTTATGCTGGAATGGAGTGTTTTTCTTTCTTTAAACACAACGCTTCTCATTTAAACCAAAAAGTTCTATTTTTGTCTCATCCGTCCACAAAATATTTTTCCTATAGCCATCTGGCTTGTCTACATGATCTTTAGCAAAATGCAGACAGGCAGCAATGTTCTTTTTGGAGAGCAGTGGCTTTCTCCTTGCAACTCTGCCATGCACACAATGGTGTTTCAGTGTTCTCCTGATGGTGGACTCATGAACATTAACATCAGTCAATGTGAGAGAGGCCTTTAGTCGGTTAGAAGTTACCCTGGGATCCTTTTTGACCTCATGGACTATTACATGTCTTACTTTTGGAGTGATCTCTGTTGGTAGACCACTCCTGGGGAGGGTAGCAATTGTCTTGAATTTCTTCCATTTGTACACAATCTGTCTGACTGTGGATTTGTGGAGTCCAAACTCTTTAGAGATGGTTTAATTAAGCAACAACAACTCTTTTTCTGAGGTCCTCAGAAATCTCCTTTGCCCATACCATGATACAGTGCTCAGCGTAAAAGAGTACAGTTTTACTCAAATTAGGGTGATGCAAAAATAAGTACACCCCACAACAAAAACTATTACATCTAGTACTTTGTATGGCCTCCGTGGTTTTTAATGACAGCATCAAGGCTTCTAGGCATGGAATGAACAAGTTGGAGACATTTTGATGGTAGCATCTTCTCTTTCAGTATAGAGCAGTACATCTGTGAATTCATGATGCCATCAATGAAATGCAGCTCCCCGACACCAGCAGCACTCATGCAGCCCCACATAAGGACACTGCCACCACCATGTTTCACTGTAGGCACCATGCATTTTTCTTTGTATTCCTCACCTTTGCTACACCATACAGTTTTGAAGCCATCAGTTCCAAAAACATATATCTTGATCTCATCACTCCAGAGTATAGAGTCCCAGTAGTCTTCATCTTTGTTAGCATGGGCCCTGGCAAACTCTAGGTGGGCTTTTTTTGTGCCTGGGCTTTAGGAGAGGCTTATTTCGTGGACAGCACCCATGCATGCCATTCCTCTGCTGTGTATGTTGTATTGTGTCATGGGAAATAGTCACCCCAGATTGGCTTTCTACTTCTTTAGATAACTGCAGTGAACTTGCATGCTGATTTTCTTCAAACTTTCTCATCAGAAGACGCTCCTGACGAGGTGTTAACTTCCATGGACAACCTGAACGTCTCTGTAAGATGGTTGCAGCACCACTTTTGCTATTCTGACTGATAAGTAAAGCTTTGCTGATCTTCTTGTAGCCTTCACCTTTCTGGTGTAAAGAAATTATTTTCTTTCTCAGGTCTTGTGACATTTCTCTTCCATGGGGTGCCATTGCTGACAGCATGAAACGGGAAGGGCTTTTAACACCCTTTTATAGTAAACTGTCTGCTGGACACCTGTGTAATGAATAATTAGACTCACCTATGGTTGAATTCTTGTTAAATTAGACATTTGTAGTCTAAAATTTAGCTTTGCTCCAGAGACAAAGTGGGGTGTACTCATTTTTGCATCACCCTAATTTGAGTAAAACTGAAAATTTTGTTCTCTAAGTTATATTATTAACCTTCACGTTATAAATTAAACAGATGTTAAATAAAACTTAGTCTTGTCAACATTTTGGAAACTGTTTTTGTGTTCATTGAAATATTGTAAAATGTTACTTTTCAAAGGAGGTGTACTCATTTACGCTGAGCACTGTACACTTCAACAAACACATGTTGTGAAGTTCAGACTTTGCTAGATCCTGATCTTTAAATAAAACAAGTCACAAACCAACCCCTGATTGTCATCCGACCGATTGAAAACATCTCAGAACAGGTGGAGCCTAATTTCACCTTCAAATTAACTGCTAATCATAGATCTTCTCATATTTTGCCACTCACAAATATGTAATACTGGATACATTTTCTCAATGAATAATTGACAAAGTATATATTTTTGTCTCATTTGTTTGATTGGGGTATCTTTGTCTACTTTTAGGACTTTTGTGAACATCTGATGATGTTTTGGGTCACATTTTTGCAGAAATATAGAATATAGTTCACAAACATTTGAGCACCACTGTATCTTATATCTTCAGATGTCTGTATGCAGTCATTTACAGACCCTATTAAGGTGAGCATGAATGAAGCTCATGGATACTAAGTTAGTTGGGCACTCCTGGAAGGTTACCAAGCAACATCTGCATGACCTAATTATTATATTATAATATATAATGCATAACAGAGAAGCAAAAATTTGCTAAATTTCCTTGTTGATATCAGTAGATAAAAAGGAACAAAAATGAACCAATCATTGTTTTTTGCAAGCAGTGCAACTTGCGCACAAGGATAAAGTGATTAGTAATTATAGGGGCTGTAACTGAGCCTCTTAGTCCAGTACATAGAGGACCTTGTTTACTAAAGTAAAAGCGTATTTTTGAATGTGCTCTTGGGTTAATATCAATTAGCTCTTACACAAAGAGGATACTTATTGTAGCAAAAGGAAAAGCACCTCAATCATCTTATGTTCCTTTCCAGATGAAAGGTTACAAAGAGCGCACAAAGCAGATCTTGCAAGAACAAGGTGTGGAAATACTTCAATAACTACCAGCTCACATGTTCCATCACAAGCCCTTTTAGTCTCAGCGCTTTTGTGCCTTCCATATCCTGGAAAGAATATAGCTCCCATGTTACACCGTAACAAAATTCCTCAAGAGCCACAGGTCAACAAAGGTGGGTAATCAAGCAGAGGAGTCACATTTATGCCACCTGCACTTACTATATATTTTTAGATCCAGTGAATCTGAACAAACAACCAAACCAGTCATTTGCAATCTACATCAGGGAAGTCAAGATCAAACATGCCCTCTTTAACCAGATCAAACTTCTGCGGTTTCAATCAAAACTGCCACCATGTCCTTCCTCGATAGAGAGAAGAATACTACACCTGCACATTTTGTTCTAGAATGTTCTGCATTCTGTGGTTTTTTTTGTTTTTTTTGTTTTTTTTTTGGTCCCGGTATGTGTGGCAGGTCACAGAGAGGTGGAATTAGTTCACATAGGGGAAAAATGCAGTTCTGCCATGCGCTTGAAGCAGAGCTAACATGTTATTTGATACGCAGGTCTCATACAATGTAGGATTTTCCCAAAATGAGGCAAGACAAAAGGGAGAATAATCTGGAATTTTTACAGTATTGAGTTAATTTTATTGAATTATTTATTGCGGTAGAAATTATTTTCACAAGTTTTACATTATATCATCATTGCAGGGACATTATTACTACTGTAAGCTCGAATAAGTAGGCAAAACTCAAAAAATTGAAGCAACTGCTTACATCAAAATTTTTAAGTTGAGGAATAAGTTTAAGTAAGCAGAACTAGCAGATTTTTATTTTTTACTCATACATCATACAATGGTTATTAAATTGAAATATTTGATTCTAATTCATACATTTAACTTAAAATTATCATGTATCACGTAAACGCAAACATTTTTATTAATGGAAACTTAGCAATCCGCCATGGCGCGAGTGCATCTCGCTCTTAAAGGGAATGGGAGATGACACTCTGATTGGTTTATTGAACTCATTAAGAGAATAGGGACAACCCATTTCAAAAATGCGCCCCGGCGCACGGACCGTTTTTCCGTCGTTAAAATAGCAAAAGTGGACTTGGACACGCCCTGAGTGCACCTGCGCCGTGCGCTTTACACTTTGCGTTTAGATCGTTAAAATAGGGCCCAAAGTCCCTATTAAATAAATAAATAAATTATGAAGGTTGGAAATTGTAGATAAAGAAACCCATAAAAAAGTACACATTACAAATAAATTATGTGCTACATTGCCACAATGGAAACATGTTTAAACACAGTGGACAATGACCAAAAAATGGCCCCACAAGGAATTTCTCAATGTGACAACTAACCCTAATCTGCCATATACACAGTATTGAACAATTTCCCTTATAAAATATATTCCCTAGTTAGACATTGGTGTCCAGAACACCATACTATTTTGTGATCCTCATCTCCTATATGAAGTACCTGTACAATTTATGTTTCCTTTGTTTTTTCCTGTGCTGGGCTAGAGCATAGACAGAGCCAGATTACATGAGCCCTCCAATCAATCATTCTCCCAGCATGCTTTGCACTTAAAATGACCTTCATTGAGGGTGGAGCACTAGTCCAGCATTTCATGGTCTAGTCGTCATCATCAGGTAATCGACAGAACTGGCGCCTGAACCGATCTGAGGTGTATGGCTGGAAGTTCATGTATGTGTGTGTTTTCTTATAACACACAATAAGCCATTCATATTGACTGAATCGCATCCTGTCTACTTTCTTGCCAAAGAAACATCATGTCAGCGATTGTAAGCGTAAACAAGGGGTCAGACGACTGTAAGGTGGGTGAGAGACATGAATGGAAGTCATGGCAGTCGTCCAACACACAGTGTTCTTAAATAGATCCTGCTCAAGAAGTGAATGGAGAGGTTTTATTATTATTTTTATTTTTATTTTATCAGGCTATAATGTTGACAAGTTCCATGTTGTAATTTGATGGTTTCTTGTACCTTGCAATCCCAATAAAGCTCATATGACCAAATGGTTACACTTTCTTTTTGTTGAACATACCAATAACATGATGTATCTCATGAGTCTCAAGAGTAGCCAACAACAGAGATTTTTTTTTTTTTTTTTTTTTTAAATATTAAGGGGAAAAATAATAGACTTAATGTAATTAGAACCACCAGACCTCTGCTTGACCTATTCGCCTTAAGTGTCCTATTTTCATAAGAACTCCCCATTTCCCTTCAGTCTCTGAAAGTCTGGGTTCAGGAAGGCCAGTGTGGGGAGGAGGTGGATTTAATTCAATACAACATTAAACTCCAAATGAGATTCTTCCTGCCCAAGACCAGAAAGAGCTCAGGACCAGGCCGAGAATGGGTGGGTGAGGAAACTCACAGGTCGCTGGGTTCAGTGAGAGCCAGAGGGGCGACAGGAAGAAGGGGTCATGATGACTTGGGCTCCCAGCGTTATGTGACATTATTCTATTGAATAAGCTACAAAATCTGTAAAATTGAATCTGTAAAATTACAAATGAATCTGCATTACATTTTCTAGTCATACTGTCAAAAATATAATTAATTGTGCATGTTTTTTACATAAAGCTTTATTTTGTTGTGTTGGCGTCATGCACACGATTTTAAAATGAAATGACAAATGATTCCGTATTACAGATTCATTTGTCATTTTACAGATTTAACTTTTATTTTTCAAATCATACTGTCCACAAAACATAATAGGTTTACATGTTGTTTACATGCATATTTATTTTGTACAGCTGGCATCATGCATTCAATTTTACAGTGAAATGACAAATGAATCTGTAATACAGATTCATATGTCATTTTACAGATTCAACTCATCATTTTCTTGTCATACTGCCCAAAACATTGTAGATATGCATGTTGTTTATGTGCAGCTTCGTGCTGGCATCATGCATTTAATTTTACATTGAAATTCTATGATGTCAACATTACAAAATAAAGCTGCATGTAAACAACATGCAAACTTAGGATATTTTTGGACAGTAAAGACAAATTCCACTTTAAAAAGAAGCCAGCGATGGATATGATCCCAAGGAAGGCCTGGCCTTCCAGCCCCAGAAGCACTGCCCGTTGTGTGTGGTTAATGACACACAATTGAGAGGGTAAACAAACTGTCTGGGAACGAATAAATCATTGCACATAGCTCATCAAAGTAAACAACCTGAGGTAAACAAGGCAGACAAGGGCTCCTGTCTCTAGGCAAAATAGTTCCTGAAGATACAACGCACCATGCTAGAGCCAGTTCATGTGATACAGACTGCATTTGATTCACTTCAGACCTAATCTGTGCAGGATTGCGTGACAGCCCTCTGAGAAAATAAATGATCTGGATTCCGGATTAAACTTGAGCAAACACTTGGAACGGATGGCTAATTTTCTGTCCAAAAAAGATCAGGCTAAAATTTCACTAAATTTGGAATGTATTTTTTTGTGTGTTACAATGGTATTTTGGCTTAGATGTTTCAAGACATTCCATTCTTCTGGTTACTTAACAATGATGCTATGTCTATCAGTGAGACAAACAGAAGAAGTTTGCGATGTTTGAAACCAAACAATGGCTGAATGTTATTTGACCTTTGGCCTTTTACAGTCGTCAATCGCCAGTTGCAATGAATTTACCTGTAAATGACCCCATTTTGGTGCAGAAACATGAGGGCCGAGGTCACCTCAGCAGCATAGAACCGGGAACGAGCTTCATCGAATTTGCGAGAACGCTGGATCTGGAACATCAGGTCTCCGCCATTCACATATTCCATGACGAAGAACAAACGGTCCTGAAGATAACAAATAGAAGAAACAGGTTCATTAGTTAATAACTCAATAACTTTGCTAAATGTTTTATTCAAACATTCCAGTTCCTTAATGATTCCATTGAAGATTCTTGGTAAACAATGCTTTTGGTAATACATGTTATTAATTTTTAATGATAGTAATAGACTTTAGACTGATTTATATTGATTCAAAACTCATAAGATGGAGAATTGTGGGTCTTTTTGATTGAAGTATTACAAAGAAACATATCAAGAGTTTCATTCACATTTATATACATATTCAGTGAACCTCTCACAACTTTCAAGATTCTTTAACAATCTAATGTCCAAATAAAAATATTTTGGTCACACTTTAGATTTCTCACCAATTCTCAAGCCCTAACTATTAACTATGGCTTTTGACTCAATAAACTCCTAATTACTGCTTTTTAATAGTTAGTAAGGTCGTTGCAAGATAATTAACACTTTCAGATGCCCAGAAAGCTACTAAAAGCATATTTAAAACAGTTCATGTGACTACAGTCTTCAACCTTAATGTTAAGAAGCGACAAGAATATTTTTTGTGCACCAAAAAAACTAAATAAACGACTTTATTCAACAATATCAACTGCTTCATGAAGCTTTACGAATCTTTCGTTTCGAATCAGTGGTTCGGAGCATGTATCAAAAGTCATGCCCCCCAGTGATGAACCATTGAAATTTCACTTTTGACGTAACGAATCCTTGTTTACTGAAATCACGTGACTTTGGTGCTCTGAACCACTGATTCGAAACAAAAGATTCGTAAAGCTTCGAAGCTTCATGAAGCAGTATTTGAAACGGCCATCACAAGATATTGTTGAATAACATCGTTATTTAGTTTTTTGCCGCACAAATGTATTCTCGTTGCTTCATAACATTCAGGTTGAACCACTGTAGCCACATAAACTGTTTAAATATGTTTTCAGCAGCTTTCTGGGCATTTGAAAGTGTTCATTATCTTGCTGGCAATGCAGGCCTCACCGAGCCATCTGATTTTATCAAAAATATCTTAATTTGTGTTCCGAAGATGAAAGAGGGTCTTACGGGTGTAGAACGACATGAGGGTGAGTAATAAATGACATATTTTTTTATTTTTGGGTGAGCTAACCCTTTAAGGGATGTAGAATATGGTCGTGCAGAATAAGGCATTAATATGTGCTTTATAAGTACTAATAAACAGACAGTATCCTAGTAATATGCATGCTAATATGCAACTAGTTAATAGTGACAAAATGGACCCCAATCTAAAGTGTTATCAATTTGTTTTCCCCAGCCTTACATAAAGGATTCAGACATAGGGGAATGCAGTTTTGAGAAATTATGAAATCCACCAATTACCCGCAACTGGGGTTAAAAGACAAACGGGCCACAGAATATAATATAAATGTTGGGAAGTTCAGAGTCAATGAGAGGAGACACGGGCCTAGAAGCATCCATCCGTTCTCAGAAAGCATGAACCCATTGCCCTGCTCGGCTGAAAAGAATATAACTCATTATCTTCAGTGGGTCATGCACATCATTTCAAAGAATCAAGATGTATATCAACCCACACATACTGCAAGTCCAGTTATGTGACTCATGTCCTAGTCAGCAGACATACAGACTGGCTCAGAAAATTTGCTGAACTGTGAACAAACATACTTACAATCATCGTTCATTTGGCTGTATGATGGAAACCATGGAGAAATACCTGTTTAGCTGTATCTTTCTTCAAAAAAGGTAGCTTTTTTTTTTTCTTTTTTTTTTGCTGGTAAAAAAAAAGAAAAAGATTTGATGTGAAAAAAGGCCTGAAGTGTATCGTTCTTTGGGGTGTGGAAAATATTCCCTTTATTATTCAATCAACCTAATCCCATAACAGTCTCTGAATTTAGACAATAATGAACAAAGAGAAGTGTGGGTGATATTTTCAGACATTACAAGCTTCATACAACTGGTTCACTTTGGTGATATGAATGATATGCTGATATTTTTTAATTGAAATCATGATTTCATTGTAACCTTATGTAATTGTAGGCCAGTCTGCCCTGCCTGTCCCTTTGCTATGAAAGCGAATTTAAACAGGATGCTGAAATAGTTTGTTTAAAATGTGCCCAAACTTACAGCAAAGGCCCACCCAATCAACTGCCAATAAACATTTCCTGTCTCTAATTAGAAATGTACAGATACTGGCGTCCCGCGCCGTGCAAGAGAAAAGGCCTGATCGACAGATAACCACCAAGACCCAACAAGCCGGTCTAACAGAGTGTATCAGCAGGGCTTCATCTTCTTCTACATATGAATGAGTGTTAAAGTACAACTTGCATAACACAAACAAGACACACTTTAACCTTAAAGAAACATGAAAAGAGTATCGCCGAAATGAAAGGAGTAAAAACACAAAGTGTGAGTTGTCTTCTGTTAGCTTGTGTTGGCTGAAGTTGTGCCCCACTTTTTTCTTCATGGTAATTGTCGTTCCCCACAGTGAGATTACCACACTCTGCACTAGCTTAACAAATGAAAAGCTTTGTGAAGCTGATAGCAACAGGAAATAATTATAATTTCAGTACAGAGTGTATTGTGTGTGTGGCCCTGGACATTAATCAAGAATGTTTATCTTTAAGTCCAAAGCTAATAACGGACTCTGTGCTTTAACCACATACGGTGGTTTCACAAGTCTGAGACTAATAATAAAATCATTCTTATTTTGCATGCTTTAATTCAATACAAGAGGTGTGTTTGACTTTGACACGGTTTATGACATCAAAGTACCACGAGAGCGATTTGAAAGCATATAGAGCCGTCAGCTCTCTAACCGCTCTTATTTATTTATTTATTTTTAATTGTATCAAAATGCTAAATCCAAAATTATACTGAATTAATTCACTACAGACATACACACACAGGGCTGAAAATGAACACTCGCCAAGCACCAAATGCGAGTAAAGATCAGGGTTGGTGAGTATATGAAACTGTCAATTGCTAGTTGGCCGGTAACATTTTTATGAATTCTAACAATGCAATGTTGTGAGAACATGAAAGTAAACAATCAAGTAAACTGAACAATGCTCAGGACTGTTGACGGGCCAGCGCTGCATCGTCACAAAGGTTTAAGCCTCTGCAATGTAAATATTCAAGCGCAAGAATACGGAAAAGAGAACTCAATTCATCACTCACCCGCTGTGTGGAAAGTTTTGTGTGTGTAAACATCTGAAGCTCGCGCCCAGAAAGCCACTTCTCAGATAGCACGCGAATAGTGAATTGAGTTCTCTGTCACATCTTGCACTTGAACGTATAAATTCACACACACAAAAAAACTTGTTAATCGAACAACAAAGGAACATGAAAAAATCACTCTAATCTTGACTGAATAACTTTTGTAACTTTAATAAGGATTAATCTCTGTTTAATCTATACAGTAAAGACTATCTAGTGTTATTTTACATTTGATTACTTTATTCAATGTTTCTACCTGGAAACTACTGTTAGTTGTCTTTAATGTTTTAAATTTATATTAGTTAGGCTAGTAGTTTTAGCTGTGGTATTGAAATTGGACAACATGTTCTCCAACCAATACGACCATATAGGTCGTTTGTTACTTCCCTGAAATACGACTCATAGGAGCGTTTACTAAAGTGGCGCCCCTATCGACAACAGGACACTTTCATTTTAATTCATGAAATACGACCCATAGGAGCATTTGCTTTCATTTGAATGTATTGTTCCCTTTTATCTGCATCACGTTTCAGGTTTCGCGTAGCTCAGCTGGTAGAGCATTGCAATAACAATATGCAATCATGTGATCATGCGATCGTGGGTTCAATCCCAGGAAACACATGAGCTCATAAAGTGTAAATGCACTATAAATCACTACGGTTAGGTTTAGGGATGGGGTAGGTGTAGTCATTAATAAAATTTAATTTTTGTAAATGGAAATAGGAGAAATAGTGTAAAAAGTCCACACAGCATTTAAATGAACATGCATTTTGATTAGAAATCAATCAAAATGCGGTGTTACGTGGTGTTATTTCATTTCATGACGACAGACGTAACACGACACTGTCATTATTTTTACGCCCACTAGAGGGCACATGACTTCAAAACGTAAATATAGGTCATAATATGGTGCTTAAAAAACGACCTATAGGGTCGGTTTTTTTTTTGGAGGACAGTCTGAAATTGGAATAGAGAACTGTGAATTTTCAGTGGTATTTAAAATGTTGGTGCCATAACTGCATACATATGCATATATATGCTAAAACATGTGAAAGTTCATCTGAAAGTTGTGGTTGGATGTCATTTTGTGTGTAAAAGTTTGTTTCGACCAACATTTTCCTCTTTTGATTTCATTTCTAGTGAGAAATTAGTATTGTAATAATTAAATATTTGCTTAGATATCATTTTGTTGTAGATCAATAAACTGTTATGCTGCCTCAGTCTGTCCAAAATCAGTTTTGGGACATATCTTTGTGCGCAAATGTTGCCTGCAAAGTCATTGCCTGACTTTAAAGGGCAGCAAGGCAGCAAGTCAGCTAACTTTCAGAGGCAGTCTATATAGGATGCTAGACATATTCATATACTGTATGTATGTGTGTACTGCATTTATTGAGAGGACTGATCCTAATACATGCATTATATAATAATGCATGTGATAATAATAATAATAATAATAATATAATGTGAAAAGAAAACAATATAACAACATTTTAAATGGAAAGGAACCTTATTGTGTTTGTTATAAGGGCCTTTTCCAAACACTGTAATTTACTCTCTCTTTGATACTAGAGGTTCAGGTGAATGTGAATGCCAGGCGCTCTGTGCTGCATCAGGGACTGAGATGATGAAAGCTGGGGTACTGAATTTCTAAAGCAAAGGTTTCATTCAGAGCACACAGCCCTCTCTCCAGCCTTTAAATCAATAGTAATCAGTATCAGAAACCGCCACTGAAAGTGACAAAAATGTCCCAGGTATATATTGCATTTTATCTGTTTGATCTGTTTTGATTATTACAACTTAAAATAGCTGTTTTCTTCAGTATCACATGATCATTTAGAAATCATTCCAATATGCTGATTTGGTGCTCAAAAAACATTTCTTATTATTATCAATGTTGAAAACAGTTTAATATTTTTTGTGAAAACAGTATACTATAGTAATAACAGCTAATTCATAATTACAAGTAAGTAAAACTAAACCAAACCCTAATCCTAACCGTAACTCTATATAAGTGCATGCAGTTAATTAATATTACTCTGTACTTATCTAAGCAAGTACAATGTAAGTACATCACCTTAAAATAAAGTGTAACCTACATTCTTTTGTTGTAACATAAATATCATACTGTCACTTTTGTTTAATTTAATGCATCTTTACTGAATATAAGTGTTATTTTTTTTTTTTTAGATGACTGAAACCAAACTTTTGAACTGTAGTGTATCTGTTGTCTCAAATGCGAATGTTCTTTGAAAATACTCTAAAATAACTCCAAAACCTAAAATTTTGTTTATATTAAAATCTGTGACAGTACAAAGAAGAGCTACATGATCTAACATAGCAGCTGACTGATGATCTAGAATGTATTCTAGCAGTAAGTACAACTACTTTTGTATGATTGTATTTATTTCAATGTAATAATTTCACATTTATTTCTGTTAAAGGGCCCCCATTATGTTCATTTTGTTCAGGGGGTCTAATAGAATAGGTTTACATTTAAAGGCGCCCTTGATTAAAAAATTTAATTTACCTTGGCATAGTTAAATAACAAGAGTTCAGTACATGGAAAAGACATACAGTGAGTCTCAAACCCCATTGTTTCCCAGTGAGTCTCAATCCCCATTGTCGCTTAAACAAAATCTCATTTGTTTAAACGACCTCCGAAGAACAGGCAAATCTCAACATAACACCGACTGTTATGTAACAGTCGGGGTGTACGCCCCAATATTTGCATATGCCAGCCCATGATGTTCCCAACATTATAAAAGGCATTAGACAAGGGCAGCCAGTTAAAGTCTGGAGCTGCACACAGCCGAATCATCAGACTAGGTAAGCAAGAACAACAGCGAAAAATGGCAGATGGAGCAATAATAACTGACATAATCCATGATAGCATGATATTTTTACTGATATTTGTAAATTGTCTTTCTAAAAGTTTCGTTAGCATGTTGCTAATGTACTGTTAAATGTGGTTAAAGTTACCATCGTTTCTTACTGTATTCAAGGAGACAAGAGCCGTCGCTATTTTCATTTTTTAAACACTTGCAGTCTGTATAATGCATAAACACAACTTCATTTTTTATAAATCTCTCCAACAGTGTAGCAATAGCGGTTAGCCACGGAGGACAGCCTCAAATTCACTCAGAATAAAACTTTAACATCCAAATAAATACTTTACTCACATAATTCAAAGCATGCATGACGAACATCTTGTAAAGATCCATTTGAGGGTTATATTAGCTGTGTGAACTTTGTAAATGCACTGTAATATAGTCGACAGCTGGTGTGGCAGGGAGCACGCGATTTAACGGGGCCGGCTCCGAGTGTAAATCAGTGCATTGTTAATGATGCCCCAAAATAGGCAGTTAAAAAATTTATTTAAAAAAAAAAAAAAAAACATTAATTACGCAAATGTGTTACATGGTGACATAGCTACGTAATGGAAATTAATGTGTTTTTAAGCCTTGTTAATTTAAATATTCAAGCACAAGAAGACGCAAAAAAGAACTCAACTCAAATTGAGCTCTCTTTCATGTATTCTTGCACTTGAACGGACATATTCACACAAAATGTATTAATTTTACTCGGAAAGTATCCTAGTAAACATTGTCTGTTATTTGAACATAAACAGATGAGAAATAAAATGTGTTTGTAACAGTATATTGGATCCGTGCAGCTCTTAAAGTGACAGCAGCCTAATACACATGCAGCAGTTGTTTTTTTTTTATGTTAATCAAACAACAAAGAAAGAAAAAACTCATTGCTCTTGACTGAATAACTTTTGTAACTTTAATAAGGATTAATCTATATTTCATTTATACAGTGAAGAATATGCAGTGCTATTTTACATTTGATTATTCATTTTCTCTACCTGAAAACTACTGTTAGACTTGCCTGAAAAACATGAAAAGCAGTGTTTATTTTATTTGTATATTTGTTCTTATTTTATTATTTACAGTTTACTTGTTTTAACAATATTTGAAACTTATATGAGTTAGTAGTTTTTGGCGACTCAACCTTATTTATAAAAGTTATGGGTCAAAAACAATGATGATAATAACTAGGCCTGTTTTATTTATTTATATTTTTGTGGTGGGTCCAGTGGAAATTTTGGCTGGACAAGTAAAAATTTGAACCAGAAAAAATCCTTAGTATTGAGTATTGAGTCCTGAGAGGGTGACATGTTGTATTAGTGAGTATTATATATATATATATATATATATATATATATATATATATATATATATATATATATATATATATATATATATATATATATATATATATCATGTATCTTACTAGTGAACATGAGAAAGTGAAAAATGCTTAAAAAAAGCAAACAAAAATCGCAATATCCAATCAAAACACATGTAGAATCGCAATTCTTAAAAGTCACAATACATATCGTATCGGCACCCAAATATCAGGAGGTGTCCTAACAGAAATCATTCTAGACCATGTCAAACAAACTCTATACAACAGACCCAGTGAGCTTGTGTGAAGTAGTAATTCAACACACATTGCTGCCAGTGAATCTTAACACACATTCCCCTGGCCAAGAAGCTGTCACACTTCATTTGATGATGCTTGTCATTACAGTAGGAATTTCTCTCCCAGAACAACACACATATAAGCCTCTTTACACAGCTTATATGCAGAAACCATGTTGCTCTCTCTCTCTCTCTCTCTGTCCATCATAATGTTCTTAATGGGCCCATTCGGATGCTTTTTCAGATTTAAGCATGTCACTATGTTTCATATAAAACTCCTTGTTTGAAAACACATTTTTGTGAGGAATGTTTATACAGAGAAAAGCTTATTAAGCTCAGTGTAGCAGAGGGTGCTGAAAAAACTCAGACACTGGGTAAACAGGGCTTGGCGTGTAAGTCAGTGCAAAACTGGTATTCTGTTTTCCTTTCATGGATGCAACATGATACTACACAAATATGATAACAATGATATATTTATACTATTAGTGTACTCAGTGGCATAACTTTGTTTTAAAAAGTGGATGGGACAAGAATGTGTGTGATGGGGGGGGGGGGGGTATTGTAAATGTATCATTACAATAATAAATGCACAAAATTTATTGACATAGACCTCATGTTTAATATGATAGTTTCGTCCTTACATCTACTATAATACAATATATTGTTAGTCTCGAGAGTTAACATTAGTCAATAAATGGGTCCATGTTCTATTGTCATCATATGGACTCCATTTCCTACAATTCCCCATCTAGGAACCAATCACACCTGTTTCCCATCAGTGACACTTTATAAGCTGCACTCAGACACACACACATGGCTGAGTATTGTTTAGCCATTGGTTTGCATTCCGTTTGTTTCTTGTCCTGCCTTGTCTTGCCTAGCCTGTGTTTTGACCCTAGACTGATTTGTTGTTTTTGATCGTTTGCTGCTTGCCTTGACCTTTGCCAGTGTTTTTGGATTACTCTTTTGCTTTGCCTTCCTGTTACTGTTTGCTGGTGATCAACCTACTGCCTGTTTGACTATGCTCTTCTTATGAATAAAGCCTGCACATGGATCTCCAACTCCATTGTCCCGCTCCTTACAAACCAAGATCCAGCGGCTTTTATGAGCATTTCCAGTTATGAGCAATCCATTGAGGAATACGTTCACCAATTCTGTGAGTTATCGTTTCAAGTTCCATTTGACGATGTGGCTTTCCGTTTTGGCCTTGATGAGCCCATAAAATTCTGGTTTCCTGAAGGGAAGTTCAACTGCAGGCTAAGAGACTTCATGGATTATGCCTTAATTTTGTGTGGTTCGTCGTTCACTGTGGGGGAAGAAGAGAACTTTAAGAGTTCCCTCACCAGAGCCTGTTCATTTGATGGCTGCATTGGAGACCGTTCCTGTATTTGCAGCCATTTCAGAGCCTCATCATGTCTCAGCAGAGTCTTGTCACATCTCAGCAGAGCTTCCAGAGCCCTCAGCCGAGATGGCTGCCACGCCAGAGCCTTCAGCAGAGATGGCTGCCAGACCAGAGCCCTCAGCCGAGATGGCTGCCACGCCAGAGCCCTCAGCCGAGATGGCTGCCATGCCTGAGCCTTCAGCAGAGATGGCTGCCAGACCAGAGCCCTCAGCCGAGATGGCTGCCACGCCAGAGCCCTCAGCCGAGATGGCTGCCATGCCTGAGCCCTCAGAGATGGCCGCGTTGGCCATTATGGCCACTGCCATTTGGTGTGTACACTGCTCACACATCAACTCCAGTCCCAGAGCCTGCTTCAGTCCATGAATTGATGCCTGAGCCTGCTCCAGTCCACAAGTCCACTCCAGAGCCCACTCCAGTCCATGAATCCGCTTCAGAGCCCGCTCAAGTCCATAAATCTGCTCCCTTGCTTCAATCTATGAGTCCATTCCTGAGTCCACCTCTGTCCATGAGTCCAGTCCAGTCGTCTGCCCTGCTTCAGTTTCCAGGCCGTCTTCCTATCCAAGGACCTGGCCCTCCATCCCGCCCCCTGTTCTGCCTCTACTCCACATCCCTCCTAGGCTGTTTAGGAGTGTCTGGAAGCCACTCCTTTGAGGGGGGGCTCTGTTACATGTGCCCTGGGTCCGTGTTCTATTGTCATCATATGGACTCCATTTCCCACAATTCCCCATCTAGGAACTAATCACATACTCACACCTGAGTATTGTTTAGCCATTGGTTTGCATTCCGTTTCTTTCTTTTCCTGCCTTTCTTACCTAGCCTGTGTTTTGACACTGGACTGTTTCCTTGTTTTTGATCGTTTGTTGCCTGGCTTGACCATTGCTTGTGTTTTTGGATTATTCTTTTGCCTTGCCTTCCTGTTACTGTTTGCTGGTGATCAACCTACTCCCTGTTTGACTACGCTCTTCTTATGAATAAAGCCTGCACATGGATCTCCAACACCATTGTCCCGCTCCCTACATTACATCAAGAGCAGTGTATTTTGTTTTGCAATTTCACTGGAATGAATAGAGAGTCTCCGGCCACAACAGTGTTAGCGCTCATCCGTGTGAAGACTGCGCAGTGTACACGAGTGCCAAGAGAACACTGTTACGCCACTGATAACAGTGGCAACGAGCACTCAACATGATTTCAAAAACCACACATCCCAGCGACAGATCTAATCAACTAAAGATGTTTCTTTTGGATTAGTATACATCCGTGCCATGAGATGTTTCAAAAAGTGGTGGGGACAATATCGACCCTGGCAAAAAGTGGTGGGGACATGACCCACCCATCCCACCCACAAATTACGCCTATGAGTGTACTGTAAATGTTGCTAAACATGAGCTGGGCATGTTTTTTGTTTTGTTTTGTTTTTTGTTTTAAATGATAAGAACAAACAGAATTCACTGAAACTTCAGACGTTACACTGCAGGATGTAAATATTAAATATTTTAGTAGTTACACATAGACATTACCAAATTAAATCCACAGTATTGGAGGTAAAATGCTCCCTGTTCTTAACATGCGTGCTTGGGGAAATGTCTTTTTCCTGTTGTGGTGCCCTCCTTTGTATGCAACAGGATCATTGTTCCTCCACTGGCTGATGGGCTCCATGAGCAGCATTTACAATTTAATGAACATTTAATTCTATAAATGTCTTTAAATTGATTTTATTCTATAGATGTCTTTAAAGTGTATTTAAAGCATCATATTTTAAAACGTTTTTGACTCAAAGGCCCCCATACTCCAACACAATATTCAAAGGTAAGATGTTTCCTCCAGTATTTCTGTTTTAATTATGACAAAGCACGCATTTTAATTAACAAAAATTGGAAGTGTTGATACTCTATATTGTCCACAATTCATTGTGTTATTCCAGAGATTTCAAACCTGTTTGTTTGTTTTCTTAAATAGTTATCAAGTTGGAGTGAGTCATTGTAATTGATTGTATGTTTTGTAGTATTTCAATTAAGTTGGATTATTTGATAATTATAATAATATAATTAATAATAATTATAATTTATTTAATAATTATAATAATAATTTTATGTTATCCTATAGTCCCCTGGTTAAGAACCAGTTAAAGTTTATGGTTGTGATATATTTCCTGTATACTGTATTCTCTTGGTTGTGATTTTATATATATATATATATATATATATATATATATATATATATATATATATATATATATATATATATATATATATATATATATATATATATATATATATATATATATATATATTCCTCAATATATCTATGTATGTATGTATATATGTATGTATAGTGTGCAAAAGTCGTTGCATGTTGTTTTAGCAATGGTATAATGACCATATATAATTATTTCTCAGCCTCTTTATCAGAATATAACCATAAAATACAAGAAATTTGTATGCAGTATTAAAAAAACTGACTAAATAAATAAATAAATAAATAAAAAATAAAGCAGCTTCTATAGACTAAAGTGGCAAACCTAAATGGGGTAAAAAAATAAATAAAAAATAACTGGAAGGCCAAGAAAACTTTCAAAATATGATGAGAAGTTTCTCAGAGTTTCCGGAAGAAGTCCAGGAGGTCACACTAAATACTGATTTTTGCTTAAAGAAGCCATTCTGTACTGTAAAGTACTGTATATATTCAGTAATACTTATCAACTGCAACTGCAAGATCAATGTAAATAATCTGCCGTCACATACAACCACATTCACTGCAAACTACCTCTCTTCTTTCTTCACTCTGTAAAGACCCTAATGACAATGTAACAAAGACGGATCTTTGTCAACATAAGTCATCTTCTAGGAATTCAGTTAAATAAAAAAGAAAATCTTTGTTTTTTGATTGTGAAAACAAGCTGTCGCATACTAAATTCTATTCCTCAGGAAAAGACAGATAAAACAAACAAATGTACAAAATCCATAAATCACTCATGAGTATTTTGTTAAGGGTGCAGAAAAGCAAACACATGCTGGATTCGATACGTTAACAGAGTTACTTCTCAATTGTAAATGGTGAATTAAGGACTTTAAATCAAAACATGCATCCGTTATATGTGCGGACTTTCTGTATTCTGTCTTCTTCAGTTGAAGTGGAGACAGGTACGGCTGCCTACACAGATGTCACAAAGTGAGCAGCCACAATCTGACTGCGATTAATGGAGCAACAACAGAACATAAATGTGAGGGAGCCTAGCCAAGACATCTGGGAGCACTCCAACCTGCTGTCCAAGAGAACAGAGGAATGAGCCAAAGAGAGGAAGAAATGTCATTCCATGACCTTGGTTAAGAAGTTAAGTATGGGAGTATAAACTAACCAAATTGAAAATGATCATAAAAACTTTGAGAACATCCTCCAAAAACAAACGGGAAAAAATAACTGAATTATAAACAATCAGAGAATTCTTTTTTTCTCTCGCTCTCTCTCACTGCCTGAAGTTTTTCAGCTCCATAAGTTTCCATATGCGCTTTGGCTGGTTGTATAATGTTATTTACATTGCTTAGCTGTAATTAGGTGGATAAGAGCTGTACTGTGATCCTGAGGCTGATTGCTGTCTGAAAATCATGATAAAACTCTGGTTCATTAGAGTGAACATTTTAGGAACAACCTTTGTGCTCATGTCATGTCTTTACTTTACAAATAAGGCATTCCTCTGAAACATCTATATTAACATTTATTCACTTTGGCTGCTAGTTTTGTCAAAAAAAAAAAAAAAAAAAAAAAAGTGGCTTGCATTAATAGTATGCATTTTTAGTATGTGTGTTCTCTGGGAATTAAAGCCATGACCTTTAATGTTTCATAAACATTCATACATGTTTTGAAGGGGGAAAGCCACATACTTCTATGTTTTTTTCCCACATACTTCTATAGACTGGGTTCATATAGTTGGAACAGTAATGTTGGTTGGTAGTTTTTGTATCTCTGGAACACTTAAAAGGAGCTTTATTAGTTACTGTAAATAACTTTCTTAATTTCTAACTTTAATTGAGTTATTTGATTTGATTTAATTACAATTTGTGTCCTTTTATCTCTTTGGAATTCATTTCAATTCACTATTACATAAAACATTTATGGTAACACTTTATTTTAGTGCCGTAGTTACACATTACTTCATGTATTTACTATAGTAATAACAGTAAATTATGCATAATTACAAGTAACCCTAAACCAAACACTAACCCTAACTGTAACTCTATAGTAAGTGCATGCAGTTAATTAGTAGCACTCAGTACTTATTCAAGTAATTACAATGTAACTACAGCACTGTAAAATAAAGTGTAACCACATTTATTCTTTCCTTTCCTTTATGCTTTCTTATTTTATATTAGTGTTAAAGGTGTTAAGATATACTCTAAAACATTTGTTTTTATTATTATTATTTTTTAAATGCATGCAATCTAATGAGCTCTAATTGAGAAATGACATGGATTATTTGTATTTGGAAAAATGTATTTGTCAAACTGCTGCTTCATAGTGAAAGTAAAAAGATGATTAAAAGGGGTGAAACATACTTTCGTTTATACCTACACTTTAACCGAAAATCTTGATTTATGGACACATTATGCATCAACTTAAAATACTTTTCAAAAGTTTGGGGTTAAGTATGTTTTTGTTGTTGTTGTTTGCTTCTTTGATTTTTTTTTAAGTTTTTAAGTTTTATTCAGCAAGGATGCATTACATTTATCAAAAGTGACAGTAGATACATTTTTAATGTTACAAAAGTGTTTGTAAGATTTCTAAGATTTTTACAAAAGATTTATTCATCAACGAATCCTGAAAAAAATCACAGTATCCACAAAAAACTATTGCTAACATGATGGGTTATATATGGGGAAAGTAAATCGGAGGGTTACATAAGTGGGGATGAACGCAGGACTTCGGCTCTACTGATGCTGAGGCTGTTATTGAGGGTGAGGGGCAGAGCAAGTCCAGGCAAGGCGTCCTCAGCAGTGCCTGATGGCAAATTAGGCATTGAGGGAACACGAAATGGAGCGAGAAACGGAGCATGTCAACAAGAGGTCAGCCTGCCATGCTACGTGTGAGGCAACAAAGAGCTGATGAGAGAAAACAAGAAAGAAAGAAAGAAAGAAAGAAAGAAAGAAAGAAAGAAAGAAAGAAAGAAAGAAAGAAAGAAAGAAAGAAAGAAAGAAAGAAAGAAAGAAAGAAAGAAAGAAGAGAACACACACCTGCATTCATTCAGTTTAAGATCTGATTAAATGCAAAATGCTGTAGACCGCAAGTGAGTAATCTGTGTCCAAAAAAGAAATCTGTGGATAAATGTCAAATCTTTACTTAATCTGCAGTCATTAGGCCTATAAATGTACACTTCTGACCAAAAACTCAATTTTCTCACATAGATTTTGTTTGAATTTTCTTCATATTAAACATAGATGTCAGATGTTGCTGCATAAGTCATTATATATACCGAGCAAAATATTGTAACTGAATATTTGGTCCAAGTAGGCCAAAGCAAAAAGTGTGTTTTTGTGTTTGTGTGTGTGTGTGTGTGTGTGTGTGTGTGTGTGTGTGTGTGTGTGTGTGTGTGTGTGTGTGTGTGTGTGTGTGTGTGTGTGTGTGTGTGTGTGTGTGTGTGTGTGTGTGTGTGTGTGTGTGTGTGTGTGTGAGGGACGGAGGGAGGGACGGAGAGAGGGTTGAAAATAAAACAAACAGCATATGGAATACACATCAGGCCTGATAAGCATCAGAACCACATTATGTAAGGCTAATGGCAGTCACCTTCTTCTGGTACAAAATAAACACAAAAACAAATCCCTCCAAAACAAACTTCTGTTCAAAATATTACAGATACATCTGCCAATAATTACATTTTCTAAGCATGGTCAAAAAAAAAGACTGCATTTCCTACATGGATCGGATCACACCAAAAACACAATTTAAGTTCTTTATTATTATTATTATTATTATTATTATTATTATTATTATTATTATTATTATTATTATTCAAGCTATATTTGACTATGACTTAACTTTGCTAAGTAATTTTGCAAACAGTTTTCTATTTGAACATATTTTAAAATGTAATTTATTCCTGTGATTGCAAAGCTGAATTTTAAGAATTGTCACATGATCCTTCAGAAATCATTCTAATATTGCTGATTTGGTACTCAAGAAACATTTATTATTACTATAAGTGTTGAAAACAGCTGTGCTGCTTAATGTTTTTGTGATAATTTTTTTTGCAGGATAAGAAAACAAATCTTACTGACCCCAAACATTTGAATGGAAGTTCATGTATATGCATGCATGTATACCAATCGGGGTATGACATCAAAGTACGAGAGAGATTAGAGAGCTGACGACTCCATATGCATTCGAAGCGCTCTTGTGGTATGTTGATGTCATACACCGACGGGTCTGCACAGACAGCACCACTTCAAGTCAAACACACCTAATGACACGCGATAGATGTTTTGTTTTTTTGAAGGTGCCATAGAATTGAAAATTGAATTTACCTTGGCACAGTTGAATAACAAGAGTTCAGTACATGGAAATGACATACAGTGAGTCTCAAAACACCATTTTTTCTTCCTTATGTAAATCTAATTTGTTTAAAAGACCTCTGAAGAACAGGCGAATCTCAACATAACACTGACTGTTACGTAACAGTCGGGATCATTAATATGTACGCCCCCCTATTTTTGCATATGCCAGCCCATGTTCAAAGCATTAGACAAGGGCAGGACGTCTGGATGTGCACAGCAGAATCAACAGACTAGGTAAGCAAGCAAGAACAATAGTGAAAAAATGGCAGATGGAGCAACAATAACTGACATGATCCATGATAACATGATATTTTTAGTGATATTTGTAAATTGTCTTTCTAAATGTTTCGTTAGCATGTTGCTAATGTACTGTAAAAATGTGGTTAAAGTTACCATCGTTTCTTACTGTATTCACGGAGACAAGAGCTGTCGCTATTTTCATTTTTAAACACTTGCAGTCTGTATAATTCATAAACACAACTTCATTCTTTATAAATCTCTCCAACAGTGTGTAATGTTAGCTTTAAACAAACATTTTGTAAAGATCCATTTTGAGGGTTATATTAGTTGTGTGAACTTTGTTTATGCACTGTATTATAGTCAAGAGCTCAGGGGGGCAGGGAGCGCAAGGATTTAAAGGGGCCGCAGCCTGAATCGGCGCATATTTAATGATGCCCCAAAATAGGCAGTTAAAAAAAATTATTTAAAAAAAATCTATGGGGTATTTTGAGCTGAAACTTCACAGACACATGCAGGGGACACCTTAGACTTATATTACATCTTGTGAAAAAACGTTCTAGGGCACCTTTAAATACAAACCATTATTTAAAGGATTAGTTCACTTTAGAATTAAAATGTCCTGATAATTTAGTCAAAACGAAATTAAGTTTTTTGAGGAAAACATTCCAGGATTTTTCTCTTTCCTTTACTGGGTGGAAGGTCTAAATTTCGCAGTTTCAGTGCAGCTTCAAAGGGCTCTACACGATCCCAGCCGAGGAAAAAGGGTCGTCTAGCATAACGATTGGTCATTTTCTAAAAAAAAAAAAAAAATTAATTATATACATTTCAACCACAAATGCTCATCTTACACTGCTCTGTGATGCGGCACGCATTACGTAATCATGTTGGAAAGGTCAGGCGTGACATAGGCAGAATTACTGCATTGCGACAAAAAACTTAATCTCATTTTTAACTTCAAAATCATCCGATATCATTGTTTTACCTTTTTGTGTAAAGGGCGTTTGGCTTATTCTTTGCACGTTCGCTTTGTAGTAGTAGTGGACTGGTACTTTCGTCTACGTCACGTGTGACCTTTCCAACCTGATTACGTAACGTGTGGTGCATCGCAGAGCAGTGCAAGATGAGCATTTGTGGTTAAAAAGTGTATACATTTTTTTTTTTTTTTTTTTTTTTTTAGAAAATCAGATAGTTTCTCTAGTAGACAAGACCCTTATTCCTCGCCTGGGATTGTGTTGAACCTTTTGAAGCTGCACTGAAACTGCTTCTACTCATTATACCTTGTTGAAGTCCACTACATGGAGAAAAATCCTGGAATGTTTTCCTCAAAAACCTTTAATTTCTCTTTGACTGAAGAAAGAAAGACATGAACAACTTGGATGACATGGGGATGAGTAAATTATCAGGAAATTTTAATTCTGAGGTCAACTAATCCTTTAATTATATTTTAGCATAAACATACATCACTAGCTGAACATAATCAAGCTAATATGTATAATTTATTTACGGCTGAAATGTTGCAAGTATATGTAACAAGCAAAGTATTTATCACAATGAACTCTCTGTACTCTGCTGTTGCTTATAAATACCAGTAGCGATGTTGTACAATGAGGACGTTGTCATGTCACCACCACTCACAAAACACAATGTTTAGTGAGTCAGGATCCTCAATGTCCGAATTTGTGTACCTGATTCATGACCTAGGAAGCTAGGGAGCTAATTGAGATGCACCCTTTCTCAATGCATTGTTTTTCCGCTATACAGCATGTCAGTAGATTAAAGGTGTATAGGGGGTAGTTGTCACATGCAGAAGATGTCAAAGGCTATATCTCATTACGTTTTCACTGGAAAGCCTAAAGTTGGCTGTTTAATCACAGATTTCATTCTGCTAATTCCTGGGTAATAAAAGCAGAAATGTTTTAGACATTAAAGGGACAGTTCTCCCATTAATGAAAAAAAAAAAATACTATGGAAGTGAATGGCTACCGTCAACTGTTTGATTATTAACATTCTTCAAAGTATCATCTTTTGTGTTCAACAGAAGAAAGAAACTCATTCAGGTTTGTAAGTGATGACAAAATGTTCATTTTTGGGTGAACCATCCCATAAAATATGTTTTTGACTTTAAAAAAATATACAATTCTGAGAAGTATTTACTGGAGAAAAAACTGTGACGACTAGCCCCGGTTTCTATTAATTGCCATTTGTCTGCCAATATTATGTCCAGTGATATATCAGTAGTACTGGTCTAGTGGTAGGTACACATGCCTGACAGAGCAAGCGGTGCAAGTTCGAATCCAGGCTAGCACATGACATTTCCCGATCCCATTCCCCTGTCATTTTCTGTCATCGCTCTACTCACCCTATAAATACAGTGAAAGTGAATAAATTACAGCGACTATTCTTTAATGTCACTATCAGTTAAAGCTCATCACTGTTACGGTATTTTAAGACCATAAGTTTTAACTTTTAAGAGGTCATCTTGTCCTTCTCCACCCTTTCTACCTTCTTTCATCCTACACTCGCCCTTTTCCTTCTCCCCCGTGCTCGTTCCCCTCCCCTTCCCTTTACCTCCTCCCACTCGTGTTCGCAGTAAGGACACAATGTTCTTTTTGCTTGTTTGGGGAAACTGCAGAAGTAAATAAATTAGAGGAGTGGAGGATGCCGTCATGATGGCTGAGTCCAGGTTTTAGTGGAGGAAAATAAACATGATGTTCATGTGAGGTTAGGCCTGGCCGTGGCTGCTGTTCCCAAACAGTCGGCTCTATCTAAAACAATTATCACACCAGCAGACCGAGAGAGTCTGAACAAAAATTAGAATGTTGACCTAATGTGGAGGGTTTATCTGATGTGAGCTTATTATAGACTATAAAAGAAATGTTCCCTTCAAACAGGTGCTTGCCCTTCTGTGTCAGGGAACACTTGTGCAGTCGAACAGACAACCTGTTCCTCACCCAAGCGTTTGTGTGTGTGTCTGTTTCTGTATTTGTATGTGATCAGCTGCAGGGCTGTTTGTGGAATGGATAAGAACACAAATGCATTTGATATTCAGAATTACGACGAGTAATGACAATAAACAATTCCTTTACCACCTATAATGTTAAAGGGGTGGTTGATTATGATTTCACTTTTTTTTACTTTATTTAGTGTGTAATGTTGCTGTTAGAGCATTAACAACATCTGAAAAGTTACAACGCTCAAAGTCCAATGCAATGGGAGATATTTTCTTCTAAATAATTAGCTGTTTAAGGACTACAACAAACAGCTGGTAGGGACTACAATGAGATTATTCCTGGGTTAGTGACATCACTAACCCTAAAATTTACATAAACCCTGCCCCTGAGAACATATTGGGCTGCTTTAGAGAAGAGGAAGAGTTGTTGTAGTAGAGTGTTGTTGTCACGCCGTAATTTTACGCCGGACTGCTTCACAAACGAGGGTCAATTCAATGCTGGATTTGCACAAAAGATTAACATGACGGCAAATGCTAGTCGATGAATTGAATCAACTCCACAGCAACTATATAAATGTATCCACTAACCATTCAGAAATGTCCAGTTGCGTTCTAAAAGTTTTAACTTCTTCCTGAGTCTCTCTATCAGTGTCTGACTCCGGTTTGAACAATGTAAGGCTGAACACTGTTACTGACAATCGTCCTTTTAGCTGCGTGAGATTCTCCAGCTTTGCTGTTGTTGAGCAACCAAAGCGCAAGCTGTTGAAGCTCCGCCCTCTTCTGGAAAGTGGGCCGGGAGCAGCAGCTCATTTGCACACAAAAATGTTTTTGCTCACACCCAAATAGGGGCATATTTGACAAGCAATAATAAATTATCTATGGGGGATTTTGAGCTGAAACTTCACAGACACAATCTGGGGCACACCAGAGACTTCTTGTAAAAGGGGCATAGTAGTAAATTCTCTTTAAACCCACTAAAACTGAGAGGTTTTACAGAAAGAAAGAAAAAGTTTCTTATGAAAAGGGATCCCATGCGTTTTGACCAATGAATTGACATGAAATCAAAATCATTGGATAGAGAACATATTCACAAAGTGCAATAACTTACAAATAAATATTTCAGAGCTAATCATAAGTGGATAATTGTATGGTCAGTATAAACATTTCCATGACTTTTCTTGATTATTATTATAATTATCACTATAGCTTTTTTAGTTTTTGGCTTTATTATTTTTATCTATATTTTTTTAATATTTAATTAGTCTGATTTAATTCAAATTTTAATAATCTTTTTAAATTTTTAATGTTTATATTAAAGGTTTTATTTCGATCTTATTTTGTATATTTGATCTTTTGTTAGTTTACTCTCAGTTATTTTAAACAGTAATAAAACTTTTGCAAAAAAACATAACTACACAAATAAATATTTCAGAGCTGATCATAAATGGATTTATAGTCAGTATAGAAATGACATGACGTTTCCATGACATTTCCCAGATCTGAAAATCATAATTTTACACTGGTAAAACTGTATAAAAGAAAATCTCAGGACATAGTATCCAACTTTTAATAATACCAACATGTTTCTATTAAATTCACATTATGCACAGATTTTGATTTAATCATGGTTATATGACATGGTTACATGGTTTTATATAAAATGTTTTATTTTGCTCATGTTTTGTGTATTTGATCTTGCTTTTTAATTTATTTAATAATTTAAGAAAAACAGAGTACATGCAGGTTAAAGTGTTTTTATAGATCTAATAACAAGAAGAAATGGAAGTATGTCAATAAATATGTATTCATTTATTAATATTTTATTAAAATTTCAAGGCACAGTTTTATGGCTGGTTTTCATATTTATTAAAAGCCTTTTAAGTTTCAGCTGAAAACGTGAATACCCAAGTTTCAAAATGTAAAATTTCAAATGTTCTTGATGAACTGACCTGTTTTTGCGATTATTCCCCAAGACACAATCTTGCCCACTTCATATAAAGAGCTAAACTGCTGTAAGAGCTGCTTTCTCAATATCTGACAGACTGTAATATCACAGCTCCATCTAGTGGCAGTTCGCAAAACATCATTTCTAAATAAGGAGAAAGTTTTGGTATTTGGTGCTTGACTTAAAATAACATGATTTTCCAATCTGCTCATTATTTTCAAGTTTGCAATGAGGCTAAACTGAGCAGAAACACTCCTGGCTCTCACCTTAGTCTGAAAGCAGCAGTAGAGTTGGGTAAGGTAAGGGTGTTTTCTGGCCAGGGCTAGAATGCGTTTCTCAGTCATAGTGCAGTCCACATCATCATCCTGCAGGATGACATCTTTCTTCAACACTTTCACCGCAAAAACCTCATCAGTGCCTCTTAACTCAGCCAGCATCACCTGTACACAAAGACAACACTGCGCTAAGACTGCTTGGCCTTTTTTACACAGCAGACAAATCTGGTACATATGCAGAAAACAGAGGTCAGAATTTCACAAAGTTCCACCTTGCCGAAGCTGCCTTTCCCAAGTACTTTGATGAAGGAGAAGTCTTCCAGCATCATCCTTTTGGTTTGGACGGTCTTCACCTCTCCATTCTCTCTCGCCTCCCCCGTCTCCTCTGACCCTCCCTCAGTCAGAGAGGAGGACGAGGCTGGCTTTAGCTCTTCACCGCGATGGTCAAACGAAAGTGCCTTCCTGATATTCTCCAGGTCCTTTATATCTGCAGACCACAAAACAAAGAGCCAAATCACATCATATGCTATATGACCCCAGACTGAGTCACATATACAGTTGCATTCTTCAGTTTGTATAATAAAAAAAAAAAAAAAAAAAACGTTAACTGTAATGCACATACAATAGAAGTCTAAGGGTAAAAGTATAGCAAAAAGTGACAGTAAAAACATTTATAATGTTACAAATGATTTCTATCTCATATAATGCTGTTATTTTGCACTGTCTATTCATCAAAGAATCCAGAAAAATGTATCACGCAAAAATGCAGCACAACTGCTTACAATATTAATAATGAAAATAAATGTTTCTGAGTGCCAAATCAGCATATTTGCCTGTGGAAAGTTATAGTCACGTGATGGATATCAGAAATCTTTAAAACACTGATTATCAAGTGCATACGACTTTTTTTTCCATGTAACAAAAAAGCAGAATTTTAATATCCCAGCAGCTCATTTCCATATAGTGAAAGTGAATGAGGTGCTGCCAAACTCCAAAATGACAATAAAGTACTATAAAAGTATTGTCTCATAGTAGCTTTTAAATCAAATATGGCAGTTTTAGACTATTAGTCATTTGATTTCAGTATTTTTGTCATACAAAGCAATAAAAGCATGGCAAAATGCAAGCTTCACATTTTGGTACAGTGGTCCAATAGATTTCCATTATAAGTGAATTACAAACTTAAAGGGATAGTTTACCCAAAAATGAAAATTCTGTCATCATTTACTCACCTTCGTGTTGTTCCAAACCCGTAAGACTTTCGTTTGGAACACAAATGAAGATATTTTTAATAAAGTTCATAAAGAGATCATAAAACTAATCCATATGAATTGAGTGGTTTAGTCCCAATTTTCTGAAGAGACTTGATCGCTTCATATGATAAACTGATTCAATTTAGGCTTTTATTCACATATAAACATTGATCAGCGAACACAAACATAAGCTCAACCGAACCTAATTTTAATTAATTTTACAATTTCTTTATGAATTTTTTAAAGTGTCAAACTGGTAGTGGAGTAGCTGTCAATGGAGGGACAGAAATCACTCAGATTTTATTTAGGTTTTATTTTATAAAGATCTTCATTTGTGTTCTGAAGATGAACGAAAGTCTTACAGGTTTGGAATGACATGAGGCTGAGTAATTAATGACGGTATTTTTATTTTTGGGTGAACTAACCGTTTAAGGACAAGGCAAAATTATTTTATGTGGTAATCAACCATCTTTAACCCAATAAGAATCTGAAGAGCTTTATTTGTTTACCTTGTTCACATGGTGATGTGGGTGCAGATTTGGATCGATCCTCTTCTAACTGCGGGGATATGGGAAAGGGTTGTGGATCTGGACCCTGAGAGATCTGTGTTGAAAACGGCAACAAATCATCTTCATCATTCAATCATGATTATGTTTCAGGAGGCCTAATCAAGTACCTAAGTGCTGCTCGCTATAAAGACCATTATGTCAACATCAATAATCAGTGTATTTTCTATTATCTAAAACTACATGGAGGAGAAGGAGGCTTTTATCCTCTCAGTCCTACGTGCCCACTTCTCTAGTGCGGACAAATAATTCCTGATGATTGTTGCTCTTACTTTTTTTCTCCTCTGGACGCTGCCGGAGAGTTTATCTGGAGTGACTCCAAGGTCGGACAGCACCTTAGCGATGCCCCTGGCGTCCACCCCACAGTTAGGAGCTACATTACTTTCACAGCGCTTGTGCACATTCATCTTACAAACTGAGGACAGAGAATTGAAGGTATATGGCATGAGAAGTTCAACTGTATTTCAATGCATGTCTGAATCTTGGAAGATTTGGGGATATAATAGGATTATTATCATTAATTAAACCTAAAACCATAAGAAAACTTTCTTTATTTGAAATAATATATATATATATATATATATATATATATATATATATATATATATATATATATATATATATATATATATAAAAAACAACTAAAACTTAATTTATTACAGCTAGTTGCCAAGGCAACATTTGTCATTTTCATTTAGTTTAACTTGATGTACTAAAATAACTAAAACTAAAATAAAAATGACTTTAAAGATTTTTTAATTTTTAAAATTTAACATAACTTTAGCTAAAATTAAAATGAAAACAGAAAATATAAAATTAAAAAGTAATTCAAAAAAATAATAAAAACTAAATAGTATTCTAAATAATAACTAAAATAATGCTAACTAAATGCTAAAATAACAATGGGTAAAAGTACATATATGCAAACAAATAAATAAAAATAAATTAATTACGAAAGTACAAATAATTACAATTTTCTGGACATTTCCATTTGTATATAAATTGCCAGTCTTTTGTATTATTATATTAAATAACAGAACAGTGCAAAACTAGACAAATGTGAATCCACCATAGAAATAGCCAGAAAATACCATGCAATGACAAATTAATTTAAAAATCCCTGAAAAATGTCCAGCTTTTCCGTGATTGTGGGAACCCTGTAACTATATATTTCCCAGAATGCTCTTCTCACCTTTGCACTGCAGCCCTTGCCGCAGCAGGCCCCACAGTAATGAACCGCAGTGGTCACAGAACGTGAGGACTTTGTAGTTGTGAATACTGAACTTATGAGGCATATTGACACTGAAGCGCTGAGATCCCACCTGCAGGGGGCAATAGAGGATCAGAAAGATGTCTATGCAGCGATCACAAGCATACACACACACACACACACACACACACACACACAGTGATGTCGTTTGCTAACAGTAAAAAACACTCCAGAGGAAAGTTTTATTGCTCAGGTGTTGCTCTTTAGCTCAGGGGATTTAATGGAAGTTTCCTAAAATTAAGTAGACAAAAAGAAAAAAAAAAAGACAAACTGGAAAAAATTACAATGTTGACACAGCTAGTGCAGGTGTTCTCAACTCTGGCCTTCAAGGTCCATTTTCCTGCAGAGTTTTGCTCCAAGCCTCCAACCCTAATCAAACACACCTGAACAAGTTCATAAAGATCTTTAGGATTACTTGAAAGTTGTTGGTCGCATCCAAAATCGCATAGTTCCCTAGGCGAAAAACAGTATGTGACAGTTCTCTTAAAATACTGCGCAAAAAGTACCCGGATGACCTACTACTTCTCGCGAGATTATGAAGTGTGCATATGATGGACATTTGTGAATGGCAGTGAAGCAACACAACAAATGCTGGTAGGTCACATGATAATGACAACATGGCAAATGTAGTATGTCTGGATTGCATTCATACTACACACTGTATAGAACATACTTTTTTAGTGGTTGTGAAGTAATTACTTATTCAAAATAAGTATCTACTCAACAGAGTATACGATTTCGGACCCAGCCATAGGCAGGGGAGTTTGATCAAGGTTGGAGCTAAACTCTGCAGGAAAGTGAACTCGAGGGCCAGAGTTGAGAACCCTTGAACTAGAGTATAGAACTTTGAAATTAAAGTGTAAACTCTAGGATAAATTTGATGAGAAATGTATGGGTTTGTATTGAAATACTGCATCTTTGCAAATCTGAACACCATTTGAAACATTGTTCTGAAACTCAAGAAAAGATTTATGGGTTCTTTTTTTTCACAGGAAAAACATGAAAAGCAGGAAGCCTAAGCAAAAGTTTCCATTTTACTCTCACTGGTGAAAACAACCGAAACAAGTGATATTAAAGAGACATTGTGTGTGATTTTTTTTTCAACAGTTTCCTCTCACCTCCTCTGTGGTGTCCTCCTGTTTCTTCAGCCCTGCACATTTAGTGATGATCAGCTCATGGCAGCGTTTATGAACTACACAAGTGCACACTGAGGGTCAGAGACAAGGAGGAGACGAGATCAGCTTTACTTTTCTGATGTATTACTGTGGGTTCACAGATAAGAATGTTTTCAGCTACAGTATAGATATGATATTTTTAGGAGGTTCCTGTCCATGCCAGTAGTTTCCTTCATTTCAGATTGTGTGCTAGTCACTGCTTAAAGGAATAGTTCATCTAAAAATAAAAATTATCTTATTATTTGTTTGCCACGAATTTAGTTATTTTATTCTGTGGAACACAAAAGGGGAATTTTGCAAAAAGTGCAAATTGACTTCTTTAATGATACTTTTCTTGCATTGTTGAACACAGACTCGATGGCTGTGGTCACTTTGAACTGTTGTTATATGGAAAAGAGCAGCCTAAACATTCTTTTGAAAAAGGGACATGTTATGCCCCTTTTTATGTATGTGTCTGTGAAGTTTCAGCTCAAAATACCCCAAGATCATTTATTATACCATGTTGTTTGCCCATTTTTGAGTGGAAGGAAAAACATGCTGTTTTCGTGCATGTGTCTTTAAATGCAAATGAGCTGCTGCTCCCCACCTGCTTTACAGAAGAGGGCGGAGCCTATACAACTCATGCCTCAAATACACTGGCAAAAACTAACAAAACATCTGTTCATCACTCACGTGATGCTGCAGTTCTTCGTCAGCATGAAAGTTAATTTTTTGAATGCGTTTTAAAGCCACGTTTAAACTTCTGATATAAGGTTTTCTGAGCACACACATCCGAAGAACATGCACAAAAAGCTGGCTGTCAGACGACGCATCCTGTTAGTATTAAACTGATTTTTCTTACACGTTTTATTGCACTTAAACAGTCAAATACACACAAGATTATGTCAAAAACACACACAAAGTTTACAAACACAGTCGGTTATGTCTGTGAAAGTAAACAGCATGGAAAGTAATTGCATGTGTATATTAGATCTGTGTATTAAAGTGACAGCAGAGTAATATACAATACCTACTGCGGTATATACAGTTCATCAGTTGACCCAAACAACTAAAAAAAAAAAAAAAAGAAAATCACTCACTGCTCTTGATTAACCTTAGTAGCTTTAATAAGAATAGATTGAATGCTGATGTTAAATGCTTTAGTGAGATAAACATGGCAGACTCACGGGAGGAGCTAAGCTGATAGGGCAGATTCTGTCACCTGTCATGGTCAGGGATTCGCTCATTTGGAGAGACTTTATAATTCATGGGGATTATATAAAAAAAGGAGGATTTTTACCATTATAGGCTCGTGGTTTACGCACACTGTGGACACACATCTGTGTTCAAACACCTTATAAAAGTGAATTTTGCATAATAGGTCTTCTTTAAAATTTCTCTTTTGTGTTCCACCGAAATGACATTAAAGATGAGGATAAGTAAATAATGACAGTTATTTCTTTAACAGGAATGTTGATGTGTTTTATGCTTTAGATTTTGTAGCTATACTTTTGATGAACAGAAATACTGATATGGAGAAATATTAAGAAAATTGAATTTTATTTACTTACCTTGACACTGATACCCTTGCTTTCCTAATACACCCCTGCAAAGAGAAGGTGATCAGCTATTTTTTTTTTTTTTTTTTTGTATAGTGACACTAAACACAACAGCATATATTTCAGTATAGTATGCATTAGACAGTTCATACAAACATACATACAGACATATATAAAAGAAAAACAGAAAATATTTAAAAAGTTTTTTTGTAACATTTAATATTCTTTTGTACAGTCACACTAAACTTATTATGTATTATAGTACACATTAAACAGTTCATGAATAGATGGTAGATCATTTGTTACTTACATTAGTGAAGGCCAAAGTATCATTTCTACAATTCAACTTACAAGCTACTGACCAACTGATAAATAAGTTATTTATCAAATTCATTTATTATTTTTTACTCAAATTTGGTTCTTGTGAGTTAGAGGAAGGCATTCCACCTACTTTATATCATTATTGGCATTATGGTAACACTTTAACAAAAGGTAAATTAACTACATTAGTATGAACAACCAACATTGAACAATACTTTTATAAATTCTGTAATAATATATTGCTCATTGTTATGTTAGTTAATGCATTAACTAATGTTAACAAATAGATTGCAACAGTCAGGTTCTGGAAGTAAAAACTCTCATTTTCTCCATAGGGAATTTGATTTTGAACGATAACTTAAACCTTTAAAGACAACCCTACTGTGAGTTATGAGATTATTAAAGGTGCCCAAGAATGCTTTTTCACAAGATGTAATATAAGTCTAAGGTGTCTCCTGAATGTGTCTGTGAAGTTTCAGCTCAAAATACCCCATAGATTTTATTTTTTTTATTATTTTTTTTAACTGCCTATTTTGGGGCATCATTAACTATACACTGATTTTGACAGCGCACCGCCCCTTTAAATGGCGTGCTCCCTGCCACACGAGCTCTCGACTATATTACAGTGCATTTACAAAGTTCACACAGCTAATATAACCCTCAAATGGATCTTTATAAGATATTCGTCATGCATGCTTCGAATTATATGAGTAAAGTATTTATTTTGATGTTTACGTTTGATTCTGTATGAGTTTGAGGTTATGCTCTGTGGCTAACGGCTAATTCTACACTGTTGAAGAGATTTATAAAGAATGAAGTTGTGTTTATGCATTATACGGACTGCAAGTGTTTAATAATGAAAATAGCGACGCTCTTGTCTCTGTGAATACAGTAATAAACAATGGTAACTTAAACCACATTTAACTGTACATTAGCAACATGCTAATGAAACATTTAGAAAGACAATTTACAAATATCACTAAAAATATCATGATATCATGGATCTTGTCAGTTATTATTGCTCCATCTGCCATTTTTCGCTGTTGTTCTTGCTGGCTTACCTTGTTTGTGCACAGATCCAGCCGTTAATACTGCCTTTCCTTGTCTAATGCGTCGAATGGGCTGGCATATATGCAAATATTGGGGGCATACATATTAATGATCCCGACTGTTACGTAACAGTCGGTGTTATGTTGAGATCCGCGTGTTTTCCGGAAGTCTTTTAAACAAATGAGATTTATATAAGAAGGAGGAAGCAATGGGGATTGAAACTCAATGTATGTCTTTTCCATGTACTGAACTCTTGTTATTTAACTATGCCAATATAAATTCAGTTTTTGATTCTAGGGCACCTTTAATACATGGTATTTGCTTCTGTTGAAGCCGTCACATTATTTCAGCTTATCTTTAATATAATCATATTTAACAGAAGAATTCCTAGTGAAAAACTACATTACCCATGATGCTGTACAGAAAATGACACGAATCAATGAGTCGAAAAAAGCAACACATACTAAAATAAAATAGCTCTTTAGCACCGCCCACTCCCATGAAGCATTGCGAATGATGTAATGAGTTAATCTCTCTAAGCTCTCAAAATACTTAAATATTTGTGAATATATGCAAATTTTGCAATAACCTTAAAATATATTGTTTTTATATATATAATCAACATTTGTAGAAAAGAAGTTTTATCTGTGTCCATAATTTTTAATTTGATAATGCTGTTCGCAGTGCTTCATGGGATTGTAGTTCCTTCCCATCACTAAAGTCGTTAAGTACATTGTCTTGTACCATTGTCATTTTATCCAATTTTCAAAAATGTTATGTTATAATTCACCTCGTAGCTGACTGGCTTGATTCATGGCTTATAACTCTTTAATGAAGACTTTTTAAAATCCTTATGGGAAGAATGAATGGAAAAAAAATACTTCTGGAACCAATGCTGCTCAAAAAGGGGGCAGGAACTCTATAAGACCATACTGCAAAGTGTTCCCGATATGATTACGCAAAAGGATATGTGGACAAATATCCTCCTACGCTGAAAATTGCTTACAGGGATAGTATCCTGGTAACTCTTTCTGAGAAAATAACTGTATATATAGATTTCATAGGGTGTGTGTTGTTATTCATTACTCTTCCCTTCAGTTTCAGTCCCACACATCAGGTCTGCACCTTATTTTTTAAAACAGCCATATTCTTCCTGTTCTCCAGAGAGGTGGGACTCAGCGTGCCTGTGCATGGCAGTGTTCTTGTACCATGTGGAGGAGGCCAGACGAACTCAATACACATGCATTGTAACACCGTCGATCTGAGCCTCAGGGCTTTTCCTGAAGTTACCATGGAAACGCAGCCCTCTGAGGGTAAACCACCCGTGAATGGACTCGTGAGGAGGGACAGTGTACACTGGTTATGTCAAAACTCAGACGCAGATTTACCAACAGATGCAGCTGTACAAACAGCACTCTACAAGTCTGTAAATATCAGTTGCTATGGGACTCACCAGATGAAGTCGCGGCAGTGCGAGCAGTAGGTGGGCTGCCTCAGGTAGGTGGCCATAAACTTGTGCCCATTGACTTGATGCACCCTCCTCCGGACAGCTCCCTGCCTCTTCCTGGGACGCATGCGTTCACGAAACACACGCTCCTCATTCTCACAGCCTCCTGCTGCAAAACACATACAAAAGAACAACCAGAAGTTAAAAAATGTCAACATTCACAAAATTATTCAATAATGTGCACTCATTCATTCAGGTGCACTAAGTAACATTTTTCATATATATACACATAGCGCTCAGTAAGGTTTACAGTAACATTAACATTACAATGACCTCAATGAACATCAAAGAACAATATATTAATACAGCAATTAATTGTGTTAATAATTAATTTTAGTAAATAAAAGTTAATGTTCATAGTACATTAACTGATATTAACAGATACTACTTTTGATCTTAAAAATGTATTAGTAAATGCTGAGATTAACATTAAGATTAAAAATGTTGATGATATCTTATTGTAAAGTGTTACCACTGAGTCACATGAGATGAAGTAGGGCTGGGTAATATGCCCAAAATATTAAAACTATATTTTCCATATCATTCAATACTGATATTTATCACAAGATTTATTTTATACCAATTAATGGAGAAGGAAATGCATTCCACATGTAATAACAGTTACAGTAATTTACAACAAAACACTTATGTCAGCATTTTCTGTCAAATAAGGTGCTGCACAACTTAACTTGTACACTATTTTAATTAAAATGTATGAAAAAAACATTGTTTTAAACATTACTGATGTTGTAGTGAAGACCTTTGCATTTCAAAGTGTATTTGACAATAGCTTTTCTTAAATTAAATGGTGAAATGCTGTTGAAGTGACTCAAAGCATCTCTGGAGATCACTCTGAGACCAGTGGTGGCTCCAGGATTTTTTTTTCTTAGGGGTGCTAATGGGTGCAGGGCAGGGCCGAGAGCTGTGGGAACAGAGCGAGGCCAGTGGCACATGTTAATGAGCATCACCTGCATGCCACACTGGTCTTGTTGTTTGTTTTGTTGTTTTTTTTTATTTGGTGATTAAAGTTACATTGAACATTCGCCAGTTCCAGCCTCCTTCTTCCCTGAGCCTTTAACTTTGTTACAGGGGGCTTAACAGTTCAAAGGAGGTGCTAAGAATTTATTTAAGTCCATTGAAGTAGCTTTAAGCATTTTTTTCTAGACTACCTGATATCACTCCTGATACCTGATATCTCGACAGATGCTATCATTCAACCAATCAGAAGATTTAATTGGTGTTCTGTATTGGCCACTAACAGTACGTTTAAGGAAATAGTTCACTCAAAAATTACAATTTTGTCATTATTTTCTCACCATAATATCCTAGGTTAAATAAAATGTTTAATTTTTGAGTAAACTAATCCATTAACTTTGTGTTTTTCTGTTTGTGTTAAGAAGAGCCATGCAGAGGCAGCGATCATTAAACCAGGGGGCATGACTGTGACAAAGGAACCATATTGGAAAGCTGTCAGATGCTCTCACTAGAAAGGAAACAAGGCCATAGGGGTGGAGCTCCACTCTTTCTCTCTTTTCTTCTCATTCTCTCTGTGGAGCATGAGAACTGTGATCACTCCTGAGTATTCCCTTATGTCAATGTATCCGTCTGCTGCAGTCACACTTCTCAGGCCTGAGAGAAAGAGAAGGAGAGAGACTGGACTTGGAGTCACAAAATGACAAAGCAAGTTGTGCCAAACTGGCAGGCCGACGGTCATCTCCTGTTATTAATAAAGCCATTGTATATGTGTGTGTGTGTGTGTGTGTGTGTGTGTGTGTGTGTGTGTGTGTGTGTGTGTGTGTGTGTGTGTGTGTGTGTGTGTGTGTGTGTGTGTCTTTAAAGCTCTTTTTGCCAGCCGAAAAAGAAACCGAGCCAGGCAGCACTGCTGTGCATAGCAAAAAACCTCTGACATCAACAGTAGAAGACAAAGTGCAGGATAACAAGCCTCTTCCTTTGAGACTAAACAATCAGCAATCCAAAAAATGTTGAACATTATGCATAATTATATTAACATACTATTTATTAAAACCAAATCACATCAAAATCTGAGTATTTCTTTTTTATTATTTTGCATTGCGTCAAATAACCATAATAAAGTAAAAGCTTCAATATACTCACTGGCTATTTTGTTCATCACTGAATAAGAAGAAGAAGAAATGAAATGAAATTAAATTAAATTAAATTAAATGAGAATATTTCCACATCAATGAAGGCTGAATCTCAGAGCACACCTACTTACTATTTGGCCCGCTTTTGTTTGAAATTATGTCACACCAGTTCATTCTTTGAATTTGCTTGAAGTATATCAAGGCCTTAAGCATATAAGAACATTTTTTGTATTCATTACTATTAAAAGTTGTTTAGCTATTATTATTAATTTTAATCTTTTCAGATCATTATCTGATCACCTAATATTCAGAAAAAAACAGCTGATTGCTCACTAAAACCCAGTTCACTAACAGATTGTCTATTCAAGTAATATTAAGTTCATTTAGATTCAGATGTGACAGAACATGATGATATCCATTTAACCCATTAACCCATTCATTTATCAAAAATTATCATATTTCAAGAGAACATGATAGACATGATAGACATTACTGCATTGACAAGCCAAACATAGCGAGAAGGAGGCATGTGACTTTGGGGGAACATGGCCCATTTGGGCTGGCATCCCAACACAGCAACATTGGCTCAACCAATTGCATGAATTTGTTGAATCTCAGTATAGACACAGAAAGTGCAAACTTCACCTGTAACACCTTTAAAACTGAAAGCCTTTAGGGTCTTTCCTAGGACTGCAAGATATTCAAGAAAAATACAATATGCAATAATGATAATCATAAGTAAAATCAATTAAAATTATATTTAAACATTTAAAAAACTTCTTAAGTTGTTCACAACCTAAAACATTCCCTTTCAAAGTAGAACTTTGAACTCTACTTCTGGTATTGACACTAAAGAAAACCAATACCCACTATGCCATGCTGAGGAAATGTCTACCTCATTAGGCTGTGAACAAGCACAAACAAAGTGGGCATAGCATTAAATTGATTCTATGGACAATCCAGTCAGAGTCAGAAGTGTGTCAACTCCATGGGTGCATCCCATGTGACTTATATAGTGGCGCTACTCCAATATAGTAGGAAAGATCCCCAAGCTTCTGTGCTCTACAGCAAGGGAATTCCTGGCTATCACACCTTTCTCCCTTGCAAGACAGGCCTCAACCCTATATGGCCCCAAGAGCAGAGCTCAAAATGGAAAATACCAAACATAGCCTCAGCTATATCAGGCATATCTCACCTGAAATAGGAGATAGTACCACTCATTTTGTGGTTGCAACCACAATACCTGTGTCCCAACCTTTTCACTTGTTATTATTTTACTTGCTTCCAAAGGTCCAAACGAGAGGCACCAGGACAACTCACTTGTGTTTCTGTAATGTTGGCAAACTCAGAAATTAATGAGAGCTGGATCCAAATGCAGTGTGTTTAATAAATCGTAAAGTACAGGTAAAAAAAGTAAAGGTACAAAATAATTTTGAAAAACACCAGAAAACCAAAGGAACAATAAGAAAACTACAAACTGACTATGAAATGGGGCATCAGACAGGAAATAACTTAAAAGTCCACAAACAAGACAAGTAACATACCCGAGCCAGTCTTTAGGGAGCAGATTCCAAATGTTCCACAATTAACAAGAAACAAGAGTCCAGGATGGTGGTGGAGTGGAGGGGATAAGTGGCAGACCAGGCCCGTGAAGTGGGATAGGAAACTACGGCGAAGCTTGCAGTTCAGGAAGCCTGGGTGGAGCCAGCAGAGCAGGAGGCCAGGGCAGAGTAGATGGAGCAGGAGACCACCAAGCAGAGCAGAAGGTACAGGAGACCACCAAGATGGAACAGGCAGATCTAAAGACCACCGATGTGGAGCAGGTAGAGCTGAAGACCACCAAGGCAGAGCATAAAGCCATGGTGGACCTTGCGGAGCTGAAGAGCAGCAAGGCAAAGCAGGTGGAGCTGAAGACCACCAAGGCAGAACTTGCAGATCTGAAGACCACCAAGGTGGAACAGGTGGAGTTGAAGACCACCAAGGTGGAGAGACCACGGTGGAACTACTCCCGCCACCTCGGGAGGAGCTGTAGCGGTTGGCGCTACCTCAGGAGGAGTTGTAGTGGATGCCACCCCCTTGGGAAGACCAGGGAAAGTGTGTGCGGCCCAAACACACAAGGTGGCGTTTGCCATCACAGGAAGTTCAGCCAATGGTGGAAGGACCTCTGAGACCACCAGACTCGGGCCCACTGGATTTGGGACCACCGTAATTGAAAGCTATGAGACCACTGGACTTGGAAGCGCAGAGACCATCAGATTTGGAAGCGCTGAGACCACTGGACTTGGAAATGCTGGGACCACTGGACTTGGAATCACTGGGCTGGGGTGCTCTGAGTCCACCAGACTATAGACCACTGGACTTGGAAGTGCTTGGAGCACCGGACCTGGGACCACCAGACTTGAGACTAGGGGTGTGCAGTGGAGCCACTATCTGTATCTGTATTTGTAATAATCTCAAAATTATTCATATCTATATCTGTATTCAGATAAAACAGGAAGTGGGCAGGACTTTACCCGGAAGTTTGTACAGTTACTTGAAGACCGTTATGAACTGGTGTAACAGCCTATATATCTGTTTGCTTCAGATATATCATTAAAATATGCCTTGTATAACTGAAAAAAAATATATATATATTTTTATGATTATAACATTTATTTAAATATCTTCTAACTGTTTGAGCCGATAGTCTTGATGGAAGTGCTTCTAGATGTACATGCAGTTGTGCTTCAGATGACCAAGTTTGAAACCCATATCGGGGACCTTTCATATTCCGATAAATTAATAGGCTATTTAAATATATTCTAAATGAAACAGAAAGAGTTCCTACGCAGTTCGGAAAAAGCATGGACATTGATTTAAGTAATTTTCAGGCCTGGGAATTATGGAAAAGGCAACAGGAACGTGGCTACTTGATTTGCGTTCAGTTCATTCATAGAATTCTCATTTACTTCCCACACTCATTGCGTAGTGATTTTAGAGGTTTGTGTATAATATTGTGCTTTTCCTGCATGCTCACCCATTCCTATGCAGCTTGGAAAGTTATGAAATTTGATTTATGTAATTTCCAGGTCTGGAAAAGTGTGGGTAAAAGAAAACAGCATGGAAAAAAAAATTTGTTTCAAGACTATTTCCCCTATTCAATTTTCTAAATATAAAATGACATAATAATTAAATAATAATAATAATAATAATAATAATAAATTATCGTACAAGCAGAGTGATTTCATGGCAAACATTTAGTGATTTAGTGATTGTCGTTCATGACTGAATGAATTCAAAACTTTCTCTTTACCATAAGAGACAAACTTCACTAAACAAATGTGCATGTGCCTCTCAAACCAGCAACAGATAAAGGAGCAAACGTACTAGGTATACACCTACACATATTGAACAGTATGTGTATGATGTAGTATTTTAGTCGATATTACTCCTCTCGAGCTCTGATTTCGGAGAGACACAACAGCAATGTGGTTATTTGATTTGCGCTCATTTCATTCATAAAGTTTACACACGTTCGCTTCACACACATATTATTGCGTAGTCAATATGCACTCAAAAAATGCTGGGTTAAAAACAACCCAAGTTGGGTTGAAAATGGACAAACTCAGCGATTGGGTTGTTTTAACACAGAGGTTGGGTTAAATGTTTGCGCAACGTGCTGGGCAGTTTTGTTTAACTCAACTATTGTTTAAAAATTACTGTATTGCTCGCTTAAAATGACCCCAAAATAGAAAATAAAAATCAGACACATAATTACTAGAGGCAACAATAATAATCAAAATGTGAACATTTATTAATAAGTAATTTAATAAATGTTTATTGTTTAATTATTATTCATTAAACTTATAAGTACATGTTCATTTATTAAACATATTAATAAATGTTAATTTCCAACATACTTTGGGTTCATTTTAAGCAAGCAATACAGTAATTTCTAAACAATAGTTGAGTAAAATAAATACAAAGATTTAACCCAACCGCTGGGTTTGTCCATTTTTAACCCAACTTGGGTTGTTTTTGACCCAGCATTTTTTAGAGTGTGTACATTAACAACGATTTGGGATAAATGTAGTTTAATGGAAAACTATGTGAATGGTGCTCTGTTGTAGCCTCCAGAGTCATAGCTGGCCACCTCCGGTGTGTGAACACTCATAGAAAACAATGTGTTTGAATTTTAAAGGCTTGGTGTGATGTGGCATGGCACTTCTCTTCCAGTGTGCAAACCCCTTGAGACACTGCTACACTAGTGTTTCATGGCTTTTGACACACAGGCACAGGCACACACGCACACCCCAGTGGCTTACCCAGTTTATTCTCTGCATAACCATAAACACAAAATTTTTGAAGCATTCAAATCAAGTTAGCGCAAGCCCTTGACTTTAATATATCATATATCATGATGCTCCAGTTTTTCACATTCATTCATGACCACTTAGATTCGTCTAAAGAAGTCCTTTTTTTTCAGATTGAATATCGAAATATCTAATCACTCAAAATTGAGGAATCCATTAGAACAAGTTAATTGGTCAAAAATGACCGAAAAGCTTGTAAGGTTTAATGGAAGATACAATGCTCAAAATGCATCATGGTCAATTAACATTCTGGGAAATCTGATGACTTCTGTATCTTTAGTAAGTGCTCTTAAGTGATGGTGCTCAGAAAAGGGTCAAGGCCAATCTAATATCATAGCAGAATGTTAGTCTAGTTCAGTAGACAGACAGTTTCTTCTGGAATTTTGTATATATGTTAGCTACTGTAGGTAACCTGTGGATTACAATGCAGTCATATTTACATAGAATACAGTAGAATAACTGTATGTATATAATGTTTAGATGTACTGCAGAAAATATTTAATCTAGGATTACATTCAGTAACTGAGCTGACAATACACATGAACACATGATCTATATCAAACATCAAATACAGACAAAGAAAAACAATCTGTTTTTTTTTTTTTTTTAAGCAAATTCTACGCTAATCTCATGGGTCAAAAATAAAAGATAGTCCCACACCAATGAGTCACACCATTTGCTGTGTCTGACAACTCATGATGATCAAACAAACAGAGAAATGTTGATAGTGCCTCAGAAACACACTTTTAACACTTTTTTGGGGGGGATATCAACATACGAACATTTTACTTAGTTGTCTCTACATAACAGAGATTAAAGTATTTCAACATTAAAAATTCCACACTTCACATTTAAAAGCACTCCACAGTGAGTCTAAATTATGGGGATTAAAAATATGTACAGCAGTTACAAGGCTGCTCCTGTTCTAATCACCATCTAAGGACAATGGACTAGTGGCCTCTGTCTAGTCTCACTGGAGACTGAAGTTGGTCTCTTATGTATCACACACATCCTCCTCTCAACTGCTCGTAATGAAAGAGAGAGAGAGAAAGAAATAGAAGAAACAGATGCAGTAGCTCATACAATCTCAGTAGGATATGGCTAGTCATTTATCAGCTCTCACTCATTAACACTCAGTGAAGGTGAGAAGAACTCAGCACACATTTACCAAACCACAATCAATCACAGATTACTAACACCAGAAGCCGTAAGATTTAAGATCATATCAAAATCAAAGGTTATCAAAGGTTATCCAATTTACAAAAATCAAAGTTCTGTCATAATTTATTCACTTTCCTGTCCAAACCTGTATGTTGTTATTTTTTTCCATACATCAAAAGGTGCTGTCAAAAAAAAGCTCTGTAAAAAGTCCTACTCTATAAAAAGTCCTTACTTTTCTAAAAACAATTGTGGCAATATTTGTGGCATTATTTGTGTTGATTTGTAGTAAAAACCCACCAAAATTTATATAATTCATATTAATGACAGCAGGTAGTATATATATATATATGTATATATATATATATATATATATATATATATATATATATATATAATGGGTATATATATAGGTAGTGTGTATATATATATATATATATATATATATATATGTGTGTGTGTGTGTGTGTGTGTAATATATATATATATAAACTTATATAAACATATAAAAACTTGTATGTTAGATGCAATTAATCACGATTAATTAATTTCACAGCACTACTTTTTATTCACTGTGTCACATTTCAGAAGCCAAATGAACTGTGAATGCCCTGTCATGTAGTATTTAAGAAATCTAAAATGTTGATGTTTGTGACTAATATGTGTTTATGTATCTCTTTATGTGTGCGCGTGTGTGTATTGGTAGTGAATGCTATACACTGATCTGAAGGTCAAAGTTTAAAAGCATGTGTGCAAGAGAATTATTCAAAAGGAAAACACTTTGCATGACCACTTGGCTTTTCTACATATAATTAATGACTTCACTTTCACCCTCTGGCCCTACATAGCAACCATCGTCTAGCAAAATGCAACAGCAGCCTAGCAACAGGTGTAGGTGTACATGCGGGCGTAGCTCCTTCTACTGTAGCTATAAATGGAATAAGACACATTAAAGGGTTAGTTTACCCAAAAATCACCCAACAGTTCTGATATTAATTACTCACCCTCATGTTGTCCCAAACCCATAAGACCTTTCTTCATTTTTGGAACACAAATTAATATATTTTGACCCCTAACTCTGACCCCTCTATAGACAGCAATTTAATTATCAAGGCCCATAAGGGTAGTAAAGACATTGTTTAAATAGTCCATGTGACTACAGTGGTTCAACCTTAATTTTATGAAGCGGCGGCTGCGACGAGAATACTTTTTTGTGCTCAACAACAAAACAAATATAATGAAAATATATCGAAAAATTTCTTCTCTTCCCTGTCAGTCTCCTACACTGTTGACGTAGTAAACACAGTGCAGCGCTTCCGGGTTAAATGTCAGAACATCGACAACAATCAAGCAGTTAATATAATTCAAATCAATCATTTGAGATTAGCTATAAATTAGTATATTCCTTAGGCCCCGTCCACATGGAGACGAGTTTGGCTGTATATGCAAAAATTTTGTATCGTATAGGCGTTTCGTCCAGACGGATCCGGCATTTTCAGATGGTGAAACCACTATTTTTTGAAACCGGGTCCCAGAGTGGATAAATCTGAAAATGACGCCCTTAGCTTTTTCATGTGTACAGCAAATCCGTATATATTGTGTAAAAATGATGTCATCACCCCATGTGTCGAGCCTAGTCAGACACCGCTAACAGCACAAAACAGCAGCAACAACAACAACAATAGTGGACTACGTGCTTGTGTCTGTGCTGCAGAAGCTACCAAGCCTAAAGCTTTATTAAAATAAAGCTTTCTTTCTTAGCTTTACTAAAGTTGGAGCATGCGCAAGGGTTATGCGCATGCTCCAAGACTTATTCTTTGTTTTTAGTGTATCTCTATTGCAGAATTACAGTGCCACATACTGTTCTGGCATCTATACTATTTCGTTTTGAGTCATTTCAGTGGTTTCATGTGTACGCAGATATTTCTTGAGATGAGGAAAAAAAAGATTGTATAGGGAAAGCTATGGCTTTGTGTGGATGTAGCCTTATTCTTCTAGATTGTAGACCAAAATATGTGTCCAGTCTTTGGAAAGATACAACTGATTTCCACACGCAACCTAAATGTACATCATTAATCGTTAATCACACATGCCCACGTCAATAGTAGAGAGCAAAAAGAAAGCAGGATTCATACCTCACTTTTCCCAAGCACCCCATTTCACAGGACTTTAACACAGGACAGCAGGCTTTGACCTAAAGCAGTGTGTTTTAATTACCATTATTTACTCAAGTAAAAACATGCTCATTGATCAGTCATTAAAGAACTACAAGTGTCAAACAACTATAAAATCAGCATTCAACAACTTCAGGTAACAGGTTTCGATATTGGTTGAAATTTAATATATGTTTTCTCCTAGAGCCTTACATAGTCATAACACGGACTAACAGGAAAATGTTCCTAATTCTGAGTATTTGAATTTTTGTGTAGTCCACTGGTAGTGTACATAGGAATTTACTTCAAATCTGCTTTACTCTTTCCCTGCCACTGACGGAATTTTCAGGCAATCCATGTTTTCACTGTTATACTGTACGCATCTCCTGGAAGAGTACAGAATCTCCAGATCAAAACACAGGCGAAGAAGCAGAAACAAGAGATAGAAGCATTGCTTATGCACATGTAAAATAGCATGATCATCAAACATTAAACAGCGTATAAATCAACATTATCAAATGAAATGTCGACCCAGGAAGAGGTATAGGACTGTGCAAGCTTTGGGGGTGTTGATGGACTCCAGTGGCGGTGTGCTTTACGCCACTGCATCCGATGCTTTGCATTGCACTTGGTGATGTAAGGTTTGGATGCAGCTGCTCGGCCATGGAAACCCATTCTATGAAGCTCTCTTCGCACTGTTCTTGAGCTCATCTGAAGGCCACATGATGTTTGGAGGTCTGTAGCTATTGACTGCAGAAAGTTGGCGACTTCTGCGCACTGTAGTGTCCTCTAGCATCCTAACTAAATTCTGTGCCCTTGGAAGATAGGAAATCAAAAATATAATAATAATAATATAAAAATATAATAATAAAAATGAGCTGACAACCGTGGTGGGGAGTGAGAGAGGTTTTCCGGCAATAAAATACTTCATCCAGACTGGCACTGATGATTTTGTTCTAGCTTTGATGCTTGTCCGCAACCCCTTGGCAGACCAGTGCAGAGTGCACCAGTAAACTTTTCCTAGGCCTGTGGTTCTGAAGAGAACAGTGGCTAGTTTTATAAAGGACAGTTTTATGTCTGGCAGAAGCTAGATATTCTACTTCATTGTTAAATATGGATTTTTTTTTTTTACACAAACACATCACTTCTCTTAACCCTCTAGAGCCGTGTGGAATATGTTTATGATGGATGTGGATGGATACAATTTCTTCAGCTCATACTCGTTTGGTAATACGGTGGGTACGGAAAGTATTCAGACCCCCTTAAATTTTTCACTCTTTGTTATATTGCAGCCATTTGCTAAAATCATTTAAGTTCATTTTTTTCCCTCATTAATGTACACACAGCACCCCATATTGACAGAAAAACACAGATTTGTTGACATTTTTGCAGATTAATTAAAAAAGAAAAACTGAAATATCACATGGTCCTAAGTATTCAGACCCTTTGCTGTGACACTCATATATTTAACTCAGGTGCTGTCCATTTCTTCTGATCATCCTTGAGATGGTTCTACACCTTCATTTGAGTCCAGCTGTGTTTGATTATACTGATTCGTACTTGATTAGGAAAGCCACACACCTGTCTATATAAGACCTTACAGCTCACAGTGCATGTCAGAGCAAATGAGAATCATGAGGTCAAAGGAACTGCCTGAAGAGCTCAGAGACAGAATTGTGGCAAGGCACAGATCTGGCCAAGGTTACAAAAACAATTCTGCTGCACTTAAGGTTCCTATGAGCACAGTGGCCTCCATATTCCTTAAATGGAAGATGTTTGGGACAACCAGAACCTTTCCTAGAGCTGGCCGTCCGACCAAACTGAGCTATCAGGGGAGAAGAGCCTTGGTGAGAGAAGTAAAGAAGAACCCAAAGATCACTGTGGCTGAGCTCCAGAGATGCAGTCGGGAGATGGGAGAAAGTTGTAGAAAAGTCAACCATCACTGCAGCCCTCCACCAGTCGGGGCTTTATGGCAGAGTGACCCGACGGAAGCCTCTCCTTAGTGCAAGACACATGAAAGCCCGCATGAAGGACTCCAAGATGGTGAGAAATAAGATTCTCTGGTCTGATGAGACCAAGATAGAACTTTTTGGCCTTAATTCTAAGCGGTATGTGTGGAGAAAACCAGGCACTGCTCATCACCTGTCCAATACAGTCCCAACAGTGAAGCATGGTGGTGGCAGCATCATGCTGTGGGGGTGTTTTTCAGCTGCAGGGACAGGACGACTGGTTGCAATCGAGGGAAAGATGAATGCAGCCAAGTACAGGGATATCCTGTATGAAAACCTTCTCCAGAGTGCTCAGGACCTCAGACTGGGCCAAAGGTTTACCTTCCAACAAGACAATGACCCTAAGCACACGGCTAAAATAACGAAGGAGTGGCTTCACAACAACTCCGTGACTATTCTTGAATGGCCCAGCCAGAGCCCTGACTTAAACCCATTTGAGCATCTCTGGAGAGACCTAAAAATGGCTGTCCACCAACGTTTACCATCCAACCTTACAGAACTGGAGAGGATCTGCAAGAAGGAATGGCAGAGGATCCCCAAATCCAGGTGTGAAAAACTTGTTGCATCTTTCCCAAACAGACTCATGGCTGTATTAGATCAAAAGGGTGCTTCTACTAAATACTGAGCAAAGGGTCTGAATACTTAGGACCATGTGATTCTTTCAGTTTTTCTTTTTTAATAAATCTGCAAAAATGTCAACAATTCTGTGTTTTTCTGTCAATATGGGGTGCTGTGTGTACATTAATGAGGAAAAAAATTAACTTAAATGATTTTAGCAAATGGCTGCAATATAACAAAGAGTGAAACATTTAAGGGGGTCTGAATACTTTCCGTACCCACTGTACATATTGCCATTATAAAGCTTGGATGCCTCAGGATATTTATTAATATTTCTACGATTGTGTTCGTCAGAAAGAGGAAAGTTATATACACCTAGGATGGCTTGAGGGTGAGTAAAGCTTGGGATAATTTTAATTTGAAAGTGAACTAATCCTTTAAATGTAATAATATTATATAATGAATATTTTTCAATAAACTTTAAAATAACATTATGACTTCAGAAGACTTTAAACATTCATTGTATGAAGAGCAGCTCAGACATTCTGCATAACATCTCATTTTGTGTTTCACCAAAGAAAGAAAATAATCCTGGTTCGGAACAACATGGGGTTGAGCAAATAATGACAACATTTTAATTTTTTTGGCGAGCTATTTTAATAATTCACTGGATGCATATGAGAGAGGGTAAAAGAGAGACAGAACATCTGTATATGATTAATAGACTGCAGGTAAACTTCAAAGTCATCTGAAAGACCCAGTGAGATAAAGACATCAAACCAGGGGACACTACAGAGGTGACATAAGAACAAGAGCAAAAACAAAGCCAGCAAACACAGCAGGGAGGCACATGACTGAGGGTGTATTTCAATGTGCTGTCGGAGACATGCCGGTTTAGATAAACATGTGGAGTAAGTGTGCACACTCAGCAAACCCTCGTACACTAAACCTGCTTTTTAAAATGCTCTGTGAATGGTTTCACAGCAAAACAAAAATGAACAAATAAATATAGACAAATATGCATCCAGAAATGAAACATATCAGGTTGGAGAACAATGTATCACACACTGATACAGACATGTAAGCTGAACAGCATGAAACTGCAAACCATGTCAGTTACTCAGCTGTTTAGTCTCTATCCGGGAACACTGCCAGTCCAACAGAACTGAACAAGAAGAATTCACAACACTTGAACAGCAAATGCATGAGAGGGAAGTATCATCCACATTTACAACATTTAGTTACATACACTGATGCTCAAACATTTAGGGTCAGTAAGATTTATTTAAAAGAGAAATTAATACTTTTGTTTGGACGCATTAAAGTGACAGTAAAGACATTTCGGCTGTTTATGTTACAAAAAAAAAAAACGATTTCTAATTTCAAATAAATGCTGTTCATCAAAATTTGATCATCAAAGAATCCTAAAAAAGTTTTCACAAAAATATTAAGAGCATTTCTGTTTTCAACATAATAAGAACTGTTACTTAAGCATCAAATCAGCATATTAGAATGATTTCTGAAGGATCATGTGACACTGAAGACTGGAGTAATGATAATAAAAATGTAGCTTTACCATCACAGGTCTACATTACATTTTAAAATATATTCAATCAGAAGACAGTTATTTTAAATTGTAATAATAATTCACAATATCTGTACACTCTAAGAAGAAAAGGTTCAAAAATGAACCTTTTGAGGTTCCTGGCGATTGCAACTGTGGGGGAACCTTAAAGGTTCATTTTTGAACCTTTTTAAAAAGGTTCTAATTGGAACCTTCACTTAAAGGTGCATTAAAGCCCATTAAGGTTCCATTTTGAACCTTTTCCTTTTAGATAGCAATAACATATATTAATAATAATTATTAAAATATAATATAAAATATACATTAACTATATGTCTTATATATAACTTGTATAACTATATCTTAATCCCATTTCAAAACATTGAATACAGAACACAATGATTGTCTATAAAATGTTTAATACATAAATATAAAATGTGAGCACAGGCACCAATGGACAGAGAAAAAGGAAAATTGTTTGTTATCATTCAAATAAATAAATAAATAAACAATCAAATAAATAAATTCATTCATTAATCTATACATTTCCATCAACCTTTAACAGAATGTAGCTGAATATCTATCATTTTTATATTATTTTTAATAATTTAATTTTTAATTTATATATAATTTTTAAGATAATGTTTAAACAGGACATTTTTATTTTTCAAATAATGTTAAGAGTGTTTCTCGGCTTTGAAGCATATTCAAGGTTGAAGATTAAGTACATTGTCATTAGAATAACATGGTCATATGACCTGGTCATATCGTCTACTTCACAGACTTTCTCCCCTTGCATCATTATTTCTAAAACAGACCGCATCCAAGTGTAACCCGTGTGGCTCGCTTATGCCCAGCGTGATGTGCGGCCAGCGACACCGGGTATTAAAACTTGGTCTGCGTTGTGTTACGTTGTGTTGAATGAAGAGACAGACACGGGACAGCAAGCAGTCGATTCACTGGATCTTTTTACTGAGTAAAAGAGAAAAATAAGCAGCCTCAGATTGAGTGGCCCTTATATGACTCTCTTCCATCGAATCACATTTCAAAAGGGCGGAAGAAAACATGAACATAAGGAAAATAATATAGAAAACATACCTGTTTAACAGAGACAAATAAGCAGCCTCAGATCCAGTGGCCCTTATAACACTATAAAACAAATATGGTGCGCCTCCATTACCATGTGCTTGTTTCACATAAAAGACAGAAATATACCTCAAAGAATGTAAAATATCAAAAATAATCCCAAGGATAGATAAAACAGTACTTTACACATAAGTTTGGGTTGAAATAAAGATATAAAAGATATAATTAACATTAGGATTAAATAAAATTAACAGGATGACAAAAGAAACCTACCTCTTCCATCGAATCACATTTCAAAAGGGAAGAGGAGGAGACAGGACAGGAAATTAGGTCATACTGTGACCTCGCATCACTTAAAGGAGAAGCGCACCTTTAGATCAGGTATCATAAAACGTATATGAACAATTTTGTGTGAATTATAACAATATTTACTAGTATACTTTGTATACCTGTTACACAAGGCACATCCATTTACAGTATATACAGCACAGGGTTGGGTGTACGTGGTTCCTAAACAAGAAGAGAATAATGTTATATTCAATATAACATGTATGTATTCAATATAAATGTATTAAATGATACATAATTTCCATTATTATTTGCTTTTAAGTCACAATTTGAAACACAATTTTACTCACAACTGAGGGGACATTAAGGGCTGGATATCATGATAATATTTCCTTTGTGGAGTGATGTTTCATATAGTCTGTCCTCTCACTCTTTGTCCGTGTCATTTAGTCCTCTAAAAGGATTTGGTGATCATCAAGCATTTGGTTTTCATTTTATCCAAGTGGATCCCAACGCTGTAATCATCTTCTCCTGAATAAATCTACCCACAAAAATATGTCTGCTATTCTTAAAAAACTTAAGTTGATTCTGTCTGGGACACTTACCCCAACTGCCCTTGACCTCTTTTGATACACATCTTGGTCAGACAGATTGTCCATCTAAAAAAACAAAAGAAATATATTATTACGCAAGTGTGTAATTTTAGAGAATGGTGGAGAGTAAAAACAGTTCTCTATATTTCCAGGTCTCCAACAAGCGAACAATTAAACAAGGTGTGTTCAGCCATTGTTACAAAATACCAGTGCCCGGTTGCATAAAGAGAGTATTTTTGGTGTTCCAGAAAAACAAAAATAAGGACTTAAATAGTGATGATGAGTGTGTCGAATCAGCGGTTCGGAGCGCCAAAGTCACATGATTTCAGCAGTTTGGTGGTTTGACGCGCAATCCGAATCATGATTCGACACGCTGATTCATAACGTTCTGAAGCTTAAAGGGGGGTATAATGCTATATTCTGACTTATTTACACTGTTAAAGGGTTGGATTCTCATGCTAAACATGGCCAAAGTTTCAAAATACGAGTTGGACGAATGACGGAGTACTGTATTTCTGTGCCAAAAATACTACACCAGCTTCCTGCAGCAGTATTTTGAATTCGGCCATCACTAAATAAGTTGTTATTTAGTTTTTTTGGCACACCAAAAATATTCTCATGGCTTTATAATATTAATATTGAACCACTGTACTCACATGAACTGATTTAAATGTGTTTTTAGTACATTAATGGATCTTGAGAGAGGAAATGTCATTGCTGGCTATGAAGGCCTCACTGAGCCATCGGATTTCAACTAAAATATCTTAATTTGCATTTCGAAGATTAATGAAGGTGTTACAGGTGTAGAACGGCATGAGGGTGAGTAATAAATGACATTATTTTCATTTTTGGGTGAACTAATCCTTTAAGGTGCTTTATGCAACCGGGCACAGATAAGAGACAAGACTGGAAGAGTGTATGTAAGAACATGTCAAAGAGCCCTTCAGTTTATATATATTAGCCATGTAAGTGAAAAGGTGTTATTTCATTTGGCATACTTACATCTACAATACTTGCCAAATTTTTAGTGTCACAAGTCCTTGGACCCTTGGTAAAATACCCCATTTCCTTACTTTGCTAAACCTGCTACGAATTTAATTTAGTCTTTCAATACCAGTCAAATGTGATCTTTCTTGAATTAGTTTTTAAGCATCTCATGCCATGTGTCGCTTACCTGGTTCCTTACCTGTTCGTCTCATAATTGAGATCCCTCACTTTCATCATCCTTTGTCTTCAGTCCAGACCAATCCGCTCACCATCATCTACAAATACAAAGAGACTGTTATCATCCAGCTAAGTTCATTCAACCTGTCATTATTCAATCTACTAACCTGTTTATTCTCCCCATCTCTGCCACCTGCAATAATAAACCTTTGTGAACTGTATTACCTCTGTTGTCTCCTTCTGTCCGTGACACCATGACTCCTTTAAAAATAATATTATGTAAAATACTATAAAAGGTTTTATGAAACTGCAGGGCTCTTTGACACGTTCTTACATACACTCTTCCAGTCTTGTCACTTGTCACCAGGGCTAAACTAACCTTGTTGTATTGTTTGCTTGCTTTACCTGAAATTAAAGAAAGGCAATTTTAACCTCCATCTTTCTTTAAAATTATGCACTTACCTGTACTTCACTGTTGGAATTATGTGCACATCTGATCAAACAGATTATTTTTTAACTCCATTTGCTTTGTGATAAAAAAAAGTAATAAATACATTTTATAAAGAAAAAAAATCTCCACTCTCCTTAAGTTTTTTTTGTATTGCTAGTGGGGTAGCTGATAAATTTCTGGTCACCCTGTTTGAGCAATACGTTGTGTTGAGATTGATCCATGTGAAATACCAAATCAAGTCCTACAGAAACAAAAAACTGCAGAGAGGTGCATGTTATAATGGTACTACTAACAGCTCAGTAATTTGTAATGATAGCAATATAGTTTAGCTAAAAGTATGTGGAAACCTAACCATCACACCTATACAAGTTGATGGGCATCCCATTCCAAAACGGGAATGCAATATAAGTTTAAAGCAATGTAAGTTGTTTTGGATAACAGTGTCAACTAAATACATACATGTGAGAAAATGCTAGTCACTGAATTCTTCAGTACAACCTATTAAGTATTTAAAAAATGTAAATAATAATTAATAGAGGTGTCCACATACTTTTTAAAACTTTAAGAGTAGATGTAATAAACTTACACATGAATGGTGTTTGTGGTCTTGGTAGGCATCTCAGTCTTTAGGTTTTCTTCTAATCTTATGAATTTAACTTGATCCTTCAATTTAGGGAATATTTTAGGTATCATAGTTTTCAGTTAGGTTCATTCAAGTGTCCGCATCAATTCCATTGTCTGTTAAAACAACAGGATTCAATAGGAGAATGTCATATCTTCTTAATTGTGAAAATGTCTGTTTTGCTGCAATGGGGAAGTTAAACAGAGTGTGCATTTTTGTGAGATAAACCTTGAAATGTAGGGATGATCACCTGGAAACTGTTGCCATCAACCAGTCAGCCACATGGATTTTCCAGTGAATCAGCTCTGAGCTCATTCTTGCCTCTATATGCAGAGAAATATTGCAATTTAGAAAACAATGCGTTATAAAATATGAATAAAAATAAACTTTTCATTTTTACTAAATTCTCTCTCTCTCTCTCTCTCTCTCTCGAGCGCGCGAGCAAACACACGCGCACACACAGTAAGGATAAAAAACGGGAAATATCTTGAAATAGTACATGTGGGAAAGGTGTAGTAAGTGGTACACCCGGAATTATTTCTCCAGGCCGTTAAATTGACAATATTGTGGCCGCATTAACACGACGTGTCTGCTTAGGCCCGTCGTCATTTATTCATTATCACACACCTTAAAGTTTATGACATTAAATAGGTGTTTCATAGCTTTTCAAAAAGTTAATAGTTTATTTGAGACGTTATGTTGTCTTACCTCAGATTTTTGTGTCGTTCCGCTCAGTCCCACTCGGGCCCGCTGCTGCCGCTTCAACATTTGTAACGGTTTTTCCACGTGACCACTGACATCATTGCGCGAGAGAGACTTGTGGAGATTCAGTGCATTGCGTTGCGTACCAAAGCCCAGATGAAAACATTTAAAGCATTTTGAAGGATTTGCTTATTCATGCTTAAAAACGAAACAATATTAATAATCTCGTTTACTTTTAGTGAAAATAATGTACTTTTGAATTGCTAGTTATTTGTCAGTATTCTTATTTTGTAAAAACATTTAGGCACAAGCAATCTCAGCACAATGATTAACAACAGCTGTAGTAAAAGCAATAGTAGTAGTAGTAGTAGTAGTAGTAATGATAATAATAAACTAAATAAAGAAAAAAATAATCTTCCTGATGAAACCTTACACAATACAATTATGAAATGTTTTCTAAAACATGAGCTAATAACAAAGTAGATAAAGTTGGAACAGAAGGACAGATGAAACACGTAAAATAAATTGCCTGTGCATCACACTTTACTCATGATTTTTGCTCTAAAACTGCATAGTGTCCTTTTCAATTGGGGAATATTTTTTCGGTTGTCTAAGCGAAAGATATTGAACACAGTCTATTTTTAGGGCTAAGAATTTCACGTCACCTCTCCATTTAACATTGAACAGCTTCTTGTCCATTTATGAATGTAAAACTGAATTTTTATTCTTGGTCTTCTTAGTTTATGCTTTAAAAATGGACAAAAAACATGGTGTCTTTCAATGTTATGATGCAATTTATAGAAATGTGCGGGGAGGTCGGGGGGTACAGATGAAACACTGTATCGACTGTACACTCCAATCATATTAGAAAAGGTTCATAAACGAACCTTAACTATACACAGGTTCTAATATGAACCCTGTTACCACAACAAAGGTTCTAAAAAGAACTTCCAAATAACCAGTTTACCTGTAAGTTCAACTTTGAACCTTTTTGATAGTTAGAAGTTCATATTTGCACTGTAAAGTTCTTTATTGAACTCCAAAGGTTCGACCTCTTCTAAGAGTGTACTGTATATTTAATCAAATAAATGCAGTCTTGTCCATAAGTGACTTCTTTCAAAAACATAAAAAAAAAAAAAACAACTAATTAACCCAACCCCAAACGTTTAAACTGTAATGTATCTACATATATGTACATTATTTATTTTTAATATCCAAGCCAATTAAAACATCAAAACTAGTCTGTCAAATAATCAAAGTTGGTTGTTGGTCAATTAGTCACACCTTTTGTGATTCATCCCTTGTTGAACGCTACAAATGTTACCAAGACTCTCTCAATATAAAATCCAAAACAGACAGCAGCTGGATTAGAAACATATTATGATTCTTTTTGTCATCTTTCAATTCCCCATTGTGAATGACTTCAGTCACTTGCCACTTCTTTCAAAGGAGACATCTAAGTTTTGTGTACAAAAGAACTCTTTTCAAAATCAAGACCATTGAACGCTAATTCCCCCTCTCTGAGTTTTCAGGCAGTGAAGCAGATTTCACATAAAGAGATTAGATAACACATACACACACTGCAGTGTACATCTGGAATGCATAATGACTCAGCACTTTCAATACTAAACATGAGCCGGCAGAGAGAAAAGGACATGTCTGTTTTTCTTACATTCAACACAGAAACACACAGATTAAAAGAGGCAGAAAAGTTCTGTGAAGATCCAACATTTAAGTTAATGATTATGTGAAATGAGAAAATTTACCAGCCAGATAATGTTAACTGACCATGAAACTGTATTCTGCATTATTTTATTTAAAAAAAGAAAAAAGAAAGAAAGAAAATTAGCTTTAACACCACAAGTCATTGTGTCTCATTCATATTTGTGTGCAAATGCATACAAATGTTTTTATGCAGAGTTCACAATTCATGAATAAGATCTTGCTCAAATTTATTGTAAATTCACAACAAAATTTTTAACCAACTAAAACTACATGTACACAAAAATCACATTCTCCAGATGGCTGTAACTTGTATATTCTGTTATGATTTGTTTTGGATTCGTTTTCACTCTGTTTGCTCTGTTCCTGTTTGCCTGACTTCCTAGTTAGTTCCCCTGGCTGTTAATTCATTTCCACACACCTGTTTCTGTTCTCCTTGATTATGTACCCTGTGTATTTAAACCCTGAGTTTTTTTTTGTTTTTTTGCAGTGTCCAGTATCATCAGTGTTAATATGGTTAAGTTACGTTCTTCTCCTGCGATCTCCTGAATGTTCTGCTTTTAGATTTATTAAAGACTGTTTTTGTTCTCTATTCCTTTTTTGTGCTCTTTATTACAGCCAAATGTGACAATAGCCTTAAAAAAGCAATTTGTTATGCAATTTTATGCAATTTATTATGATTGTAATGTAATAAATAACCAACTCTGCAAAAGTGTATGTGCACCTGTTATAAATCTGGAAGAAATACTGCAATCTAAGCACAAAAATGTGCAACTTATGATTGGTGAATGAGGCCAGTTGTGTCAAAGTTTATTCACATTAGATCCAATTTTCACACAGTTTATTTTCTTAACGATGCATAAAAAATGGCAGACAGGCTCAATGAAAATGTAAATTCACTTTCTGACAGTCGGTGGCACTTACAGAAAATCAGAAATACTCACTCAAAAGGGCTTTTCACACTTGAAATAGTTAACCCTGGGTCATTCTAAACCTTGGGAAAATGAAATCCTGAAATCCTTGCTTCATGTTTCAAAATGCTCATAATTTACATGGGGTTAACAGTTAATCCTGGGTATTCATAAGCTGGCGTTTCAGAATGTACATTCCTAAAACCTTGGTTAACATCCTTATTTGCATATTTGCGGTGTCAGTGTCACTGATTAGACGAATGCCGCATGTCATATGTTTAAATAAAGGCTCTAGCATTGCACATCCTTATATTATATATTGCCGACTTTAGTATCAATCCTTTCGGACTAAGAATGAAACAGTCTCTTCTTCACTCAAATTGTCACGTTTTATGTCACCATTTGATATTTTCCCCCTCAAACGCTGAAACTACTGTTCATACAATGCGCTGTGTTTCTGTAACTGTACAAAGGTCAAAGGGAATATGAGGCACACGATTGGTTGTCAGAGCATCTAGTCTTAAAGGCCCACTAAAGTGTCTTGGAACTCGTAGCATTATTCAATGTGTTGATGTAATTTCAAATGAAACAGGAAGACAGGGCAGGATATATCAAACAGCCCCACCCCCGTTTTAAAACAGCCAAAAGCATTTCATTTATATCATAGCTCGGCCAGAGCCACTGAGCTCGGTAAAGCTTTGGTTTCCTTCTAATCTCTAACCGTTTCTCCTCCTAATCTCCTCTATATCACTTTAAAATGCAGCATTCTGTGCAGAATTCAAATGGTCCGATACATTTTGTGGTCTGCGCCGACTCGCGCATATGATCCACTCTGTGCTCTCGTGTCTCTGGACCAGAGCAGACTGCTCGCGCTGCGGCGGTTCACATGACACTAACGCAAAAATGGACTTCATTTGCATCAATGGAAAGCATATTCAGACTGTCTGAATAATTCCCTATCCTCTATATGTGCCATTCACCTTATAGAAACTAGTAAATGTGTGAACAAATGATCGATTTCAGTATATAGTGTAGGAGGGGGTGGGACTTCAGATTCTAGAGAGCATTTGATTGGACAGAAGATTTGATGAGAAGCTGAAGTGCGCAGTGATGTCATGAAAATCCGTAATCCATTTGAATGCTTATTTCTCCTAAATGCAATTTTTTTTTCGTTGTTTTGGAACACACCAGATAACCTTAAGGCTAACATATTAAAATCTAAAAAAATTCAATTGTTCAAGGATTTGTATTAAATGTTTATTTTAAATTTCATATGAATGATTTGACATTAAATACGTCACATACTCTGTGTCTTTAAGTATTATTTGCAACAACGTGAACTTGAAGGAAATAATACGATCACATATACAGTCAAATGGGAAACATTACATGTTACACATTTATTAAAATATTTTTAAAATTAAAAAAAGTTCTGTCATGACAACTGTGTTTGGCATGGTAATGGATATGGCAATGTTGATATGTTAGGTCTTGGCGAAATAGATCTTCTGCGCTGCTGCTGCTGTTGGTTATTGCTGCTGATGCTGTTATTTCTGTTCCTGCTGCAGAGCAAGTACGAGACTTGCTACTGTCAATACATACACTACATGCTGCTGTGAGCAAGTAAAACATGCTGCTGCTGTACAAAATAGCATACAGGAATTACCCGTAGCAGATCTATACAGGTGGAGCTGGGGAAGGTGGAGTGTTTCTAAAAGTGCGCAGCAAACTCCTACAGCAAATGCTGACCAAGTATTTGAAGGTTGAGCGGCAAGCTCATTGGCTATTAATACAGCAGGAACCAGTCACCTCTGCCCTTTAGAGAATGATATGATTGCAAGCAGATTGAGTTATGTACACATCAGCCTATGCCATCTAGTGTTTCATGAACAGATCTTTATATTTGTCTGGTTGTATATCATTGAACTATCAATAAAATATTGTGTCGATATTATTTAACATTAAATGTGATTAATAGGCTATGTTTTAAAATATTGCTCATTGTATATCATGATATCTTATGCACACATAAACAGAAAAGTAACTTTGTTTAAAAGTACTGTTATTAAATATCATAGATATCAATGCGAAAAAATGCGAATTTAGTTTTAGTGATTTAATGTGAGGAATATTACACATTCTTGTCATCACATGGAGAAAAAACCTTTAGGTGTCCTACATAAACATCTGACTGTTATTTTCCAATGAATAAAAAATTCTTAAAGGACTACTGTTTTATTGTTTGTATCATTTTTAAATGTGATATTGCCATTCCGAATAAAGTTAACAGCCAACTGGTGAGTTACATCAACAGCCCATTTTTACTAGCACTTGGTGGGTGTTAATTTTGGACTGTGTGTGCAATGAATGCAAATGACTGTCTGCAGTATTCATTATTACGCAGTTGCACACAGCGCTGGCAGGCAATAATAAACACAGGCAGATTCTGAGCTGTGATGGCTTTATTTTTTATTGTAGTATGACCTGATTGAAAGATCATCATGATGGATTGTGAACTGCTGTCTTTGTCTGACTCCTGTGTGACTCACTTGCTCTTCTGTCTCCACCACGTCTCCGGTCGGGTGCCTTACTACTCAGAATGTGTGTGTGTGTGTGTGTGTGAGTTTGTGAGGACCACTGATGTTAAGCAGGACTGACGCAAGGCAGTCAGCCAGTCTCCTTTAACACACACACACAGCTTCTTCTGTGGAACTCTGCAACTCCTGCCTTCATATTGACATTTGGATATTTTTGCTTTAGTTTCTTTTTCCTGAAACAATTATTCTCTCATTTTTCCATTTGATGTTTCATATTTTTTTCCCCAGAGAAAAACTGTTGCTTGGAGGTTGCTCTTTCAAACATTTCCAGTCAAGAGTTTGGAGACATACTAATTCTTTTATTTGTTGTATATTTTCATATACAACATATTTAGGCCCAAATTTAAACACCCAAATTTAAACGGTCACAAAGTGGAGAATCAAAATGTTCTTGATATGTACACATATAAGAGGTTAATCTATGATAAAAACATACTGCAAGTTTCAGAACTCAAAACTAACTCCACAGTTTAAAATATGAATTATTCTTTTCTACCCTTCTGAAAAACCCAGATTTTAAATTAGGTGAATCGTAATTTAAACTTGTGTCTGTCCATCAGTCACAATAGCGATACTGCTGTTGGATAAAGATGTCGAGTAAGACCATCACAATTAGACTTTGTTCTGCCAGTGGATGTAAAAAAACAAAAACAAAACTGCACCTCCAAAAAGTGCGCATAGCACTCCAAAAGATCCAAGCAGTACAACTGCATGGCTGAAGTTTATTTTTAATGATGTGCCTGAATAACTGAAAAGTTTTCATTTGTTCTGTACATTTCACAACAAACTGTTTGAAATATTCTCAACCTGCTGTGGGTTTTCTTTTTTGTTATTGAAAGATATGGCAATGCCAAGCATTTTGTCTTCAGAGGCATCACAGTTAAGTACATTTATTTTATATATCTTACAGTGTGATTGTAACTCTATTAAGACACCAAGCACATCATTGTTTGAGTATGGCTAAAAAATCAGTACACCCAGATCAGAAAAAATTGCTTTAATTTGTTTTAATTTGTTTATTATATGAGTTTAATATATTATATTATAGTTTGTTACCATTGCTCTTACTAAAGGGATAGTTTACTCAAAAATGAAAATTTGATGTTTATCTGCTTACCCCCAGCGCATCCAAGATGTAGGTGACTTTGTTTCTTCAGTAGAACACAAATGATGATTTTTAACTCCAACCGTTGCTGTCTGTCAGTCAAATAATGCGAGTGGATGGGAACTTCTACTATAAGAGTAAATAAAACTTGCATAGACAAGTCCAAATTAAACCCTGCGGCTCGTGACGACACATTGATGTCCTAAGACACGAAACGATCGGTTTGTGCGATAAACCGAACAGTATTTATATAATTTTTTTTTAACTCTAATACACCACTATGTCCAACTGCATTCAGCATTCGCTTAGTGAGGTCTGATCTGACAATGGCAGTGATGTCTCGCACTTATACTTCAATGAGACATAGTGGTGTATTAGAGTTAAAAAATGATATAAATAATGTTCGGTTTATCGCACAAACCGATCGTTTCGGTTCTAAAGATAACAGAACATAGCAGTAACACTACATTCCCCTCCCAGAAGGCATGTCCTCATGCCATAAACAGCCCAACAATAGAGGGAGGATGGGAGTCTTGGTGGTAGATGTGGTTGAGCTGGCGGAGGACGTAACCCTGGGGAAGCCGGTGGAGGATAAGCCCACGGCAGACCCAACGAAGGGAGGAGCCAGGGTGAGACCTCGGTGGATGGTCTGGACGGAACCTGGGGACTGACTGACGGAAAGTCCATGGTGAAACCAGTGTGAAGATGGACCAAGGCGGAGCAAGAGGAACAAGGAAGCCCATGGGGGACCAAGTGATGACAGACCATGGTGAAACCAAGGGAGTGCAAAGCTAAGGCGGATCCAATGGGCTGACAGGCCTAGGTGGAGTCACAGGCTCGGAGGCCCAAGTGCACATCACAGGTCAGAGCTGGGGATCAGGAAGCCCAAGGTGGAGCTGAACAGAGCCAGCAGAGAGGGCGGAGCTGAGGAACTGTAAGGCACCAGCGGGGACGGCAGACTCAGGGGACTGGACAGAGCCAGCAGAGAAAACAGAACCAACGGAGTAGGAAGGTCTCCGGACTGAACTGGATCATCCAGGTAGCAGAAGAGACAGGTAGAAGCGGTTGGGATAGAGTGTGAGGCACTTGTTAACGCTTAGGTATAAAGCAAGATAAATCAACATTTTTAGTGATTTAAATCTGGGAAAGAGAAAAGTGGCAACCTTGAGAGAAGCATCTTCTCATCAAGCAGGCTAGATGTGCGAGCATGGAGTAGAACTATGTAGATCTCCAAATTGGGCTCACAGTGTCTCTTAAGTTTGAAAAACCAGAGCAACACCATGTGAATTGTTGGGTATCTTTCTCCTTCCAGCTTGTTAATGGCTCATTTGAAGAGAGTGAGGAATTCAACCAAGTGCATGAGCTGGTCTTTGTCTTCCAGTAGCTGTCTGATGTCACTATACTGTTTTAGTATAGATTCCAGCATGTCGACTTTACTGTTTCATCGAACTTCACATTCTTGAATAACAGTTTGCGCTAAACTTGCAATAGCCCCTGTTCTCTTCAGAAATGTCACCAGGATTTTGACCTTATCTATCATTTCTGCCAACTCTTTGATGCCTTCTGGTGCATTCGTCTCACTGAATATGTGTCTCAACACTGTTCAGTGTGTGTGCAGAGCACAGAACCCAGTGGTAGGTCCGAAGTGCAGCCTTTAAGTTCGGACCCTAGTTACTGACAAAATCAATTTGTCTGCTGATTTTGTCATGGATATTGTCATTGTTTTGTTTGTTTGTTTGTTTATTTGTTTGTTTGTTTTTGTCAAACTGTCAAATTCCACTGTTGCCAGAATGCACCTCTTTTCAGAAGCCACTTCTCGTTGGTGCAGTGACATGTAAGGACTGTATATGCCCTCTTGTTAAATGTGTCTGTCCACATATCTGTGGTAACAGCAATCCCACTGTATTCTATAACTTTCTGGATAACCTCTGACAGTTTTTGTACTAGCTCTCTTCTTCTCCTTCTTTATTAGAATTCCAGCAGTGTAAACACTGCTAAGTGTATTACTGCCCTCCTCAGGTCAAAGTTTGAACTAAATTGTTATATACAATATGCTAGTGCAAGTATTAGCATTTATGGTTAAAACGTATATCATTTTTATTTATTTATTTTTTTAAGAAAATGAGCGATGGTTTCTCTAGAAAAGACCCTTATTCCTCGTCTGGCATTGTGTAGAATGCTTTGAAGCTGCAACGAAACTGTAATTTTGACCTTCAACTGTTTGGAGGCCATTGAAGTCCAGTATACAGGTGCTGGTCATATAATTAGAATATTGTGAAAAAGTTCATTTTTTTATTGTAAATTATTTTTAAAAATGAAACTTTCACATATTCTAGATTCCCTACATGTAAAGTAAAACATTTCAGAAGTTTTTTATTTTTTTATTTTTTTTATTTTGAGGATTAGAGCGTACAGCTCATGAAAGTCCAAAATCCAGTATCTCAAAATATTAGAAGATTTCCTAAGATCAATCAAAAAATTTATTTTCAAAACAGAAAAGTTAAAGTTCTTTAAAGTATATTCATTTGTACACTCAATACTTGGTCGGCAGCACATATTACAGCAAATGACTTGCTCCTAGCACAAATTACAGCATCAGTGAAGTGTGGCATGGAAGTGATCAGCCTGTGGCACTGCTGAGGCACTACTGAGCCTTCAGATCATCTGTATATTGTTGGATTGACTGTTTCTCATCTTTCTCTTGAAAATATCCCATAGATTCAGGGGTCAGGCATGTTGGCTGACCAATAAAACACAGTAATATCATGGTCAGCAAACCACTTGGAAGTGGTTTTTGCACTGTGGGCAGGTGCTAAAGTCCTGCTGGAAAAGGAAATCAGCATCTCCATAAAGCTTGTCAGCAGATGGAATCATAAAGTGTCACGGAATGAAGGGAGGATGCAGATGCAAGTTAAATCTCTTTAATAGAGCTTCACACCGAAGGTAGTCAGATTCAACATACACAAAGAACATATAACAGTCAGCAGGAGAGTGGTAACACAGGGACGTCGATGGGCGGTGAAGATCCGTGAAGAGTGATGACCGAAGAGCAGTGTCCGTGAAGTAATCCGTGCGTGAAGTCCAGAGAGTAATCCAACGAGAACACGAAAACCAGGAAGCAATGAATCAAAGTCCAGTCCAGGGAAACACACAACAAGCAACACAGGAAACAACACGCGGACACCGTACAACGATCTGACAAACAAGAGACGAAAGACAAGGCGTTATATAGGCAGATGGTAATTGCTCACAGCTGCCGCTGATCAACAATCAGCGGCGACGCCCACACAAAACAATCAGGTGACACACCCACACCATCACACAGACACCAGAATGAGACAGCGGATTCATGAACCGTGACAGTACCCCCTCTCCTAGGAACGCCTCACGGCGTTCCCAGAACTCCTTACCTGCCGATTGTAATCATCGATAAGGGAGTGATCCAGAATGTCTCTAGCAGGAACCCAACTTCTCTCCTCCGAACCGTAACCTTCCCAGTCCACCAAGTACTGGAATCCGCGTCCCCTCCGCCTCGAGTCCAGAATGCGATTAACCGAATAGGTTGGTTCCCCGTCTACGAGCCGCGGCGGTGGGGGAACCGGAGTAGGCGGATTAAGATGCGAGTGAAAAACAGGCTTAATTTTGGAAACATGGAAGGCGGGATGAATCCTCCTGTACGCCGGAGGCAATTTGAGTCGGACTGCCACTGGGCTAATAATCTTAGTGACAGGAAACGGGCCAATGAATTTGGGAGCTAACTTATTGGCAACGGAACGGAGCGGAATGTTCTTGGTAGAAAGCCACACTTTTTGACCCACGACGTATACGGGAGGCTTTGACCGGTGGCGATCAGTCTTAGCCTTGGTGCGCGCCCTCACTTGCAACAGAGTCTCGCGGGCTCTGTTCCAAGTGCGGTGGCACCTCTGGACAAAGGCGTGAGCAGAGGGGACCGCGACTTCGGATTCCAGACTGGGAAACACAGGTGGCTGGTAACCTAAACTGCATTCGAACAGAGAGAGGCCCGTAGAAGACACTGGTAACGAATTGTGTGCGTACTCAATCATAGAGAGTTGTTGGCTCCAGGAGGAAGGATTCTTGGACGCCAAACATCGCAACATACGCTCTAAATCTTGGTTGGCTCTCTCGGTCTGTCCATTGGTCTGGGGGTGGAACCCAGAGGAAAGACTAGCCGTCGCGCCCAGCAGTCTACAAAACTCCTGCCAAAATTTGGACACAAACTGGGGACCCCTGTCGGACACCACATCTACCGGGAGGCCATGTAACCGAAAGATGTGGTCTACGACAGTAACCGCTGTCTCCTTGGCAGAGGGCAATTTGGTCAAGGGAATGAAATGAGTCGCCTTCGAGAACCGGTCCACTACGGTCAAAACGACCGTGTACCCCTGGGAGGGTGGGAGGGCGGTGACAAAATCTAGAGCGATGTGGGACCAGGGTCTCAAAGGGACAGACAGCGGTTGGAGTAACCCATCTGGAGGGCGGTTGGACGTCTTACCAGTGGCACAAACCGAGCAAGCCAAAACAAAACTGCGGATGTCCCGAGCCATAGCAGGCCACCAGAATCGTTGCTTAACCAAAAATCTGGTTCGATTAACCCCTGGATGACAAGCCACGTTGGAACAATGCCCCCACTTGATGACGCAGGACCTTAACTCCTCCGGCACAAACAAACGGTTCGGTGGGCACCCGGGCGGAGGCATTACCCCTTCTAAGGCCGCCAGGACCTTCGATTCGACCTCCCATGTAAGAGTGGAGACTACTAATGTCTCAGGAAGAATACACTCGGGAGTGGACGGGCGCTCGGATGGATCAAAAATACGAGATAAAGAATCAGGCTTGATGTTTTTGGAGCCCGGGCGGTACGATAGAGCAAAGTCAAAACGTCCGAAAAAAAGTGCCCACCGAGCCTGCCTGGAGTTGAGTCTTTTGGCCGATCGAATATATTCTAGGTTCTTGTGATCAGTCCAAACGATGAAGGGCACCCCCGATCCCTCCAACCAATGACGCCACTCTTCCAACGCTAATTTGACTGCCAACAACTCTGTTACCAATGTCATAATTGCGTTCAGCGGGAGACAAACGATGAGAAAAATACGCGCAGGGATGCATCTTCTCGTCCGAGGGCGCCCGCTGGGAAAGAACTGCTCCTACCCCCACCTCTGACGCATCGACCTCCACCACGAACTGACGCGAAGGATCAGGGGCGATAAGAATGGGAGCCGAAACGAAGCGGCTCTTCAGTTTGGCAAATGCAACCTGAGCTGCATCTGACCACCTGAAGGTCGTTCGTGGTGAGGTCAAGGCGGTCAGAGGCGCGGCTAGCTGGCTGAAATTGCGAATAAAACGCCGGTAAAAATTGGCAAACCCCAGAAACCGCTGTAGGGCCTTACGGGAATCTGGACTTGGCCAATCCACCACAGCCTTAACCTTGTCAGGATCCATGCGAATTCCCTCGGACGAGACGATGTACCCTAGAAAGGAAACAGACTGTGCATGAAATTCGCATTTCTCCGCCTTGACAAAAAGCCCATTCTCTAGCAGACGCTGGAGCACTCGTCTGACGTGTTGAACATGTTCCTGGAGAGACGACGAAAATATCAATATGTCATCCAGGTAGACATAAATGAACTGATCAACCATGTCTCTCAACACGTCATTGACGAGTGCCTGGAAGACCGCGGGCGAGTTGGAAAGCCCGAAGGGCATAACCAAGTATTCAAAGTGCCCTCTAGGGGTGTTAAAAGCGGTCTTCCATTCATCCCCCTTCCTAATGCGGACCAAATGATAAGCGTTCCTCAAGTCCAATTTAGTGAAAACGGACGCTCCCTGCAACCTCTCAAAGGCTGAAGACATCAACGGCAAAGGGTAAGTATTCTTTACCGTGATGTTGTTCAACCCTCGGTAATCAATACAAGGTCGCAGAGATCCGTCCTTCTTCCCCACAAAAAAGAACCCCGCCCCCGCTGGAGAAGAGGAAGGGCGGATGAACTTAGCTGCCAGAGAATCAGAAATGTATTTCTCCATGGCCTCCCTCTCGGGAACAGACAGAGAGTATAATTTGCCCTTAGGCGGAGACTTACCCGGAACTAAGTCTATGGCACAGTCATAGGGACGATGCGGAGGGAGAGAAGCAGCACGGGACTTACTGAACACTTCCTTCAGGTCCAGATACTCCGCGGGCACGTTAGACAAATCCGCAGCCTTTTCCTGTAACACAGAGACGGACACAGTGGGACAAGCAGACTTAAGACAAGACCTGTGACACAAAGTGCTCCACTCGGTGATGGTGTTGAGTTGCCAGTTGATCCGAGGATTGTGCTTGGTGAGCCAGGTGTGTCCGAGAACTACGGGTGCTTGCGGTGAGTCCAAAAGCATGAACTGAATCCTCTCGTTGTGGTTACCGGAGGTGGTGAGGGTGACGTAATCCGTGATCTGAGAGATGTTAGGAAGACGTTGACCGTTGAGTGCGTTGACTGTAACCAGGTGAGTAAGTGAAGAGATGGGTAGTCCATGCTGTAGTGCGTAACTGGTGTCCATAAAGTTCCCCTCAGCCCCGGAGTCAATGAGTGCATTGCAGGTGATGTTGTGAGACGCCCATCTCAGTCTTACCGGGAGAAGAGGTGATGGTGAGGACTTCTCAGCGGAGATCCCGCCCGATAGTAGCCTCGAGTTTACTATCGGGCTTGGTCTTTTACTGGACAAGACCTGAGAAGATGTCCCGATGCTCCACAGTATAGGCATAAGCCCAGGGATCTCCGCCTTTCTCTCTCCTCCCGGGAAAGCCGAGCTCTCCCTACCTGCATGGGCTCAGGATCTGTGGCGGGACCGACCGTATTAGCAGCGCTGGCCGTCCGGCCCTCCGCTCCCTGTAGTCTGGTGCTGGGGACCTCCAAAAACTCCAGTTTCTGGAGGCGGGAATCCACCCGTAAAGCGAGATCAACCAGCCCGTTGAAAGTCTGAGGAAGGTCCAGGGTGTAAATCTCGCGGTGAATACGGCCGGCCAGCCCATGCAGGAACACATCCCACTGCGCCTCCTCGTTCCAACGGCACTCCGCCGCGAGGGTGCGGAACTGGATGGCATAATCCGCGACCGTGCGGCTGCCCTGCTTGAGTTCGGTAAGCTGTCGAGCGGCCTCCTTTCCTGCCACCGCACGGTCGAACACCCTCTTCATCTCGGCGGAGAGTGCCTGGAACGAGGAACAACATGGGTCTTTATTCTCCCACACCGCCGTTCCCCATAAAGCCGCTTTCCCAGTCAACAATGTAAGGACGAACGCCACCTTGGATTCCTCATGCTCGAATGTACGAGGCTGCAGAGAAAAATGCAGGGAACACTTATTCAGAAAAGCTCTGCAAAACTCTGGCTCACCGGCGTAACTCTGGGGCAGGCGGGGCTCCGGTAGATCGCGTCGCTCCAGCGACGCGGGGGGAACAGGCGGTGTGGGTGGCGCAGTGGGAGCGCGAAGTTGTTGAAGTTCCCGGGAGAGCTCGGACACCTGTGTTACCAGCGCTTGGACAGCGCGTCCGGTGGAAGTGATGCTCTCCTGCTGCTGGTCCATGCGGGAGATGCTGTGGTTGATGAACTCCGTTAAAGCTGCTGAACTCGCTGCATCCATATTGGTCAGATCGTTCTGTCACGGAATGAAGGGAGGATGCAGATGCAAGTTAAATCTCTTTAATAGAGCTTCACACCGAAGGTAGTCAGATTCAACATACACAAAGAACATATAACAGTCAGCAGGAGAGTGGTAACACAGGGACGTCGATGGGCGGTGAAGATCCGTGAAGAGTGATGACCGAAGAGCAGTGTCCGTGAAGTAATCCGTGCGTGAAGTCCAGAGAGTAATCCAACGAGAACACGAAAACCAGGAAGCAATGAATCAAAGTCCAGTCCAGGGAAACACACAACAAGCAACACAGGAAACAACACGCGGACACCGTACAACGATCTGACAAACAAGAGACGAAAGACAAGGCGTTATATAGGCAGATGGTAATTGCTCACAGCTGCCGCTGATCAACAATCAGCGGCGACGCCCACACAAAACAATCAGGTGACACACCCACACCATCACACAGACACCAGAATGAGACAGCGGATTCATGAACCGTGACATAAAGTGCTCCAAAATCTCCTGGAAGATGGCTGCATTGACTTTGCACTTGATAAAACACAATGGACCAACACAAGCAGATGTCACGGCCCCCCAAATCATTACTAACTTCAGAAACTTCCCACTAGACTTCAAGCAGCTTGGATTCTGTGCCTCTCCAGTCTTCCTTCAGACTCTGGGACCATGATTTCAACATGAAATGCAAAATTTACTTTTATCTGAAAAGAGGACTTTCGACCACCGTTCACTGTCCAGTTCCTTTTCTCCTTAGCCCAGGTAAGATGCTTCTGACGTTTGTTTCTGTTTCAGAAGTGGCTTGGTAGTCCTTTTCCTGAAGATGTCTGAGTGTGGTGACTCTTGATGCGCTGACTGCGGCTTCATTTGACTCATTGTGAAGCTCTCTCAAGTGTTTAAATTGGCTTTACTTGACAGTATTCTCAAGCTTGTGGTCATCCCTGTTGCTTGTGCACCTTTGCCTACCCAATTTCTTCCTTCTAGTCAAGTTTGCATTTAATATGCTTTGATACATCACTCTGTAAACAGCCACCCCATTCAGTAATGACCTTCTGTGACTTAATCTCTTTGTGGAGGGTGTTAATGATTGTCTCCTGGACCATTGCCAAGTCAGCAATCTTCCCCATTAGTGTGGTTTCAAAGAACAAGAGATACCCGGAATTTATACTGTAGGGATGGTCATTTAATGAAACTCAAATGTAAATATTCTAATATTTTGAGATACTGGATTTTGGACTTTCATTAGCTGTACACTCTAATCAACAAATAAAAAAAATAAAAAAAAACTTTTGAAATGTTTTACTTTACATGTAGGGAATCTAGTATAAATGAAAGTTTAATTTTTTAACTTTTTCACAATATTCTAATTATATGACCAGCACTTGTATACAGGGTTGGGAAGGTTACTTTTAGAATGTATTTCACTACAGATTACAAAATACATGCTTTAAAAAGTAATCAGTAACATATTTCGTTACATTACTCAAGTTTAGTAACTTAATCTTAATACGTTGGAATACTTTGAAATACTTAACACAAAGGACCATATTAACTTGATGTTCTGTTTTAAGTTTACAGTTTTTTTAGACATAACCTATGTGTTGGTAAATCTTGATATACAAATTATGAAAATATTTGTTGAAAAAGTGATGCACCTATTTTGATTTTTCATGGCCAATAGAAGCAAACTGGCCGATTCTGATACTGGTTGCAGATTTTTTTTAAAGAAAATGTATTTGTTGTTTATTTGTTCAAAAAAATGTGTGTAGCTCTTTGATATTATACTGAACACTGATTTAACACTGAACACTAAACAGTGCATTTTTATCACAGTCCCAACAAAGATGTTATGAAATGAGCATGATCAATTGTTTTTCATTTAAACAGAAAAAAACAGCATGGTCTGACTTTAGCTTTGTGAAATTATGCTACATAAGTCACCTGCACAAAACGCAATCAGCAGACAGACTGAATGAAATGTAAATTCACTCTCTGACAGTGGCGATTATGGAACAGCAGTGATATAGCGTTTCCATGGTTACCACTATATACACAGTAGCGCTGCGCTGGAGATAAGAGGAAGCGCCATCAAAACTTATCTGAAGACAGTTCCCTTCAGAGATACATTCATATCAACCCAAATTTAATATTTATATTATCTTCCTATATTTCGCGAACAGTGAGCTTGTGTATGGTGCAGTATTTTCTCTGCTGGCGCGTCTGTTCTCTTTGTGTCCATATTCAGCGTGTGCCTGTGTTAACGTCCTGTTGACAGACTTAGTAAATATTTCCTGAAATTTTGGGAAATTATTACAGAGCAGTTTGTTTGCAAGCCCTGAATAAAGATAGACCAAAATAAAACTAAAAAAACTTTGGATTTATGACCAGTGGACTACTGCATCTCTATTTTTGATTACTCGCGTACGTGCCATATACCTAAACATTTGGAATGAATTATTAAGATTTAAAGTTTCTCCGTAAAGTACACCAAGAAATTGGCTTTATAAAACATTTTTTAATGCATGATTAAGTGGATGTTAATTCTATGAGGATTTTGAGTTATTTTTCAAAGACCTAATAAATTCTTATAAATATTAACCGTAGGCTAATGATAACCATACAAAGCTCAACGTACGAGTAAATAGGAAAATGAGTAAATAAGGAAAATAACATTTTCAAAGACCAGCAATGAACAGCTTAGGCCTACCTCAAGATGCTTTTTCAGATTAGATGTTGAATCCTTTGAAGCCGATCCTTTGAAGAAGGTTGTTGCAGGTATAGTTTGTATTGCACTATGATGTTACTGTACGTCCTTTTTCATGTTTATAAGTAAAACTGTCTTTAAATTTCCACTAGAGAAATGCGTTATGCCCTGTTTTCCATATTTTGCATGTTTTTCTCTTGTCTGATGACTGCATGTTGCTAATATCTGAACAGGCTGTGTGCGGGTGTTTTTTAAACAGAGTCGCAGAATCAACAATTGGCTCGTTGGTTACAAATCATCAAACAGCTTACATTAATAGCCTATTAAATTAAATAAATGACATTAAAATTCAAAGTAATCACTTTGGTAATCTAAAATACTTTTTGAATGTAACTGTAATTTGATTACCATCTACTTAAAATGTAACTGTAACGAAATACAGTTACTCAAATTTTGTATTTTAAATACGTAACGTCGTTACATGTATTTCGTTACTCCCCAGCCCTGACTATATATACTGAAGAGAGAAGGACATGGACATCTTGGATGACATGGGGGTGAGTAAATTATCAGGAAATGTTCATTTGAAAGTGAACTAATCCTTTAACCATGATAGATATTTGGTTATGTTGAATATGTCATATGAATATGACAAAGTGTTCACACTAAGCATGAAAGTTGCAAACAAAATAAATGTTTAACTGTTGGCAAATGAATAAGAAACAAAGTAATTTCTTAAACCTACTTAAGCTGCAGCGTCTTTTGTAATAAGACAAGTAATAATATTAATTTTAACTATATACCGAAAATGAAGCAGTTAAGCAAGCAAAAGTAATTACCACACTGAACCAGACTGTAGCAATTGTTGTAATTGCATTGTTTCACTTTCTTCTGTGGTTTGTATCGGACTTAAAAATATATGGCTCTCTCACAACGCTTGCCATCTCGAGCATTGAAACACACTACATGCTATAAAGGAGGGTGTGGATACGGTGCAATGAAGTTAGCCAATCACAGCAGTGGGTGTTTTTCACAGATAGTGAAAATGAAGTTGGAAAATGATCATTTTTACAAATAATTTTTTAAAACTTTATAAACTTACCTTGAGAAACACAATATAAAAATCGGAATCTACATTTCATGACCCCTTTAAAATGTATGAATTTGATTTGTATATAAAACTTCCATCCATTTGGATTACACATTTTTAATAAACTAAAAAAAAAAAATGAACGTGGTGTAATTTTGTTAGTCATACATACAGTAAATGAAACAGGTATGAAACAGGCATGATTTATGTAGTACTAATTGAATATTCCTTGTTCTGCAGCTAGCCATAATTTATCCATCTTCTTATATGTTTAATTACAGAATAATGCTAATTTTGAATAAATGCATTTTGAAAATTAGATTATTTAAATAAAATTAAATACATACAAATAGTTAATAATAAACTATTATTTTCTTATGCCTGACAAATATGCATCACATTACATTTATTGGTTAGTTTATGTTAAAACAGTGTAATCTAAATGAATGGAAATGTTATATGCAGTTCAAAAATACAAATTTGAAATTAGGCCTAAATATTTTATATCTAAAGCTTGAAGCTAAAGTCACTATTTACACCATACGTGGCAAATATTTGAGCCAGTCTGGATCTCTCCGTGAACGCCCTCCATGATACTCTTCCATCTGTGTCCCTTAGCCAAACAGAACAGCACCACACCGTATGTGTATGTATGTATGTGTGTGTGTGTCTAGTCCAGAGCTCTGTGATCTTCAAAAGCTTCTACAACATTAGGGATTAGCATGGACACTAGGTTTTGTTCACTGTTTTGCCTCCTGTCGTTTTTGATTTATCAGCTGCCAAGTCTCAGTGGTTGTGCTTGGGTGACTGCAGCCAGCGGCTCATATAACAACTGTTAGTTGAGCACTAACACCAACTAGTGTTGCTGTACATCAAGTGGCCATGCAATATAGAACCAACATATTTTATCATAAAAAAGAAAACAAAAGTGCCCTTAAAATGCTAATATTACCTGCTTATATTAACTGTATCAACATACAAAAATATTAATATGACAGAGTACATGGGGAATTGAAAATTTTGGTTTCAAAATATCTATTGAATTTCATGCTCTCTACAGCTAATCTATTTGCAGTAATTTTACTTGTTCTTTCTTTTTTTTTTTCTGTGTTTTTCCCTTGCACAGTTGATGATTTTTATTTCCTTAATATTTTTTGTGAAAACCAAGATACTTTTTTTTTTCAGGATTCTTTGATGAATAGATAGTTCAAAATAACAGGACTTATATAAAATATAAATATGTTAAAATATAAACAAAATTAATAACTAAAGGCTCCTAACCTTTTAACAGTATTCTGTGTCTCCTTATCTTGCTGTCCTAACTCTGCATGATTATAAGGTTAGTTGCATTTTAATATCTGCATTAAGCTTTGTTTTTGTGACCCTGTTAGAATAAACATGTAACCCATTTTTGGGTGACGACCCACAAACTGAAAACCACATAAACATGTCAGTATGCATGTATATTTGTGTTAAAAACTGGCAAGCCACTTCCAAAACAGCAAATGCACCAAGAAAGGGGTTTTACGTGTTCACACTTGCTTTGTTTGACAAAAACACTCCACACAGTTGTTGAAGACACATTCCATTTGTCATAAAACATTTGAAGTTTTCTAAAAATGCAGAGTAATAAAGCAACTTCTCCTGCTGGCATCTGGCTTAATAAAGGCTTCATCAAATCATGTATTATCAGGTATAAAGACCCTTAGAGACTCACACAAAGAACTCCAATCACACCCAAAGAGCCATTTCTCCCAATTACAGTTCCAAGGAAAAGACAGCCTGTGTTTTTGGAGAAGAAAAAAAAGCACAGATTGCTTGGGTTTTCAAAAGTCTAAAGTTGAAAAAGTCTAAAATGTCTAAAGTAGATGACAATGCTGAATTTGGGATCAAAAATACTCATAGTTATGTTTTGTTACACACTTGCAGAAAGGTTTGGTTTCAATAGAAATCAATGATCAACTTCAGTCTTCACATAACAGGGTTTTAACAGCAGATTCACGTGACAAACTTTGGTTTTCTTTTTCTGATCTGGTGTCTCAATAAAATAATTTAAGTCAGACATATGATGAATGACAGTATGTGGACCCACAAGCCTAGCCTGAAATGGTGAAGCCATGATTGGCAAAAGTACCATTAGCTAGTCTCCTAGCTGGAAAGTAGGAACGTCTGCCCGTCGGTCAAACAAATGTTTTATTTTATCTTGTGCATGACTAAGTTGGATTTTAACTAGATGACAATAAAGAATGTTGAGACATTTCGTGAAATATCTTAAATTTACATTTACACATTTGACAGATGCTGTTATTCAATGACTTCCACTGACTTTAAGGTACACACTGTATAAGTTCTTGCTTTCCCTGGGAATCGAACCCATGACCTTCACGTTACTAGTCAAGTCAAGTCACCTTGCATTTTTATTGCAATTTTTATTGCATTTTATACAATACAGTGATAACATGAAAATGTTTCAATGATGCAAACAGTTTATTTAGGGAATGCAGCGAGGCTGGTGGCGTGAGTGCTAATGAGCGCCACACCGGTCTCGAGTCTCTCAGAGGAGCTCCGGAAGGATAAAAGGAGGAGTGACAGCAGTGCAAAACATGAGAGGACCAGGCCTGGACTATTTATGTTCTGTTTATTATGTTTATATGCTGCAGTCATTTGTGAGGGGCTGCCGCTTTATTTTCGTTTTGTTGTTTATTTCATGACTAAAGTTTTGTTTAACGTTCAGCAGTCCCCACCTCCTTTTATCCTTCTGGAGCTCCTCTGTGAGACTTGAGACCAGTGTGGCACGCAGGTGACACTCATTAGCACTTGCGCCACCGGCCTCATTCCGTTCCCACAGCTCTCGGCTGCGCCCTGCTTACCCACAAGCAGCTCTGCAGAAAACAGTGATGTCATCGTCCAACTCAATTCAGTTCAGTACAAGTGCCATGCTCTACTGTTCGAGCTATAGAAAGGCAGAAGTTCCACAGAAGAAAGAAAGTCATACAGGTTCGACTAAAGGCACCAACAGGGTTTGACATTAACACCCACCAAATTAAGGTGGATTTCAGCAGTGGCATGTAACATAGTCAATACTTTTTATATATAGCCTAAATATACATTTTTCAATTGTAGTCTTTTTTTAAAAAGGCATCTGAAACAATAAACTAAGTGCAATGTTGTCAAAAATATTGATTTTCGATATTATATATATATATATATATCGATACTGAAATAACTGAAACTCTTCCCATACTAGTTTTGCACAGAATAGATACACAAAACCAGCTGCGCTTTCTCTCTCATCAACAGCGAGATGACACCTCCCCTCACTCACTCGTTTCATTTGATCCAGATAAATATTGTTGGTTTTAGGGCATGAATTCAGCATGCAATTGCGCATATTGGGCATAATTTTACTAATTTATGCAGATTTTGTGCTCATACCCAAAGTACATGAAAAAAAGCCGCCTGTGGGATTTTGAGGTGAGAACCAGACTCCCAGGTCCCTCTACTGTCACACAGTAAAAATACCCTGGCACTGACTGGACCCATTGTGTGACCTTTTGTTCACTTCAGTATAGTGCTGAGCATGAAGGATGACTTCAGATCAATTTTCAACAACCCAAACCCTCAGGGACAAAGCCCAAAATCAGTCAAAGCCTCCTGTCTATCTGATTAGAAGAACCAATGCCTGTATGGAGCTGATGCATGCACAGATCAGATTTACACTTGCAAACTGCAGAATGGCAGTTTGCAAAACAGAATGGCATCTGCAAAACTTATTTTGCACAACACACTTCAAAGGCCAATTAACCATGACATTCATGTTTTGTGTCTCTTCTTAAATATCTTTTGTGCTTTATTGTAATCGTCAATATCTTTAACATCAGAACAGACTCTGAGAAAAATGAACAACAGTTCTGAAACTGCTGATAAACTCGTCTTCTCTGCCACTCTTTGATGAGTCATCCAACTTTTATGCAAAGGAAATGTTTAAGTATTCACTTCCTGATGCAAACAGCGATTAAACGCAATGAAATATGAGTCACAAAGACTGTTTCCCAGTAAAATGAATAAGTGCCCAATTAAAACAGTCTGAAACAGAGTCAGAGTGACACAGAAACCTGTTCCTGAAAAGCTGCAGCTAAGGCCCAGAGTATACTTTTTTATGCGTGCAGTGTGCGTGACATAGATTTCTTCATCTGCGTAGTACACATACAGTACATGCACAGCCAATTTTTTTAACTGTGTTCCGCACATGCATTGAATTTTTTTTGCAATTAGTTGTTCCACAAGGTGCGCAACACTAGCCTGGACCACTGTTTTATCCCCCTGGTCATTGTTTCATGGTCAAAAATAAAAATAATAATAAAATATTGAAAGAGACTGAGGAAGAGACTACTGGAGATTGCAACAATAGATGGCTGTGTTCACAGCTGAACCCTGAAGTGCATTTAATATCACATTTGATAGCATTTGACACATGTGCTCAAGTTTAATTTTTGTCCAACGTTTGCGCTATTTCTCTCCAAAAGTTATAAGCGATATAAAGAGTCGTAATACACTGTGGGACTCGCATATGACCTGAGTGATATGCTACTTCCATTGACATGAATAGGAATGCTAATAGATAGTTCTTTACAGCTTTATTAAACCTCTTCGGGTTAAGCTAGCTAAGGCCCTGTTTTGGTAGATCCATTAACAAGTAGATGAGGCAGACACATACCCGTTTACATCTGGTGTTTTAATTCATCTGTTTTGTCCACTTTTAACCACTTACTTCGAGGGGAGGGTCTACGGGCAGGAAAACGTATGTTTTGTTTTTTGTTTTTTGTTTTTGTGGCTGCTTTAATGCATTCAACCACATGAGCATCTACACTATGGAACCAATTTGGTCAAATGAGTTTTCGACTACCTCTGGAAGTGGTCAAAAATGGACAAGCTCGAAATGTTTTAGACCGCATTTACACCTGTATTTAGCATAGTCCACTTGTCAAGTCAAGTCAAGTCACATTTATTTATATAGCGCATTTTACAATGCAGATTGTGTCAAAGCAGCTTTACAGTGATAACAGGAAAATAATTCTGGCTGTACAGCAGCTCTAGAAGAAAATGGTGTCACTGTCTTGCTTCAGTATTGATTAATTCCATTGTATAAATCATTAGTTATTAATTTAATTCATTTATCTATACAGCAGCTGTGGAGAAAACAGTGATGTCATTGTCGTGCTCAGTTTAATTCGCATACAATGGTGTCAATGCAGGCAGATCAAAAACATTGTTGAATATAAAGTGACCCCAACTAACCAAGCCAGAGCGACAGCAGCAAGGAACCCAAACTCCATCATGTGACAAAAATGGAGAAAAACTGTGATCAGATCGACCAAAACACATCTTAATACCAGGTGCAGACAGGGCCCAAGATGCTTGTTGGCATCTTATATCAGGGATCACCATCCAAAACGCAACATATGTCATCTCAAAATATGATTATTTCTTGCCTCTTTTCGTAGGTCTATTCCTGCAGAAATTCCAAGTTAACAGTTTTGCAAACTGTGCCATTCCATCACTGATGGTGCAGACACATGGTCTGTGTAGACACAAGGAGATGTTTGATATGCAGCATCTAGATCAGTGTGAGAGGAAAGTGGTCATATGTTCTGCCTGCAGGAGCAGGAGTAGAGCCGAGTGGATGAAGGAGCTCTTAAACTGGGCCATCTCTGATGTGTATCCAGGAAAGGCAGGGGTCTGATAGGAGTTGGGCCGTAGGGAGTATTCACGACAGAGGCACATCTGGGAGGTTATCTGGCTGGAATCAAGCCACACTGGATTTGGGTCCAATGATCACGCGCCACAGTGGGATTTTTTTTTTTTCTCTATATACAGCTACACTGGAGGCAACATCAAGATCAGAAAGTTGCAGCTCTTCATATGACTTCAAGAAAAAGCTTCCAAAGCGCTGTCTGCGCCACTGCGTTTTAAGCAATGGCATATGTTAATAGAACTAAACCATTTTCAGCTTGGAGTGTTTATTTTGTTCATTCTATTTAAAATAAATGCATCTCAAAGACCTGATGCCACATTCAGTACATCTGTCATCACTCTATTACTTTTTATATCAAACATCCAGTGAGCATTTCCTGTGTCAGACAGTACAAAACGTCTGTATTTACAAGAAATCTTGTATTAGGTGTAATGGCTACACAGGGACATGATTCAAGCAGTTTTTAAATGGCATGTAATGCTATTACAGAAAGTTTACAAAGATGTCTTACCTTCACTGGAAGATCCAGACAAGTCGATAATGACATAAACCTTTCCCTCTGGCTCCAAGTCTATCTGTAAGGACCATCCAAAAAAACACAAAAGACAGAAAAAATGTTTTAGCAGAAGAGTAAAGGAACATCTTTAATAATCTTCACTGGCCTTTGTACTCAATGCAGTATTTGTAAGTGACAACTTAATGCACGCAATCTAAAATAAACACATTTGATCAAAAAGCAGACTGGATTTTTACAATTTCTCCCAATCATTTTGGGTAGACACTCACAAATAGGAAAAACAAACAATTTATCACAAAGTATCTGGTAACACTTTACAATAAGGTCTTATTTGTTAACATTATTTAATGTATAACTAACATGAACTAACAAAGTGCAATACAATTTTTAATAATCTTTCTTAATATTAGTTAATAAAAATCCAGCTGTTTATTGTTTGTTCATGTTAGTTCACAGTGCATTAACTAATTAACAAAAAAAAAAAAAACATTTGATTAAATGATTAAATTAACTAAGATTAATAAATTGTTAATTCTAGTTCATGCAGAAACCTTATTGTAAAGCGTTACGAAGAATCAAACTATATTAGCTGTACCAGAATGTTTTTTTTTGTTTGTTTTTTTTATTGTTATTATACAATCTTTGGTGCGAAAGTTGTATATGCCAAATTGTATATAAATATTTGTATCAGTTATTTTATATATTATAAAATAATTTTCTTAACAAAATACATTCGTTTTGTCTAACATGCTCATGTTTCAAAAAATCTGACTAATCCACCATGTTGTAAATGTGTGTGTTCCATGCCCATTTAAAGTAAATTTTGAAAGCCAAATAGCCTAAATTAAAGGTTCAGTCATCATTTACTCTCAAGAAGCTCTAAACCCATTTGAATTTTTCCAGTGGAACACAAAAAAAGATTATCAAAATGTCAAAGCTGCTTTTTTCTATACAACAAATGCATGATGATCGCACGCTGTTAAGTACAGATGTAATTCTGTTGTATTAAAAAGATGTCCATGCGCATACTATACATACAATAAATTAGTGACTGTGACTTCATGCTTCATTAGGTTTGCACACCACCTGTAAAAGCCTTACTTATCAGTAATGATACTAATGGAAATAAACAAGCACACATGGTCAAGATTAGCTGAATAAATGCTGAGTATGTGGCACCAGCAGAGGAAACAGCACCGTCTCGATGTGAACATGAGCCCTGAGAGGGTTGTGCTGAGGCTGAAATGACTGATATTAGGCCCAGTTCTCCTCTCAGCAGCTAATGACAGCATAACGGCTGTTCCATCAAAACCAGATTAAAGCAGGAAATGGAAGGAGGATGTGGGGATGAGTGGAGAGATTTGTACATGCTATGAGAGTAAAGAGAGAGACAGAGAGACAGTGAGGATGTGTGTGGGAGTTGGGTTAGAGGCGAGCCGTATCATGTTAGTGCAGTCAACACAGGTTTTACACAGGATGCACCAGTGCAAAGAAAAAAACCCTGCTGCAAGCGCACGCACATGCAACATTCACACTTCCAAACCAAAAGTTCCAGTATTAAGGTTCAATTGAATGCAATAGCTGAGATTCTTACATATTCACTATAAATCACATAGCTACATTATCATGGCAAAACTGATTTCATGAGACAAAACTGTTAGTTAGCAGTCAGAATGCATGTACAGTACATTACAGTTCAAAAAGTTTGGGTCAGTAATAATATTTTAATGTTTTTGAAAGAAGTCTCATGCATATCAAGGCATTTATTTGATGAAAATACAGCAAAACAGTAATATTGTGAAATATCATAACAATTCAAAATAACTGTTTTCTATTTTAATATAATTTAAAATGCAATTCATTCCTGGGATTGTCAGGATTTTCAGGTCCCATTTTGCCTGAGCTCTGTTTTCTACTCAGGGTACATTTACACAACAAAATGTACTAAAAACGGAAAAGTTTTTAATTTGCGTTTTTCTCGAACAGACGGCAACATTGTCAAAACGATCCCTGTTCACGCGGATCCGCAAAAACGTTTAAAACACTGTATTATGCTGCCAGGCCAGTAGTTGGCGATGTCACTTTCTGAAGAATAACTTGGCGCCTATAGATTTTAAACGTAATATGCATGCGCATGACGCTTTTTTGTAATTTACATAACAATAACGGTATCGTTTTCAGGCCCCCAAAACACTGTTGTAGTGTAAATGAATGGCCAAAATGCATAAAATTTTTTCATTTTTCATTTGTGTAAACGGACCCTTAATATGAGACCATAAAAACACATGCATAAAACTCTAATCATCAAAATGTTTTAAGTCATTTTAAATGGAGATATAATGTCACGCCGCAGGACATTTCTGCTTCCCAAAAGTATTTCATATCAACTACCCAAAAGCTGTTTGCAGAATTGATGAATACTGAAATCAAACTTTAATTTTTCAAAGCATAATGTGTCTTTGAAAGCCCTGAGGCTGCTGTGGGGTTTCTTCACTCCTTGCATAATGAAGGATGAATGAATCAGGATTTTACAAAATCCATACTTGAGGCTCTCCAGAACATTCATGCAGTGATTTACTGGTCTGTGGAATTCTTCCTATAGTGACATGTTTGTTAAAGGTCCAAATGACCTTGTGAACTTCTCTTTTCCTCCCACTTCCTGTGATGTCATGCTGAAGCTGATCTCTGAATGTTCTCTGTCTTGCAGGTGTGACGACACACCAAATATAGCAGCTAGCTGTAGCAGGAAAGGAGAGTAAGTGAATGTTTAAGTCTGGAAATATTTTGTGCATGTTTTTGCACATATGTGTCTATGTTCACGCAAGTACACTAGGGCGTGGAAGTAAATATTTGCATTTAGATCAGTCTGTAGTGTGCTGCTGAGTAAATGGGACATCTGCACATCATATACATGCAGGTCAAGAAATATAGGCTTGCTCATAAATAAGAAGCAAGTGTTGAATTTTTAGATGCATGAGAGCTACAAGTGATCAGATAAACAGATATTATACACGTTTTAAAGATGAAAATCTTATTAGTTATTTCTTTCATTCAAAATTAAGATAGATACCTATACAAATTATTTTCAATTATTTAACTGCTTTTGTTGAAAATGTCTTGATTTATTTAATTGGTAATCAGTTTATACCAATATAGTTTCAAACTTGTACAACTTTCTTTCTTCTGATGAGCACATAAAAAAATAAAAAATCCTCCATTTTTGTTCATACACTGTAAAATTTTTTAAAAATACTATGAAAAAATGTTGATACAGCAAGTTCCCTTACTAAATTCTAGAAGTAAAAAAAGAAAAAATCAACTTATAATTACAGTGAAAAATTGTAAACTGACATCCCCAGAATTCCATTCATGACACTTCACATTTGAAGATATTTTGTTTAAATAATTTTAATAATTAATGTTTTACAATGTAAAATTTACATTGTTCTGTAAATATTTTTACATTTTTACTTTATTTTTTATAGATTCTGGCAACCACGGCTGCCCTTTTTTTTTTTTTTTTTTTTTTTTGTAAAAAGAACAGGATTTCTTTTTTTCTTTTTTTTACAGTCTACACTGAAAGACAATGGGGTCCAAAATAACATTTAAAAATTAAATTATTCACTTATAATCTTAGTGTCCAGAGAGCAGCTTTTGTGTTTGTCACAGATCCCTTGTTCCCTGGACTCCATTTCCCAGAATCCTCATGTTTCCACACCTGCACTCACTTCCCTCGTCATCTCCCCATTGTCACGGATCACCTGCACCTGGACTCTATCATCTTCACTCCCTTTAGGCCATGTCCACACTAATACGTTTTCGTTTGAAAACGTATATTTTTTGAGATGGCGTTTTAAGTCAACAAAAACATAGCTTTTGGAAAACGCTCTCCAAAGCGGATACATTTGAAAACGCCGTCTTCGCGTCGTAGTGTGGACTGTGAAAACGGAGGCTTTTGAATACGATGATGCATTTTTAGTCATGTGATGCAGTCATATGACCAATTCAGCCAAGACACGTCTCTCAGTCTACATTCTCGCTTGCTTTGGCCGATTTATACTCTTGTGTTACTCGCAGCAACAACTCCACCACACTGTCGGTCCATTTAAAAAACTCAGTGCCTTTCCTCGACATTGCCTCAAAGTTTCAAAGAGCCGGAAAGTAAATAAACGCCTAGAGGGAATGACGCAGGTCGAAGCTTTACTCATGCGCAGTAGGGGGATGTAAGCGTTTTCATACGTTTCAGTGTGGATGAGCAACTTTTGGAAAACGTTTGAAAATGATAGTGTGGATGCGGAGCGTTTTTAGACGAAAACTGTGTAGACGTAGCCTTATATTGCACTCACTCCCTTCACTCCTCGTCCGTTCTATGTTAAGACTAAGTGTATGTTTGGTGTTTCCTGCCTGTGTTTATTAAAGTAGTGAATGTTATTGTGGAAATCCGTATCTGCCTCATCTCTACACCAGCTACCCGTAACAGAAGAACGGACCATTAAACTGCTGGATTTCCACAAAAAATGGATGCATTCTTGAGCTCCCGGACTCCAGCTTCTCCCATGCCTCCTACTTCCATGACGGCCACAGATCGTCTCATTGGGCTCCTGCAGGTTGGTCGTTCACTGGAGAGGTATGTGGAGGAGTTTGTTGAGCTTGCTTTTTTGACTAACTGGCCAGAAGCTTATTTGATCGCCCTGTTTCTGGACGGGCTGGATGACAACACTATCCGTTTTGATGAACCTGACTATCGTTTTTCCTTAAACGAAACTATCAATTTAATTTTGTGTTTAAATGACTCCAAATTCCTTGTCGAAGAGGTTCAGGATAAGTCTCGTCCAGTCCCTCCAGAAACACGGTTGGCCAGGCCAGTTAGTCAGTCTCCGTCTTCCTCCGCATACCCCTCCAGTGAACACCTTATCTGTTCTACGCTGGATCCGCACTCCTTCGCTGGGTCCAGAAAGCGGAGGAGGAGGAAGAAAGCAGCCCCAGCCTGTCACGAACCTGCCGCTCCAGCCCTCTCCGAGGAGGCTCCTGCCTCACACGAGCTGCCTAGTGATGCGGCTTGGTTAATTGACTTTTGGTCCGAGCCAATTTCTCCAGTCTCTACCGAGCCAATTTCTCCAGTCTCTGCCGCCGAGCCCTCTGCTCCAGCCGATGCCGCCGAGCCAGCCGCACCAGCCGCAGCCGAGCCAGCCGCTCCAGCCGCCGCCAAGCCCGCCGCTCCAGCCTATCACGAGCCCGCTCCAGCTACAGACTTTGGACTTTTTGTCTCCCCGCTGGTCTCCAGCCCTAAAACTGTGTTCCCTCCCTGCCTCCCTCTCCCACCTCCTCCCATTTGTGTCCACACTTCACCTCCACCTCAAGCCTCCTCAACCAGGACTCCACCTCAGTCCTCTGGTCGATTACCTCCACCTTGGCTCCAACCTCCCTCATCTCCACCATGGCCCATCAGTCCACCAGTCTCACCAGTCTCCATCCTTCCTCCAGTCACACATTGGTCCCTCATCAGCCTGCCCTCACCTCAGGACTTTACTCCTCCGTATTCACTCCATCCCTCGTTTCTGTTGGCTTCTTCACTCCCTCCTGTTCTCCCTTTGTTGTCTGTCATCCTGCTTCCACTGCGGCCTTCTGGAGCCCCGCCTGCACCTTGGTCGGCGGAGCCGCCGGTGTCGCCATGGTCCGCCAGACCTTCCGCGTTGCCTGGACTCTATGGCTTCTCGGCAGGGTAATGTCACAGATCCCTTGTTCCCTGGACTCCATTTCCCAGAATCCTCATGTTTCCACACCTGCACTCACTTCCCTCATCATCTCCCCATCGTCACGGATCACCTGCACCTGGACTCTATCATCATCACTCCCTTTATATTGCACTCACTCCCTTCACTCCTTGTCCGTTCTATGTTAAGACTAAGTGTATGTTTGGTGTTTCCTGCCTGTGTTTATTAAAGTAGTGAATGTTATTGTGGAAATCCGTATCTGCCTCATCTCTACACCAGCTACCCGTAACAGTGTTCAACAGAAGAAAGGAAGTCGTACAGGTTCGGAATGACAGTGAATAAATGATGAAGCTCATTTTTAGCCAAACTACTCCTTAATTAAACTTTATGAATTTAGGAAATAATTTGTGACATTGATTGTGGCTGGTTTTACCCAACAATTTAAGGTTTCATTTGCATCTATTTGGGTGATCTTAATGTTGGTTACATCATATATATTCAACAGAGAAACCGTGCCAACTCCAGTCTGTCCTATTGCAGTAATGACAGTAGAGAAGAACTGTGAGGTAGAGACATGACGTGTCTGTTTGACACCATCCAGATGTTCCCTTATTACATACACTGTAAAAAAAAATCCTGTTGTTTCTACGGAAAAATACCGGCAGCTGTGGTTACCAGAACAATACTGTAAAAATGACATCAAACCGTAAACATACTTACGGAGTTACATGTGAATTTTACATTTTAAATCTGTTAAATTTACGGTAAAATAACGTATTTCATTAACTGATATAATGTTAATTTACCAACCTAATGAAGTACTAATATCTGTTTTGTACCTTTATAATACACTGACAGTCACCAAACACAGTGGTGATGAGAGTCACATGATGAATCAAAGTTCATCACAAGCAGCTTTTCCACAAGCTGAGAAGCACAACACTAACATATAGAAGGTGCACACAGTGTCATTCACACACACACTAAACACCATCATGGTAACATGCATGAAATTTTAAAAATGCAATAAACATTAATTTAACAACATTAGATGTAACATAAAACCCTAATGTACATAACTGATTAGAAAAAAATGAGAAAAACTAAGAGTTATTTCAACGAAAATATATCAAATGTGAAGTATCACGCAGGGAATTGTGGGAATGTCAATATACGGTTTTTCACTGTAAATTTTACAATGAATTGTTATTTTTCACTTCCCAAAACTGTGAATTTAACGGTATTTTACCGTAAAATTACATTAAATGTACCGTTAGATCTATTACAGTTATTCACCGCATATAGTACGGAAACTTTCTGTAAACCAACCAACAGTTTTTCACCGCAGCATTTTTACAGTCTTTTACTGTTAAAATCACGGTCATTTTTTACAGTGTATACAGTATACAGGTAATATTTTTTAAGTAGTATACAAATGTAAACATTTTCATCAGCTTATTTTTGACACACAGTGATGAGTACACACACACACACCAAAATGAAATTGCTCAGCTAGATTCAAATCAGGCACTTTCATCTCATCTTCCACCACACAGCCACATACAGTATGTTTAGGTACATAAACTCCTAGAAAATCTATTGTTTCAATCATTTCTCCTAAGAAGAAAAGTGACTGAACAGAGAGAAAATTTTGACTTTTTTGAATTTTGAATTTCTCTGAAATGACCCCAGAAATGTCATATGCTTGCTCTAGAGATGCAGAAGCGTCTCAAATTGCATTCAAATTTGCCAATATACCAAAGTAACTTTAAATGTAATATTGAATAGCACACTACAGTTAAAATTATAATGAAGTACTTTACATTTGATTTAGTATTTTAGTCAACACATCAAAATAAGTGTACTTTAAAAAGCACAATAAAAGATTATTAAAACACAAGGATTTAAAATGTACTTTAAGTACAGTTTTTTAAATATAATTTTAAGATTTGAAGTACATTACAAGTGTACATTAAATACAATTAAGCTGACTTCTTTTTCAAAAGGGATTACAGTACTCTCTCTCTCTCTCTCTCTCTGTATGTGTGTGTGCTTGTTTTTGTGATTTATGAGGATACAAATTAGTATAATGACATGGGTATAACACTGGTATTACGACGTAAACATAAAAGTTGCAGCTCATAATACCCCATAGATTTTTTTTAATTAATTTTTTTATTACCTGCAATTAACTTCAATTTTTGATTCTAGGGCACCTTTAATAAAAAGACAGCTGGAGGAACGGTCACTTTGGCCTTGGCCCTAGACACGCAATATCTGACCATGTGTCAGACTCGATTTACTCCCTCCAGCTCTCAGAGCCTTCTTATTTAAAAATAAATATCACACTTAAATGTGAAGTATATAATGTTATACTTATATAATGCTGAGCAATAGCATACAGGGAGGGAAATACATTTTTGCAAACCAACAAACTCTGAATGTATCACTGTTATGTAGGGGTGTGCAATATACAGTTGCAAGAAAAAGTAAGTGAAACATTTGCACAATCTGTGAAAATGTGAATAATTTTAAAGGTGCCCTCGAATCAGAATTTGAATTTACCTCGGCATAGTTGAATAACAAGAGTTCAGTACATGGAAAAGACATACATTGAGTTTCAAACCCATTGTTTCCTCCTTCTTATGTAAATCTCATTTGTTTAAAAGACTTCCGGAAAACACTTGGATCTCAACATAACACCGACTGTTACGTAACAGTCGGGATCATTAATATGTATGACCCCAATATTTGCATAATGCCAGCCCATTCGACGCATTAGACAAGGAAAGGCAGTATTAACGGCTGGATCTGTGCACAGACAAGGTAAGCAAGCAAGAACAACAGCGAAAAATGGCAGATGGAGCAATAATAACTGACATGATCCATGATATCATGATATTTTTAGTGATATTTGTAATTTGTCTTTCTAAATGTTTCATTAGCATGTTGCTAATGTACTGTTAAATGTGGTTAAAGTTACCATCGTTTCTTACTGTATTTACAAATACAAGAGCCGTCGCTATTTTCATTTTTAAACACTTGCAGTCTGTATAATGCATAAATACAACTTCATTCTTTATAAATCTCTCCAACAGTGTGTAATGTTAGCTTTAGCCACAGAGCATATAACCTCAAACTCACACAGAATCAAACGTAACCATCTAAATAAATACTTTACTCAAATAATTCGAAGCATGCATACAGCATGCATGACGAACATCTTGTAAAGATCCATTTTTTAGGGTTATATTAGCTGTGTGAACTTTGTAAATGAGCTGTAATATAGTCGACAGCTCGTGTGGCAGAGGAAGCGCATCTTTTAAAGGGGCCGTGCTGAAAAAATCAGTGCATAGTTAATGATGCCCCAAAATAGGCAGTTAAAAAAATTAATAAAAAAAAAATCTATGGGGTATTTTGAGCTGAAACTTCACAGACACATTCAGGGGACACCTAGGACTTATATTACATCTTGTAAAAAAACAATCTAGGGCACCTTTAACAAAATAAGAGAGATCATGCAAAATGCATGTTATTTTTTATTTAGTACTGTCCTAAATAAGATATTTTACATAAAAGATGTTTATATATAGTTGATAAGGAAAAAAAAAAGCTGAATTTATTAAAATGACCCCGTTCAAAAGTATGTGAACCATTGGTTCTTAATACTGTATGTGGTTACCTGGATGATCTATGACTGTTTTTTTTTTTTTGTTTTGTGATGGTTGTTCATGAGTCTCTTGTTTGTTCTGAGAAGTTAAACTGAGCTCTGTTCTTCAGAAAAATCCTCCATGTCCTGCAGATTCATAATTTTTCAAGCATTTTTGCATATTTGAACCCTTTCCAGCAGTGACTGTATGATTTTGAGATCCATTTTTTCACACTGCGGACACCTGAGGGACTCAAACTCAACTATTAATTTTTTTTTAAAACATTCACTGATGCTTCAGAAGGAAACACAATGCATTAAGGGGGGGGGCGGGGGGTGAACATTTTTTAATTTGAAGATCAAGGTAAATTATACTTAATTTTTCTTCAGAAAAATCCTCCAGATCCTGCAGATTCTTCAGTTTTCAAGCATCTTTTGCATATCTGAACCCTTTCCAGCAGTGATTTTGAGATCCATCACACTGTGGACAATTGAGGGACTCAAACACAACTATTAAAAAAAGGCTCAAACATTCACTGATGCTCCTGAAGGAAACACAATGCATTAAGTGCCGGGGGGTGAAAACTTTTGAACAGTATGAAGATGTCCCATTTTTTCTTATTTTGTTGAAATATCTTTTTTTTGTTTAGTACTGCCCTTCAGAAGCAACAGACGATACTTGCATGTTTCCCAGAAGAAAAATTAAGTATAATTTACCTTGATCTTCAAATTAAAAAATGTTCACCCCCCACCCCCACCCGCTCTTAATGCATTGTTTCCTTCTGAAGCATCAGTGAATGTTTTTAAAAAAAATTTATAGTTGAGTTTGAGTCCCTCAGTTGTCCGCAGTGTGAAAAAATGGATCTCAAAATCATAGAGTCACTGCTGGAAAGGGTTCAAATATGCAAAAATGCTTGAAAAATTATGAATCTGCAGGACATGGAGGATTTTTCTGAAGAACAGAGCTCAGTTTAACTGCTAAGAACAAACAAGAGACTCATGAACAACCATCACAAAACAAAAAGAACAGGCATAGATCATCCAGGTAACCACACACAGTATGAAGAATCAATGGTTCACATACTTTTGAACGGGGTCATTTTAATAAATTCAGATTTTTTTTTTCTTGTTGGCTATATATAAACATCTTTTAGGTAAAATATCTTACTCAGGACAGTACTAAATAAAAAAAAAATAACATGCATTTATATGATCTCTCTTATTTTGTTAAAATTATTCACATTTTCACAGATTCTGCAAGTGGTTCACATACTTTTTCTTGCAACTGTATATCATCTATGATAATATCGTAATCATATGACATAGTTAAGCAATTTCACATGAAGAGTGCTGTTTTTTCCCCGAATATCAGCACAATTGCATTACTGATTTTATAAAACATTTCAATAAATAAGTTAATATTAAGTGACATATTTTAGACACAATTTTTCTTGTTTTTGCTCTATTTCGCTACGAAAATAGTTCCAATCAAAGCCACAGCAGAACTGTTTTGCAACTCCAAGCAACAGACAGCTGTGCTTTGTTACTGAATGAATCAGTTGTTTTGAACAAATCAGTTGAATGAATGATTCAATGAGTTGTTCATTAAAACAGTCAATCATTTCATTCATGAATGAATCAGCCGTTTGAAGAAATCAGATGACTCAATGGCTGCATTCCTTCCCATACTTCCCTACTATATAGTAGGTGAAAAACAATATGCCACAAAAGGAGCATGTCCGAATTCACAGTACTCATAAAAGTGTAGGTAATAGTACCCAGATAACCTACTACTTCCGGCGAGATTCTGAAGTGTGCACACGATGGACATTTTACTATCCCATGAGGCTGCGAGAGAGGATTTGTGAATGGCAATGAAGGGACTCAATTGACGCTGGTAGGTCACGTTATTATAACATGGCGAATGTAGTACATCCAGATTACATTCATACTACACACATTCATATTATATAGTACCTACTCAAGAGAGTTTGTGATTTCGAATACAGCCAGTGACTCACTTATTAACTTGCCGCCACCATCTTTTCATTTTTTAAAAATCATTTCATACTTCAATATTTAATGTTCAAAACATTAATCACAAATGCAACTGTAACTGCAGGTTAAAGCTGAATTGTGTAAATACATCTAAATGCCACTTCATTGCAAAGACAGATTTTTTTCTATACTAATTTCATTTGATTGGTAACAGCTCTATAGAGTCTTTTTATTCTAAAATTGGTTAAATGTAAGAATGTAAGAATCTGACATAAAAGATGACGCTTACATTTAATTAGGTTAATAAATTGGCCTTATAAGGGTAAAAATGCTCATAAAAGGTTAAAATCTATTTCATAAGTTCATCTCTGTGAATTAACCACACAAAATATGAAGGATATCAAAAGCTTTGGCAGTCAGCTGTCTACAGCAGTCCTAAACCTGAAGGTACCAATAACACACTCGGCAAAATATCGTCTTAATTATCATTATCGACAAAATCCAAGAAAATATAGAGATTTAATTTTTGTCAATATGGCACACTCTTACTGTTGTGTAGATGTGACATGAGGAAAGAACATGGAGAATAATGAAAGATGAAAAGAGAGAAAGCAAGCGCAGGTGAAAGAGGACAGCTGTCTAGGCAGAACACAGGGGCATGTTGTGTTTTATCTCTCGGATGACAGTATGTTTAGCCGCTTTGCGGAGTGTGTGTTCATGTGAGCGTTGATGCACACCAGATCCCTCAAGCTAATTGAGACTCCACTGAAACACAAACATACACATAAACCTGGACAGAGAGAAACAATATCCCTGCGATAACTAAATATTTTCATTTCCAAGTCTCTAAATACAAAATGCAGCAACTAAATGTCCGCAGTGTTTGTTTCAGGGCCTTTAGCATCGGTCATAAAGATGGCTGAAATATTTGGGTTTCAATTGTGTAATAAACAGGTTTAATGCTGCCAGTGCCAAGGCATGATTGATCGTAGTTAAGAGATGAACACCACCACAATGTCGTGTTTACCAAAGAAAAAACTCTGGATTTTCTTTGAGTCCTGAGACTCCTGACTGTCCAAGTTGGTCTGCACAGGGAATAAATGAAAACATGTACTATATAACATTTCCAATAACTGTGTGGCAGCTCTGAAATGATAAGATAAAGCATTGATTACATACCTAATGCATATAATTTACTCTTCATTTTGTTCCATTAGAGTGAATATGTAATTGCCCAACAGATTCATTTTGTTCCAACCAAAATTGCTTGAAAGCACATCACAAAAGTAAGATCATCCCAAGAGGATGTGAAGTCAGCATAAGTGATGTGTTATTAGAGTTTCTTCATGTACCACTTTCAAGAATGCCCATATTTGTTAATACGCATTTAGAATTGTCTATTTCCACTGGGTCATACTCAAATCTGTGCAGTACAGCTAACAGATGGACACTGAAATTTGTGCAGGTGCCCAAAAAGATTGTTCATTTGCAGTTGTTCTAGTACTGTCCACAAGATAAACCTCATTATGTGCCATCTAACTGTATGCTTGCATCTACAAACAGTAGAAAATAAAATAAAATTAAATAATATATAATAATGTATGTAAAGATTATACTACAATACAGTGCTGCTGGGATGACATATTTTTTTTCAAAACCCGGAAAAGAATTAGCACTTCCGGTTCCATCGTCCTGAAGTCAAAAGGTTCTTTGAATGGGTTTTTGGTTAAATGTCTTGAATAAGGTCTGTGGTGAACAAAAGCTCAAGATATTTTCTTGAGCTTTTGATATTTGTTTTATACTACAACATAAAATACATTAATAATACCCCACTTGAGATTTTTTTTAAGCTTTTACTTGTCTTACTTGAAAAAAGGGTTTTTCCGCTTTTACAGCTACAGGTGTTTTATCAGTGCCTGATTCTTTTTATAGGGCGAAGTTCTTGTGCCATCATCAGCCAGTTAGTCACATGGCATTTGGATCAAAATTTGTTTGTGGTTCCATGAGCAAAGATAGCTGATTTCAAATCAAAAATATCTGTAAGTTCTTGCGCCATGCAGCTGCTCCTGAGGTAGAATGCTAATTGATTTCTCCAGGTATACTGTAAACAGTAAAAACATGTAGTCCCACCCAAAGCTCACAACAGGGTGACCCAGAAGTATTTTAACACCAAATTAAAATGTTATCTTTAAGTAGATTGCTGTAAGAAGGGTAAAAAATGTCTACATATTGCTTAAAAAATAAACCTCTTTTAAGACTAGATAAGCTAATTTGTATCATGACAATATTATCAAGACAATTGAGCATTTTTAATCCATCAATATCATAACAAAAAAATATATATATAAACATATTATTAAACATAATTTTGAAATTGTAATACATACAAAGTTCTGTCATGAAACTCTAGATGGCGCAGGCTAATAGGTCCTTTAACTCAACCTGCTCGTAAACATATCATTACCTATAGGGCACAGCTGATTGGTTCCTGCCATATCAGTAGCCAATGAGCTCGCTGCTCAACCTTCAAATACTTGGGTAGCATTTGCCTTAGCAGTGCAGAATGCTTTCAGAAACCCTCCACCTTCCCCAGCTCCACCTGTATAGATCTGCTATGGGTAATTCATGTACGCTGTATTGTACAGCAGCAGCGTGTCTTGCTTGCTCACGGCAGCATGTCTGTATATGTATTGGAAGTAGCAAGTCCGTACTTGCAGCAGCGTAGCAGATCTATTCTGCCAAGACCAAACATATCAACACTGTCATACCAATTATCATGCCAAACACTCAGCAAGTTGTCATGACAGAAATAATGTTAGTATGTTCAAGTTAGTCAATAAAACACAATTCTTTTTTTGTATAAAACATTTACATTAAAATGTTGACAAGTGTAAAAATGTGCACAAAAGTACACATTTACTGTGAATTAAATTAAACTAGTATTACAATATTAAGAATAAATGCTCAAATTATGCTAATTACTTTTGGGAGGTTAAATGTGGCTTGGATGTTTTTGTGAGCTTCACACAAGAACATAATTTACCCATTCACAACATTATTTTCCACACAAGAATGTTTATTGTTACACAAGGTTTATGTGCAGTGTGTGCGTGTGTTAACATGTTTACAAGCTTTGGTATGTGCATTAGCTGATATATCAAGTGGTGACAGCCCTATTTCAAATCAGAGACCTACATTTAAAAGCATTCCTGGAATGCATTCTATCTCTCGATCTCCCTTGTGACTCTTCAACACTGTTCAAATAGCACAATTTGAATGCTGAAAGTGCATCAGGCATCAATGCCCATTCTTACATTGCATCCCTTCAAGACACTATTACATTAACATTAATTTACTTAAAGAGCAAACGAAGACAGACATCACATGAGTGTAAACTCGAGTCATGCTTTTGAGACCACTATATGACCTACCACCTCTAGTCCATCTGTTTCAATTAGACGCTGCCCTTAGAACCAATATGTGTGTAAACACACTCACACTCACAAAAGGACTTCTCCTGAGCATTCCCTTTTTTCTTCTTTTTAGTCTGTAGGGACTTTTCTAAGTTATTTTTTTATTTAAGGAATGTGAACTTGAGAGAACGTGTCCCTCTTATCACATTGCGGGATTGCAGCTGGTCTGTCCATCTCAGAATCGACAGTCAAGAATCTAATTGTAGATAAGAGGTTTCTGTCACATGGCAGGGAATAATCACATCACGTCAAACTCAAGCCACTAAAATATCACAATAAAAAAACACAAAAAAACAAATCAAGTTTGAATGACTCAGGAATTACTTAATCAGTATTGGATTTATCCATCTTTTTTCAAATGCGTTTCTGATGTTGTTGTTGCTGAGCCCCCATTATGTTTATTAGCTGTCACAATGATATTTGACAATTACAACAAATCTGTTAATATTTGTTCACACTATTTTGTCTATAATAAATGAAAATTAAATAATAAAAAAAACTAAAATGAATCATTAAAATACCACAATGAATTAATGCATATGTTCTGTATAAAACATATAATAATAATGTCCTGTATAAAACATGGATATTCATTTTGAGATTGCTAAAAATATATATATATATTTACCAGTGATTTTAAATTAATAGTGTTTTTAAATATTTGTAAGGGATAATCTGGGTTTTGTGTTTGTTTCTATGGTTTCTTATTGTTTGATTATCAGTTACACCAGTTGTTCATTTCGTTAATTAGCTTCTCTTATATTTGAGTCTACTTCACCAACCTTCTTCATCCCTGGGATAAAACATTACAGAATACCGGACCAGAAAAGAAGCTGGATTTTGCAGCAAAATTCAGTGAATTAACCAACGAGAACCTGGAATCTTGAATAGGTGCCGATTTATGTTTCTGCCGGAGGGTGCCCAGTGCCCCACATCATATCCACCCATACTCCACCCGCTTGGAGAAATGAATATGGAGATAGGCAATCCTCAGTTGTCTTCAGTGTACATACCCTCAGCTGATGCCAACATTAATGGCCACTGAGCACTCACCCATGGCAGGAAAGGAGCCAACCAGTCGTTTCCACCATGGCTTCTCGCCCCCTCGGCTCCACCCGGGACCTTTCCCCTTATGGCTCAACTGGGCTCACTCTCGCTGTGTTTCATCCCTCCACCCCTTTGGCTCTGTTGGACTTCGCCTTCCCTCTGGTTCTCCCTTGGTCTTCAGTCGCACCAGAGTCGCCTCAGTCCACCGGTATCCTTACTCCACCTCAAGTGCTCGTCACTGCAGATCTTCCTAGGCCTCTGAATCTACAATGTCGTCTGGTCCTGTCATTGCACCAGCTTCGCCCAGGTCTCCAGATTTCTCAGCTCCACCCTGGCTCATCCCACTATCGATTCCACCGTGGGCCTTTTTATCACCTATGCTCTTGGCTTCCACCTGCATCATCCTACCATCGCCTTCTCCATGGTTCTTCCCACCATCTGATACACCCTGGTACTCTCTTCTGCCACCTGTAATTGGGACTTTTGTCTGCCTCTGCTTGCATTAATCTCCTCCCTGGCTCCTCGCTCAATCTGATTCACCCTGGTACTGTCGTCTACTACCTGTTATGACTCTCCCTCCTAAAAGGACTATGTACCTTTTCTTTTATTGCGTCAGGAGCCGCCTTCCAATGGGGCTGTCATGTTCTGTCATGCTTATTTAGTATTGATTTAATTTTCAATGACTTTTAGGTTGTTTCTCTTCAGTTACCTGTTTTCTTTGTTCTAGTTTATCATATTCTACAGCAATGTTTCTCACCTATAATCCCATTATAATGTACCTTTAGCTATTTATTCTCCATTTTTCTTTCTGTGGGAATCAAAATCAGTAAGTGAACATGCTTGTCTTGATATCTCTGAAGGCATCAGGTCCCCCAGCCTCACCCCACCACCTCCTCTCTGCCCCCCTCTATCTCACTGGGAAGTAAATATGGGAGAGTGAAAACAGGAAGCCCAAGCTACCGTGTGACTCAAACGCACCGCTGGTATTTTTAGCTCCGTCCCGGCAGTACCCCGACCCCTGTTTCCTCCAGGGCCACCAGGAGGATACTACTGTCCGCTCCTCTGTCGGGCCCCACAGGGAAACAAGGCCGAGCTAAGAAAGGGTCCTGTCAATCCAGACAGCTTTTATATTGGTCCTGTCTGTCAATCGTGACCTTAATGCAGTGGCATTTTAAGGATATAAATACCAGACCACTGCTGTGTGATCAACACATGACACCAACATAACACAATTGCCCAGATACAATACCACTACCAGACTTCATCAAAAGTGATCTTTATATCAGCTATTTTAGAACAGCTTCAAATGTGTCTCATACAATCAGATTTTAGAATGGAAAATATCTTTACATATTTTTACATTTGTACACTTTCATTTGTTATATATAATCATATCTTTTTGTTTGTGTCCATCTAGTTCTAAATAAAAAGACAAAATAATCAACAGTGCCTTTCATTTGTAAGGCCAATTCACTGGACTATTTAAAATTAAGCATTACCACATGGTTATTTATTATATGGAACATTACTGTCGCATTCACAAACTTGCAAATTTTTTGCAAAAGACAACTAGATCATTATATAAAATGTAGAAATGGTGAAATGATGTATGACGTACAGAAACAAACTGTTGTTGTTGAATATAGTGTCATAAATGACATTCTAAAATTTCTCCTTCCACTCATCTTGTGTAAAGTGGTGCAGGATAACATTGTTCCACTAGTCCTTGCTTCGGACTCTCATCCACAGATGCCTGGATTTGGGTGTGGGAAGGAGCGTTTTTACTCCTCGATAAATAGTAGCATGACACAAAGCTTCATGTGTTCATCGCCCCCCTTAAATAAATAAATATTAAGTCTGCAAAATAAAGAAAAAAGCAATGGTATGGGGAAAGCTTAGCAAGTGGCAACAGCAAGAAACCCTGAATATTCATGCATTGTGTGCATGTCAAAAGATCTACTCTGATTTCAAGCTTGTGTGACATGCGCACATGATTTCATTCCGATTGAAACAAAAGGTGTCAATGTAAACGTAGCTAATGGCACTGAAACTGTAATTAATTTCAAAAGTTATCTACAACACAAGAACGGTTTAAAAGTATGTATGTTCAGGTCATTCCTTCTTATATTTAGTTTAGTCATCAAGAGTTATTTTTACATGTTATAAAAAGCGTTCTCACATTGTTAGCTGCTCTTTCCTGCAGCAAGAGCATCCTAAAACAGACACTAAGGGCAAAGACAGAGGGCATGTATGTCGTCGCAGAGGGTGTGTTGTGTCTGGCAGCGAGAAGAGCTTTGAGAAGCAGCCATGACACTATTGTTTTCTGCAGATCTACGTCAGAAGCTTGAAGGTAAGTGGAATATAGATGTCTCCCTCCCATTGCTGCTGCCCACAACACCCAGCAGACAATGCCCACATATGTCATCAGTAATGTAATGTCCCTTAACCACACAACAAACAAACCAGTGTGTCTGTTTAAAATACAGATTCCCAGCTGATTCATGACAAATCTAACACTAAAGCGCAATTTCATTACACATGATTCAATAAAACCGTTCACCAAACCAAAATTTGAGGCTATCTTGTTATGTTAAGAGTTCCATATCAACTTAAGGTAGAGGAACCGGGAGCTGAGAGAGACAATCCTGTGTGGTTAACCTTTGAGGAAAGCCAATCCTTCAGGTTCAGGAGTGACACTGTCTGTGGTGATATTGCTTAACACCTGCTCCTGTGTCGCTCCAAGAGTTTACTTACAGTTCACACATTATACACAATGTAGATTAAGCTGTATCATATTTAATGAACAAACAAGCAAACAAATTAATGAACAAAACAAGCACAACCAGATTGAACAGCCCAAAAAAATCGAACAAACTAAATTAACTAATGAATGAACAAATAAATGAACAAGCAAATTTGAGCGAAAAAAAAAAAAAAGCAGAGAAGTAAAACAATACTTGCTGATATTTGTAGACACTAATGAGTTGCTGATTGATATACTGATTTAGCAGTGCAACCAATCAAATGTCAGGGGAACATGAGAGAATAACTGCATTGACGCAGTTGAAAGCTGAAAAAAAAATAAATAAATAAAGAGAAATAATGACAGTTAAGAGGGGAGTTAATGGTTAAGAGGGAAAAACTGGAGTCCATGATAATGACAGACCATGGTTAGACAATGGGAGAGAAGGTCAAATAAGGCCATCTTTTTGATAGCTGGATTGCACTCCAACTTATTTTGAGCCATTGCCTCTTAATTACTAACATTATAACAGGTACATGTGCAGTTGAGCAAAAACAGAAAAATGCTTCTCTATTTGAAGGTAGTAATTTGGCTAATCAACAATTAACCATCATTTGTTAACGACTGGATAAAACATGGGATGTTGACCATTAAAGGTGAAGTATTCCAATCATAGGTTAATTCAACAAAAACTGCTAACATTATGGCACTATCAAAACAGATTACAAGTGAGTACAGAAATGACACACTTTAGAAAGATCTTACCTCCACACTTCACACTGGAAATGATATTGAGCTGAATGAATCTCTGTACAGGCATAGGGTTAAGTGTTGGTACTTTAATTTCTGACCACAAACATGATGCAGCTAAATGCCGTTGTATTCCACTTTTGAGTGCTTAAATATGCTCTTTACACAGGTTTTTTAATGGAGTGACAATGGCAATTCGCTCTCAAAAAGTTCTGAAATTTCATAATTAGTGATGGGATGCTTTCGAAATACTGCTTTGTGAATGAGGATTCGTTACGACATACGTTTCAAAACATTTTGAAATGACAATGGTTTGCCACTGCGCTACAAACCCAATTCCAAAAAAGTTGGGACACTGTACAAATTGTGAATAAAAACAGAATGCAATGATGTGGAAGTTTCAAATTTAAATATTTTATTCAGAATACAACATACACTGCGTTCCAAAGTATTATGCAAGTGACATATCAGTAAGATTTTAGTACAATAAACATTCAGATTTTAGTTTTTCTAAGAAAATGTTTGTTCGTTTATTTATCCATGTCTTTTTAGATAACTGGTATCAATCTCAGACAAAATAATTTGCCAGATCTATGGAAACCCTACTTAGAGGTTGTTCCACATTATTAAGCAAGTCACAGTTCTCATGCAATATGGAGAGGAAGAAAGATCTTTCTGAAGATGAAAAGCATGAAATGGTGCAATGTTGTGCAAAAGGCATGAAAACAATTAATATTGTGTGAAACTGAATGGAGATTATCAAATTATCATAAGATTTGTGAGTGATTTAGAGCACAGCAGAACTCGGTCAGATAAAGGCTTATTAATGAAAGTTCCTATCAAAAAAATGTATTGTATTAAAAGGGTAGCTATAAAAAAAAGCCAGTGTTGAGCAGCGAACAGGTATTTGAAGCTTCTGGTGTCTCTTGAGTCTCAAGAAGCTCTCCATGCAGGCAGGCAGTTGTGCGTAAAGATGCATTTTAGACACCACTAACCAAACCTCACAAAGAGAAACCTTTACAGTGGGTGTAGAAATACATTTTCAAACAGTTTTATTGCTGTGGTGTTTTTTGCAGCATGGGATAGTGCATAGTGCATTGTACAATAGTTCATTGTACTATGCACTATCCTCCTTTTTATACCAAAGCTGAAAATGTCCAGTTATGAACTCCACATATCTTGCAAAAGTCATTTTAATGCCCTCCATCTCACTTCCCAGTATTCCAGCCCAAATTATCACCCACTAGCTCCTTGCTGACGTCGCAGTCTTGTTGGAAAGTGGTGGCCATTCACCAACCATCCAGAAATCCATCCATTTAGACCATCCATTGTAGTACGGCATTAGTCAGTGAATAAAACTATTTAAAAATGAGTCTTTGTGTATTTCTAAACCCACTGTAAATGTTTCTCTTTGTGAGGTTTGGTTTGGAGTGGCTGAAATGCATCTTTATGCACAACATGGAGAGCTTCTTGAGACTCCAGAGACACCAGCAGCTTCAAATACCCGTTTGCTGCTCAACACTAGCTTTTTTATAGCTGCCCTTTTAATACAATTAATTTTTTTGATAGGAACTTTCCTCAATAAGCCTTTATATGACCGAGTTCTGCTGTGCTCTAAATCACACACAAATCTTATGATAATTCGATACTCTCCATTCAGTTTCACACAATATTAGTTGTTTTCATGCCTTTTGCACAACATTGCACCATTTCATGCTTTTCATCTTCAGAAAGATCTTTCTTCGTCCCCATATTGCATGAGAACTGTGACTTGCTTAATAATGTGGAACAACCTCTAAGTAGGGTTTCCATAGATCTGGCAAATTATTTTCTCTGAGATTGATACCAGTTATCTAAAAAGACGGATAAATAAACGAACAAACATTTTCTTAGAAAAACTAAAATCTGAATGTTTATTGTACAGAAATCTTACTGATTTGTCTCTTGCATAATAATTTGGAACGCAGTGTAGATGACATATCAAATGTTTAAACTGAGAAAATGTATCATTTTAAGGGAAAAATAAGTTGATTTTAAATTTCATGGCATCAACACATCTCAAAAAAGTTCAGACAAGGCCATGTTTACCACTGTGTGGCATCTCCTCTTCCTTTTATAACATTCTGCAAACGTCTGAGGACTGAGGAGACAAGTTGCTTAAGTTTAGGAATAGGAATGTTGTCCCATTCTTGTCTAATACAGGCTTCTAGTTGCTCAACTGTCTTAGGTCTTCTTTGTCGCACCTTCCTCTTTATGATGTGCCAAATGTTTTCTATGGGTGAAAGATCTGGACTGCAGGCTGGCCATTTCAGTACCTACGCAGCCATGATGTTGTAATTGACACAGTATGTGGTCTGGCATTGTCATGTTGGAAAATGCAAGGTCTTCCCTGAAAGGGATGATGTCTGGATGGGAGCATATGTTGTTCTAGAACTTGGATATACCTTTCAGCATTGATGGTGCCTTTCCAGATGTAAGCTGCCCATGCCACACACACTCATGCAACCCCATACCATCAGAGATGCAGGCTTCTGAACTGAGCGCTGATAACAACTTGGGTTGTCCTTGTCCTCTTTAGACGGGATGACATGGCGTTCCAAATTTTTTCAAAAAGAACTTCAAATTTTGATTACAGAACAGTTTTCCACTTTGCCACAGTCCACTTTAAATGATCCTTGGCCCAGAGAAAGCACCTGCCCTTCTGGATCATGTTTAGATATGGCTTCTTTTTTGACCTATAGAGTTTTAGCTGGCAACGGCAAATGGCACGGTGGATTGTGTTTACCGACAATGTTTTCTGGAAGTATTCCTGAGCCCATGTTGTGATTTCCATTACGGTAGCATTCCTGTATGTGATGCAGTGCCGTCTAAGGGCCCAAAGATCACGGGCAACCAGTATGGTTTTCCGGCCTTGACCCTTATGCACAGACATTCCAGATTCTCTGAATCTTTGGATGATATTATGCACTGCAGATGATGATAACTTCAAACTCTTTGCAATTTTTTTTCTGAGAAACTCCTTTCTGATATGCTCCACTATTTTTCGCTGCAGCATTGGGGGAATTGGTGATCCTCTGCCCATTTTTTGTAATGTGTAGCTCTCATGAAATCCAAAATGAGCCAATATTTGGCATGGCATTTCAAAATGTCTCACTTTCAACATTTCATATGTTATCTATATTATATTGTGAATAAAATATAAGTTTATGAGATATGTAAATTATTGCATTCCTTTTTTATTCACAATTTGTACAGTGTCCCAACTTTTTTGGAATAAGGTTTGTATATACTTCCTGTGAAACTGAAGAACAAACTGATGTGACCTCATTTTGAACAAAATTAGGCCAAAATTAACTTCATTTGGAGTTCGTTTTGGAAGTTTAAAACAGCTAGTAAACACCTTTGTGCTACCAATTTCTCCTGTTCAGTCTGTGGAGGTCAGAAGTCCACGAGTGAAAACATGAATACATTGGAGAGCTGTTTTATAGAAGAAAATGAAGTTGTACTTATAATGAAATGAGACACTGACACTGTTTTTACTGTTTAATACGGTAAAGCTGCTTGATTTAAAATCTATCTATTGTATAAAGTGTGCTATATAAATAAACGTGCCGAATTGCAGAGTTTGCAGAGAGTGGGCAGCATCAGATGTTCGATAACAGTATATTGATGCTCACATATTTCGAACTTCGTTTTACCCCTAAACAAAGAACGAAAAAGAACTTCACTGTGTATATATCGCGGCCTTTAGAAATAAGTTCTTTAATGGCATATATGGTTCCATGAATGACCTTGAACTTTTCCATTGCACAGAAGGTGCTTTATAGTGGTTTAAAGGTTATTTAAATCAGGCCGGGGCCCACTAGGGGGACAAAACAGGAATGAAAATAAGGTAAAACAACTAAAAATCTAAATATTTCTTATCATTTGATTATTTTTTTATAACAAATATATGTCTCTAGTTACGTCAAGCTCTAAAATATTTTATCAGGTAGAAATAGTTGTTCTCACAACGTTGTTGGGCAATGTTGCCAAGCAATGTTGCTTGGGCACTTTCCCATTGAGAATGGGGAACAAATTCTCTCTGGATACTTTAGATCAAAATTTGTTGCCCATTCTCAATGGGAAAGTGCCCAATCAACATCGCTCAGCTACATTGCCCAACAACGTTGCTCAAAAAGTTGCCCCATGTATCATGACCACTAAATGTTAGTCGATGAAAAGAGGTTTGTAAACCAAATTTTGGTTGAAAAAAAAAAAAACCTTCACAAGAAGTTGCGAAGTCCGTGATGGACAGATCTTTAACATGGCTGGTCTATGTGGTAATTATGTTGGGCAGGAAATTGAAATGTTCTCCTATAATTCATTGACTTCAAAAATGACTTATCATTTGAAACTTGTCAGTAGAAGCCTAACGTTAACCATGGCTAACCATGGTTAACCAACGTTTTTGTTAACCTAGATAAATGTGCGATATTATTAGGCGCATGTCCAAGTATTCGTGTGGAACGTGGAAGCAAATTAGTACCACGCTTACTAGGGCTATAACGATATGCGATATGAAACCGAAATCGCGATACGCAGGTCCACGAACCTGTATCGCGATGTGAGAAGGCAGAATCGCGACACACCCCTTCCAACTCCCAGACTTATCCTTCCTGTCCAGATCCAATGCTACCACATTTTTAAATTACTATAAGTATTAGGGGTGTAACTTTTTATCATAGATGGTGTGTCTCAATCAGCTCTCTAGTTCAGTAAGTGTTTCGGGCACACATTGAATCTTGCAAGCAGGTTTAAACGTTTCTCATGTCAGTCTCTTGCATGGTCGCGTGAGAAAAGTCGTGGCTTTCTTTCACCGCAGTGCACAGCAACAGCTGTGCTCACAGAAAAGCAAAAGACGCTTGCGATGCTTTGCTTTAAGAAGTTCTGTGGGGCCGTTCACATATTGCATCTTTCCCGCGTGCAAGTCAGTTATTATTTTCAAATGTAGCCGCGCGGCAGGCGCGCTCATAATGGGATCGACGCGCATGCAATTCTCAACTTCTCAGAATGCCGCAAGCGCACCGCAGGTCGTGTGACAAGAATCAACCGATCAGCTATGGCCTTTCCGTAACAAAACATCAAAAGCTCAGCCGAACAGCTGATCATAGCTGTACAGGGTGGTTTTATATCTTATCTCCATCAATATATCTCGTAGTAAAACTAATGCAAGGGCTAGAAATCATTTATCCTTTGCAGAAACATCCTGATCCTCTTGGAGAGCTCAGTTCATGGTTGCATAGCAACGACTGACGCCACGGGAGCGCAAGCGTTTTGGAAAGAAGGAGAAGCGGTGCGGCCGCGCCTTCCATGTGTTTTTAGACGCGATATGTGAACGGCCCCTATTCATAATTCTAAGTTCATGTTAAATTTAACATTTTTTTTCAGTGACAGACAGCCCTATTCAACTGTTGATTTGAATACAGAAGGTTTTTATAAAAAATTTATATTTATTTAATTTTATTGAAATGTGATCTTGTATGTACAACAAGGAAAATTATTGAAATTTGTTAATGTTTTTTTAATAAATCTTGTTTTAATTTTAGTTTCATTTTGTTCAAAGTATCGTGATACGTATTGTATCGTGAACTCCGTATCGAGATACGTACCGTATCATGACCTGAGCGTATCGTTACACCCCTAACGCTTACTGCATGATGTTTAACTTAACATTTCTCTCTATAGGCACCTTAATTTATCTATATGTGCTTAATTTATATTTTAAAAGCTCATTATTATGGTTTAGTATTTCTCTGTAATGTAGAACAATGTTACATATAATATTCTTTTTCAGCCTTGAAACTCAAACCATTTTCCGATGCCACCCCCCAATATATATTTAAGTAATTAAATTAATATCATAAATGTGTGACTAGTTGACTAATGGCTTAAAAAAGAATGACTACTAGTTGACTAGAAAACTCTTTAGTCGGGCAGCCAAAAAATAACACATATTATATACTACATATTTAATGCTATTCGATTATTTAAATAGATTACCCTTTCAATAAAACGTTTCCAATTGATTAGTGTATGTTTTTTTGTTTGGGTTGACTTTTCATTGCATTTACAACATTCTGACCAGCAGGGGTCTTCAGGTGTTTCAAGAGCTTCGAAACAGTTTCTGAATTCGGAACCACATAGCATACTGCTCTTAAAGATATAGTAAAAGTAGTATGAGTAGTATGCAGTTCTGAATTCAGCAAGTCAATCATTTTGCGAAGCAACTGGTTCAATTCATTTAAAGTATCTTTTCTCCCATCACTAGCCGAATTTACCTTTAGTGTCATCATTTATTCACTGTTTTGAATTCACCCAACCAAATGCTCATTTATTTAATATTCAATCTTCCACAAAAGAAAGTGTTTGCAATTTTAGAAGTGTCAGCTGTGTTCCTTACATGAAACAATAATTTCAATTTAAATGTTTCAAAGACATTATAGTCCTCTACTTTTGCCACAGCACACATTACAATCCAAGAGATACAATAAAATATGACAAAGCAGTAAAAGAGAGATGGATGAGAGAGAATCATAAAAGTAAAACTTCAAAGGCTTATTATCTACAAAACTTAATCAGCGCCAAAACACACAGCCTTTCCTCTTCGCCCACAGGAATGTAGCCGGAATAAAAAGACATTTATGCACCTTTATGCAACAAGAATGTTCATAATTATACATCACACATGCAGCGGCTTGTAGACGAGGACACACTCGTAGGCATTTCTGGTTAAGGCTAGTTAAGGCATACCTATAGCCATTTAATCTATCTCAAGGAAAAAAGTAATTTCTTTCTAAGTTTAACAGTGTACTTCCCCGTCCTTTAATTTACTTGGAGCTTTGAGATAAAAAAAAAAAAAAAATAGTGAGTGTCTACCAGTCAGCCCATCCTCTAAAGTGTCAGGCCAAGATATGGTTTAAAATCAAGTTGCTCTTCTAAAGCCTAGCACACACATAAAGACTCCTAGTCTCTTGTTTTCTGTCATGTTGGTGCACGTACTACACAACTGAATGCTGATTAATCAGTGTTAGAAATGTAACCAGATCTAGAGCTCATGGTTAAGATTTCTGCTAGCCCTGCACTATACCAGCTCTAACCAGCATAAACAAGCCTGGACCAACATGGAATTCATGCTGGTTCTTACTTAATTTCTCAGCAGGGTAAATGTATAAGATAAACATAATAAATCAGGAAACTAAATGAGGAAAAATAAACTATGTGTATGAGTTGATGCTCTCTTGATTTGTGCTTACATGAAAGTGCAATAATTCTGATGAAATGTAAAAAGAAATGTCTCAAATGACAAAAAATGTGGTTATAATTTTTGAGCAAAATAATTGCAATTATCAGTTTAACCATTATCATGCAGCCTTAACCAGTTCTGAATAAGAATCAGTTTTCAGTTAATTGGGTATCGAGAACCAGCTCCATTTTACAACAGGTTCCAAATTTCCAAGAGCTATTCGATAAGACATTTCCAAGAACCATTCGCATTTCGATTTCACTTATCGATTCCTGTGTGTATTCCAAAATATCCTTGTAAACAGTTGGTTTTGTCTTAAGTTGAACGTAGACAGAGGAGAAAGAAAATGTGTAACAGTATATTGGATCTGTGCATTCGTCTTAATATTACATTAATGTGTCATTAAAGGGTCATGAAACCCCCCTGTTTTACCCTGGTCGTTCACACCTCTGAGTTTCAAAAAGTCTGTGAAAATGGGCATGTAAAGCTCTGGAAAAGTGGGAGTGTAGAGGGGGGGGAAGAGGGGAGAGAACAACCAATGAAGCACAGACATAGAACACACTCATTATACAGAATAATGAATATTAATATATGAGCACAGAGAGAATGACAACAAATTCCCAAACACAAGGGAGAAATGCGAAAGAATATTTAATATGTAATTTGATTACATTTACAAGCACTGCAGTCTCAAAATCAGTCTTTTAGAACAATCGTGTCGTTGTGTTCAGATATGTGTCCAGTTTGCACATATAATTCATTTGAAGAAGACTTGATGAAATATGTGTGCATAACTATACAGTGCTGGTTAATTTTTGGTGCAGGAGAATGTGTGAAATAAAAACTTAAAACACGGATACTTTATTCTGTATGAGCTATGTGCCACGTGGCTAGTGTTATTAAACTCATCGCGGAGCTCCGCGCTGAAACAGAGCATATGCGCGCTCAGCCTGTATATCATAATAACAGTCTTATTTTTCATGTGTTTGTATTCAAACTCCAGTTCTGACCGCATCGCGAGCGAAATACAAACAACACGTGCTGTTGTGCTGAAGGAAACATAGCCTATACGGCTCGCGTGTTTGAACGCAGCTAGAGCAGGCAGAGGTGAATGAACAGCACTTTTGTGACATTTGAATTCTCCGCTGTAATGCGATCTCACACGAACATATTTTCCATTTGTGCTGGTAAATTACAGCAAAACAATCCACATGCACACAAACCTCTGCTCTGGTCGCGTCGCAGGAAAACACCTTGTGTTGTAGCACTGAGGAAACGAACACCAACGATATGTCTCTGAATGACAACAGACCGAGGCGAGAGAAGTGATACTTCCTCATGCATAATACTGCAATTATAATCGTATGCATACTACAGTGCAGTGATTGGATTGAATGAGCTTTATGTCATGAATATATATGTAGAGAATCTACGTCAGCATGTTCGAAAGTACACGATGACGTCAGATTTTGTGACGTTGCTCCGACTCAGCAAACAGGAAGACTGAGAAATCGCTCTGAAAAATGCAAAAATAACTATTTTTCACAACATGAGTACAGCCTCTACATAACTGTTTACATCTAAAAAAAAAAAAGTGTTTTAGGGTTTCATGACCCTGTTAATCAAACCAACAACAAGAAAAAAGTAATCACAGATCTTAACTTTTGTATGGACGAATCTTTATTTTATTTATAAAAAGAAAACTATGCAGTGTTAAATTTGACTACATTTGATTTCAATTTCTATACCTGAACATTGTTCAGTTTAGGGATGTAGGAACTGTTTTAGCAGCATCAATGTCACAATCCACAATAGTCACATTGCAGGACCGCAGTTGACCCTTGATCAATACGACCAGGCCCCACGGTTCAAAACGCATCTGATTTGCAGATTAATTGCAATGTTTAACCATCATAGACTGAAAGTTTATCATTTGCATGTGGTTTTTGGTCCTGTCAGTTTAAAAATTCAAGCAATTTTAAACCATTCAAGCACAAGAAGACAGGAAAGAGAACTCAATTTTGACATTGCACGTGCACACAGAGCAGTACATGCAGCACGTGCACACCGAATTCCAGTCTCTTTCATGTCTATTTGTTCTTGAACGGACACATATACACAAAATTATGTCAAAATGTGAGTCTCAGTGAGTATCCTCGTAAACACAGTCGCTTATGTCTTAAGTGAACGTAAATAACTAAAACAGATGCGTATCAGTATACTGGATCTGTGCATTCAGTCTTAAAGTGACAGCAGCCTAATAAACCTGCTGCTGTCCGTGTCAATAATGTTAATCAAACTACAAATACAAAGAGAAAATCACTTTTGTAGATAAATTAATTAACAAAGATTAATTATATTTATTATATATTTAATATTTATTTACTTATATAGTGAATGCATTCAATTTCTGTACCTGAATGTTGTTAGACTTGACTGAAAAACATAAATCACTATTTATTTCATTTGTATATTTGTTTTATTGTATTTATCTATGCTTGTAATTTGTTAATTATTTTCTATGCACTCCCCTACAAAATCCCCAATCATTCTAGAATGATTAGTTCTTTACAAATAGAGCTATTCAAGTCATCTGGTATAATTGTAGTCAAATCGCAGAAAAACAAAATATCGCAATGTCAGTTTTTTTCTACTATTGTGCAGCCCTAGTTCAATTGTATTTATTTGTGCTATTGCTAATTTGTTTATTAGGTCTTATTTTATTACTGACTGTTTACTTTTCTATAATTATTTTTGCAATTTATGTTAGGCTAGTTGTTTTTGCTGTGGTATTTTTGTTAAAACCATAGGCTAAAGTCCCTTGTGTGTTCTGATGATTTTTGTTCATGGTATTCAGCTGCAACAGAATGTTTTGCAAAATGACTAAATATGTTTGATATCTAAATGTTTGATCTAAATGATCGATAAGCAGAATCGGAATCACTAAAATTCAAGCGATACCCAAACTTAGTTCACAACCCTACTGAAGGCAGATAAAAGACATGCAGACAGACATGGTGGGCGTGTAGGATCAGCCCAACCTCTAACTTATTCTGAAGTTTACACAGCCGGCAAACCTCGGCCTTCACACCTCCAACTGGCCCCACCATGCGGCTCTCGGTTAAAGCAAATGGAGATGAAAAGCTCCTGCAATGAGCTGCCTAGGATGAACAACATAACACTGACATGCCCTTTAGAACAGAATAAGCCAACAGCATGCAAGTGCGGGCACGACCGGGGAGGAGTTGTCTTTGAAATAGGTGAGAGTGTGTGCATGAATTGGGTTCATGGGAAAATAGGTGACTGAGTAATTCTCATAGTCTGACCAAACCTCTACAACCTTTCTCACACTTTCTCACAAATTACTTCCAAATTACGCAAGTGCTTCCCACGAGCCAGACCAAAGCCTACTTCTGCACACATCTGTCTCACAGACTGATGCTCTTTTTCTCTTATACTATCAGGCACTTGCCTGTCTTGACAGATACTCACTATGACACACACAGACACGCTCTGCCAGGAATCCTGCTTGCCTGAGGACGAAAGGCTTGGGTAGGGTTGCACCTAAAATGGTCTTATTTAAGATGCAGTCACTACTAGTTTGTTTGTAAATAAATCTCTAGTTAATTTGGTTGCATCATTTGCTTTCAAAGTAATGTGTAATCATTTAATATGACATTTACCTTTATTAATCGAAGCAGCCTTAAAAAGGCTGAGCATTTCAGTTTTATATTAATAAATTAAGTGACTTTTTGTGGTAACACTTTACAGGTCTCATTTGGCCCACTGAAGTGTCTTGGAATGCGCAGCATTATTCAATGTGTTGACGTAATTTCAACTGAAACAGGAAGACAGGGTGGGATATATCGAACAGCCCCGCCCTCATATTAAAACAGCCAATTGCGTTTCATGTATATCATATCTTGTCCAGAACCACTGAGCTCAATAAAGCTTTGGTTTCCTTCTAATCTCTAACCGTTTCTCCTCCTAATCTCCTCTATATCGCTTTAAAATGCAGCATTCTGTGCAGAATTCAAACGGTTCAATATGTTATGTGGTCTGTGCCGACTCGCGCATATGATCCACTCTGTGCTCTCGTGTCTCTGGACCAGAGCAGACTGCTCACTCTGCGGCGGTTCAAGTGAAACTAATGTGAAAACGGACTTCATTCGCTTCGATGGAAAGCATATTCACACTGTCTGAATCATTCCCTATCCTCTATATGTGCTATTCACCATATAGAAACTAGTAAAAGTGTGGAAAAAATTATCGATTTCAGTCTGTTTATAGTGTAGGAGGGGTGGGACTTCAGATTGTAGAGAGCTTTTGATTGGACAAAAGATTTGATGAGAAGCTGAAGTGTGCGGTGATGTCATGAAAATCTGTGATTTATTTTAGCAGAAGTGAGAGACTGTAAGTTTTGAATGCTTAAATCTCCTAAATGCGAACTTTGTCAGTGTTTTGGAACACACCAGCTTATTCATAACCTTAAGGCTAACATATTAATACTAAAAGCTAAAAAAAATAATTAAATTTTGATTTCAGGGGGACTTTAACATTTGTTAATGCATTAACTAACATGAACTAACAACAATACATTTGTTACAGTATTTATTAATCTTTGTTAATGTCAGTTACAAAAAATCCAGTTCATTGGTTCACAGTTTGTTCATGTTTTAATGATTTTAATGATGTATTAGTAAATGTTAGAAGTTTAATAAATGCTGTATATTGTTCATTCTTAATTCGTGCTAACTAAAGCAGTTAACTAATGGTGTTATTGTAATGGCCTTAATAATCATGAAATACAATAAAGAATATATTTAAATGTTGTATGGAAAATAAATAAATTTGACATTTATTTATTAACATTTTTAAATAAATACATTATAAAATACACAGTTTAGATCGTTGTTGGGTTTTTTTGGTTTTTTTCACGTGAACATCCTCATATATGTCTAAGGGATTGAATTCACACAAAACTTGATCTCGATTATGTAATTCAGTAGATCAGACATTTTCTTCCAGCTGTCATTCCTGCATGCATACTATATACATGTGGTTAATGTCAAATGCTTTCAATGGTACAAAGCTCTGATGTGTAAGTTGTAAATTAGTCATTGTGTTAGCCCCAACTAGGGTAAGTTGTAACTTAGAACTGGTGCAACCGGCCACAGGTTACTTGTTTGTCATACCAGCTACTCTGTGAGCTCTAACCTAAACTTTTCATTTGTCAACAAACTTCATATAAATACAGAGGAGAAAATCAATGGGTTCCTCGAAAAGTATCAAAAAGTACTTGTGTGAGAACAGATTTTGCTGAAGCATAGGATGCTGCATGTGTAGCCGGTACAGCAACACAGCTCAATAGAGCATTATTAGAGAGCTGTCAGCATTGAAATGGAACATATGAAGATTTTCATCTCATTGTTTTTAATCTGTTTATATCGGTCTATCCATCTGTAGTAATCTGTGTAAACAAGCATTTATATTCATGTTTATATTTCAACTCTTATTTCAGGCAACATCTCTGTATATATGTGAACCCATGTGCTTGTGTAAATAGATCAGATCAGGAGATTCTGCACACAGACTTATAAAGCTCTCTGTCTTCAATAATAGTGGCCAATCATTCAGCAATCCAATCTGAGATGGAAACATAAAAGCAGGCGATTGTATTGGCACTGCACTTCTTACCACCACAACGGAGCTTATGATGGCACATCAATAATTCACATATCCGTCTGTGTTAGACTACAAAGAGCAGAGCAGTTTCTAGGGTCGCTCTGAGTCGGTGGCCAAGTCATCTACTGCACATCTGCCATACCAGGGGCCCCCTTTTAGGACATTTGTCCCATAAATGAAAATTATGTCATTTAATTACTCAACCTCATGTCATTCCCAACCCTGTAAGACTTTCGTTCATCTTCGGAAAACAAATAAAGATCTTTTTGATGAAATCTGAGAGCTTTCAGTTCCTCCATTGACAACTACGCAACCGACACTTTAACGCTTCAATATGTTCATAAAGAAACTGTAAAACTAATCCATGTGTATTGAACGATTTAGTACAAATTTTCTGAAGAGACACGATCACTTTATATGATGAACAGTTTGAATTAAGGCTTATATTTGCATATAAACATTCATTGACACACATCAGTTGTGGTAAACGGAAGCTCAAGCATGTTTGCTTGGTGCGTGCGAGAACCAATGAGGTTCATTCTCGTGTGTTTTACGCAGCATGTTTGAGCTTCCTCAAGAGGTTTGTTCTCGCGCGTCAAGCAGGTTCGGTTGAGCTTCGGTTCATGTTCGCTGATCAATGTTTATATGTGAATAAAAGCCTAAATTAAATCTGTTCATCGTATAAAGCAATTGAGCCTCAAAGTGGTAGTTGCATAGCTGTCTATGGAGGGACAGATTTCTCAGATTTCATCAATAAGATCTTCGTTTGTGTTCCAAGATGCTATAAGATGCCATAAGAACTAAAATCTTATGGGTTTGGAACAGCATGAGTTTTCATTTTTGGGTGAACTATCCCTTTAAACGGACCAAGACTGATGCTGTACATATAAACTTTTATTCAACAGATCTAGTTTGTTCTACAGTATTTAATGATATACAACTAGATTAGGTTACACTTTATTTTAAGGTGTCCTTGTTAGTGTAATTATATATTTAAGTACTGAGTAATATTAATTAACAAGTACTTACTAAAGGGAAAGGGTTCGGATTATGCTTTGGTTTGGGGTTAGCTGCATGTAAATATGCATAATTACTGTTGTTGCTACAGTAAGTACATGTAGTGTAACAAAGACACTGTTACCCTATATTACCTAGTATATTGTTCATTGATATTCTATTACTCTGGTACAATTCATTGTTTCAACTGAAATCAAAACATTTAGACAGGGCAGCCAGGATATGGTGATGCTCATCGTGTTTGCCAATGACAATCAAATACAGATTGAATTGAAAAATGTTGGCTACTATATATTTCAGTCATATTGTGATACTCTCATGGTCTGAATCTATATGGCAGCTAGTGGCTTTATGATGGTTAATGGTTAGTGTTTCTATGAAAGTATCACAAAAGGTTTGCTCTGATTCATACATTTTTGACTTCCATAGCTTAAATGTAAATCTAATATAATCTTATATAGTCAGCTCAGTTAAGTTATATGAAGTTATTTAATTATTTTTAATAATTTGATTTAATTTAATTACATTTTAATCACGTAATTAAGAAATGTTAAAGTTACCCGACAAAACATTTTACAGTTTAGGCCTATGTGTGGGTACAAAATGTTACAAAATATCAGATTTACAAATACTGTCCTAACCTAAACAGATTCAAAGAGTTCTCTGACCATTTGGCATCATATTAACATATGTCTGCATTAATGATGACTGCATGGCTCTTTGCAGCTGCAGAAATATTTATGACAGGCAGCCAACCTCTTTCACCGTCTCTATGCAACCGGGGTTATCTGAGCATTCATCTGAGGCCTTTGCTGCAGAAATTATGCAGGTGGCATCAGAGGAAGAGGAAAGCAACACACACCTGCTGCTGGCGCATGACACGAATGATGTGAAGAGAACATTCAAGAGAAGATAAATGTGTTCTCATTTTGGTGGGGAGGTTTATTTTGAACACTGAGGTTGTCTACCCAAGGCAATAAAACATCTCACTATGACAACAATAAAGTGACGTCTAAAAAAGGAATTTTACAGGTATTTTGAGACGTAATCTGTCTCGCGCAACGAAAAACTGTCATTTGGCCCCACTAGAACAGTCAAAACACTGATATTTTTGGTGATGTTCCTAAGATGTAACTAAATCATTCATTTAAAAAACTGACAGAACTTCTCATGTTTTGTCCAGTGTCGACATACTGGTCGCAACTGAAAGCTGGAGCAGCGTACGGTTGCTGTGGTTACCTCCTCAGTTTAAAGCAAATTCTGTTTGCTAGCATCTATTTGAAGACAGCTGATACGCCCCTCTGGTCAACTTGTAACCTAACTTTTGTAGTTACTGAAATGTTTATAAACACTGAAATGCATACCCGTATGAAAAAAAAAAAAAGAACTCTTAAGACTTCACCCTACGACCTTTTACTTTCAACTGAAAACAAAAACATCTTGACTGTGTTTTGGAACATGGACGCCAATTCTTTTAACCGTGTTCCAAATCACAGTGACCATTAAATGGTTCCAACATGGTTTGGGGGTACCTTCCATAATTCGCACCCAAAAAAAAAAAAAAAAAAAAAAAAAAAAAGACATTACCCAGTCCTCGAAGTGTTTACTGTCGTTATGCAGCAATTCCTCGAACTGAATGGTGCAGTTGGCTACAAAGTCGTCGTAGCCAATCGGCGCATCATGAAACACCGACAGCTCGATCTTCCGGCCGTCGTGCACCTCCGTCACAAACTCATCGTGCCAGACGGGACTGTTGGTCTTCTGCTTGGTCGAGGTCTGACCCACGCGAAAATCATCTACGTTGAGGGCGATGTACGTGTCCAGCAGGAAGGTTTGTGTCTTGGGGCCGACGGCGTGTCTCAAAGACCAGGCTGTGGGCTTCAGGTCCAAAGCCTCGCAGATCTTAATCTTCAGCAGACCGTTAAAAACCACCATGGCCACTTTCGAAAGATTTAGTAACAATATTGCACTTCAGCGCCTGGTTAATTATTCAACCAGTGTATAATACGGTCCACCGGTTTGTTTACAGGATTGTTGCTCCTTATAAAACAACGTAAATGTCCTTCGTCGTCCTCGTGGATCTGCATGCAAAGTGTAGAAGGTCCAGACAGAAAGAGAACGTATTGCTATGACCTACGGACAACCTGTATGTGATTTTGAAGCTGTCCAAACACCCCTGTAGGCAGTCAGCAAAGCAAGTTGGAGCGAAAAAGGAGAGCTACAGTGTATCAGCACCGATACGACCAGCATTCCACACCTCAAAATATGCCAGATATATATGCTGGATCTCCTCAGGGTGAGCCTGTTCCCTCGTCTGGCTGGAGCGCTGCTGGATGTGTCTCCTCCGCGCATTGGGAGGAAAGTTCTCCCCGCAAAGCGTCTTTCGATTCCCCCCAGACTGGAGAACGTGAACGAGTGTTTTCAAGGGCTCTGTACTCACTTGCTTCTCCCAGGGTCCTTGTTTGACCGTCGGTACTCAGTTTCCTGCAGACCTGCCTCTTTTTCTCCTTACTGTGTGTGTGAAGGCTGGTCCAGGAAATGCGCAAAACACGTCAGTTAGTGCGCGGAGAGGGCTGAGTGAGTGCGGCACTGGAGCGGCCCTGCTGGACCCGCTGCTGCTGCTGCTGCTGCTTCTGGTCAAGCATCATCCACAGGGCTGTAAAGATGAAGCGTGGATGTGAATACCAAATGTGAATAATGCACCCTGCTCAAGTTATGCAATGCAGACAACGACAGACCGTGTGAAGACCCTCTGTGACATATTCTTAGTTATAACTGAATACTTCTATTTTAATATATCATTAATGATTATTTGAACGGATTGGTCTACCCATAATGCTAAAGCCATTTCTATAATAATTTCGTATCGGTGTTTATTGGTGTTATCCACATCTTGCACATGGATGTTTACATTGCGTACTGTGGCAACTCCACTGGTAATCAACCCGTTTTTTCCAACCACTTTTATTAATGAACAAAATCGAGTTGAAAATGCAAAGTCGAGTAAAAATGACAGGAGTTATTACAGCAAGTTAAATGCAAACAAAAATGTTATGACATAATGATGAAAAAACGTTTTTACAGTAATTGCAAGACAAAAACTAGATTACTTCAACTAGATGGTGATGTTTTTGTATATTATGTCGCTACATAACATTAAAAATGTGTAATAAAATGTGTAACACTTGGTCTGAAGACAGACTTTTGTCAGCTGAGGACAACTTTGAAGTTGAAAATGTGACATATTGAGGTCCACCTTATCATCAATAGTCAAGCAAAGCGCCATCTCGTGGATGGAATTTCCATTACAGCAACAGGCTTGGTGCTTTATGATAAAAAAAAATATATATATATATAGATATGGAATAAGTATAATGAAGGAATTATAAGTAATGTGTGCTGATCAGTGTTGCATCGTTCATTTAAATGTGCCTTCAATGACGCATATGAAAGCACATAATCCTACAAATGTTTTACAAATGCTTCCCTGTTGCTCTTTATGTTGTCTTGAGCTGCTCCAAAGTGCAGAACATTTTATTTAGGAAAAAGTTTTTGCTCTGGGTTATTATAAAAGGTGTCTGATGCGCTCTGCCTGTTTGTCATTTAAACAACTTTTATCATTACGATTAAGATTAAAAGGATAGTTCAAACAAAAAAAGAAAATTCTGTCATCATCCCTCAAGTTGTTCCAAACCTGTATGAAATTACTTCTTCGGCTGAACACAAAAGAAGATATTTTGAAGCATATGGGTATCTAAACAGTTTGACTTCCATAGTATTTTTTCCCCCATATTTCCAATGGGGCCATACCCATATTCTTCAAAATATATTCTTTTGTGTTCAGCCGAAGAAGTAATTTCATACAGGTTTTGAACAACTTGAGGGTGAGTAAATGATGACAGGATTTTCATTTTTTTTTTTTTTTTTTTTTTTTTTGGTGAACTATCCCTTTAAATCATATTAAGTGAGTCTTTAAATCCAGTAGGTGGCAGTGTCCTTATACAAGTGTTCTTTCTGACCGTTGAGGTGCATTGCTTTCCCTTTCAAACTGTAAGCATCGTTTGAGTAGAGTGCTTGATTAATTCGTTAATACAAGTGAATTATATATGGGCATACATACATATCTCATCTCAAATCTTCAATGTAAATAATGTAAAAACGTAAAAAAGATAAAGAAAATATATCTTTATGTAGGCTATAGTGACGAGACATAAAGTCTATAAAATGACCACTTGAAATAAAAACACCATTATTGCAAATACTTTTATTCATCAACTTTCACTTATAACACAACATGTTGATGTTGTTTACATCCCTTTATTTATGCTCATTATTGCGCACATAACCAAAGTATGTTTGCTCAGTTCACACCACTTCAGATTTACAAGCGACTGAAAGGCTAGGCCACTGTCCTCAGGTTTGGAGAAAAGCTGTCTCAAATATCAGTTTTTGATTTAAACATCAGCATCTGAGGCATATCTGAACACTAGTTGAACAAGAAATGTTTTTATCAATTTATTTTTATTAACGTATGCACAAATTTAAGTCTTGAAGTGCAACATTCCCATGGGATAAGATCAAACAAATTTTCCATAACAAATGATCACAAAGTCTTTCTAAAAAAAAAATACTTAAATGGTAAAGAACGGCATAAACTTTCGAAAACTCCATTTAATGCAATTCATTTTAAACTGTGTCTTTTTGTTTCAGACACAAAAATTAGATGAGTGATGTCTGCTGGAGGATGAATGGTGATGTTGTTTCGACATCAGGACATTTCCCTGAGGCTGGTTCTCATCCTGCAATGACATTAGTCAAAGATGTTCTAGCTCACACTATGGCCTCACACGAGTCTAGCATGTGGTGTGACTCCAAATGATGACATCACCAGTAGGAAGAAAATGAATGCCCCTTTGAGACATTGATAGTGCAGGGTTTATGAGTGTGTAGGCTCTGTGTTGCAAGAATAGAAGCGGCCATTTAGGGCTCTTTGAGGGTCTTAAAGCTTACTTCATTCCACCCCCAAAATGCCAGCGTCGATGTTCATATACTTAGTGCATTAGAAATTACTGTCGGCGACTGCCAATAGAAATCAGACCTGTGGACAATGCTTCTTTGTTTGGACATAAATAGACACATGAGAGGCCATCCTGAACAAACTTAAACCCCATGACAAGAATCATATGTAACATGGCACATTCAATTTTGTGCATCAGTTTGGATTTGTATATATATATATATATATATATATATATATATATATATATATATATATATATATATATATCATAACATGCCCCATATGTGAATCAAAACACATGTATCTTGTCTAATAAAGCATAGACCTACATTTATGGCTAAGCATTTTTTCTCTCTTTTCTCTCTTAAAACATTTTTTTTTTTTTTTTTGCAATCTGACTAGTAATAAACAAAATACAACAGTGGATATACATTTATAATTTTGTCATTTTCCTAAAATTCCATGTCCACCACAGTTTCCTTTCCACCATATCTGAAATTAATTGCATTATATCAAACAGCATGCTGTGGTGGAAATGACGTTTTCAACATTTTTGTAATAAAATAGACCTTTTTTTTTTTTTTTCACTTGTTATCGTTAGTCTATTTTTATTATTATTTTTTTTTATTTAGTATTTTATGTCTCCTAAATAACCAAAAGAAAATGATTTTTGGGATAAAGGATAATGTTTTACATAAATGTGTACTGTGTATATTTATCATGTATATATAAATACACACACATGCATTTATATATTTATATATAATTTATATTATATATATTAATGTAATACATTTTTGTTAAATATATAGGCCTACATGCATATATATATATATATATATATATATATATATATATATATATATATATATATATATATATATATATATATATATATATATATATATATATATATATATATATATATATATATATATATATATATATAGATGTAGGCCTATATATTTAACAAAAATGTTAAATATATAGGCCTCATTGGTACTGTGTATATATATATATATATATATATATATATATATATATATATATATATAGAAATATACACAGAAGCTACATATATGTCTTTTATTTTGGATGCGAATAATCGTGAGTTAGTGGTGGGCATAGATTAATTTTTCTAATCTAGATTAATCTCACTGCAATCTTGGAATTAATCTAGATTAATCTAGATTAACCCTTATTAGACCCCAAACGACGTTTGCTCAAATAAAAAAAAATATTCTCTTTGTCCAAATGACATGAAACTTTGTACCGTTGTTAACACTTTCTAGATCTACAAAGGAAAAAAAATCAGAGTGATAGCTTGTTTTTATGTTAGTGTAAAAAAAAAGGTACACTCAGGGTCTTCGGGGTCTCTACAGACCCCAGGCAATAAAATGTAATTTTGTTATAAAATAACTGCTTTTTAAAAAACAAATGTAATTTTATTCTGTTTATTAATGTTTTTACTTCATATTTGTGCAGTTTTTGGAGGATTACTTGTATCTTTTAAATTTATATAAATAAATAAATAAATAAATAAATATTTTTACAAAAACAGCTTTTTATGTAAAATTTACTTTATAAAAGACCCAAATTTCTAACTTTCATTCATGTGGATAACATGGATAATTTGACATGGTTTAGTGTAAGATTTTTGCCCATCTTTTGGAAAATGCAGTTTTAAAAGTAAAAAAAAAAAAAATCACTTTTACCAGTAGATGGCTGCAGAGCTCCACTATTTGCTATGTTATTTGACTAACTGAAAGACACCTTTTCATAAGTTTTTTTTATTTGTTTTTGTTATGAAATCACAATTATAACAATAAAAATTACTTTTTTGTCAAAGTTTAGCATTTTTTGTACTGAAAAAAAATTAACTGTGTGTGGCGTGACAGCACCACGGCTTGTCGGACAAAGCAACAGTAACTAAGGGGGGCGGTTCTTTGCGAAGGGTCAATTCGGCTATATCAAGGTGAAAGTCATCATAGCTTGCGTAGTATAGACCCAGCTCCCAACCCAACTTTGAGAATAGATTAACGGCGATATTTTTTTTATCGCCCGATAAGAGTCTCACGTTAACGCAGCATGTTAACGCCAATAAAGGCCCACCACTAATATATATATATATATATATATATATATATATATATATATATATATATATATATACAGTGGATATATATATACAGTCAAACTAAAAATTATTCAGACACTACATTTTTTTACTAGTAGGTGCAGGACACTATAGTTCATTAATGTAAGTGAGGATAGCAAAATAAAGTAAACTGTGACATATTATACCCAAAAATTCTTCATACAGTGGACTACCAGAAAAATTGATAAAAATGTAAGGACCAAAAATTATTCAGACACTTTGACCTGAACATGTTTTGTGCAAGTGTTATGAACAAGTGTTATGCTTAAGTCGTATTTTATTAACATTTTTTTTTTAAACTATAGTGAATAAACTCTATTAATGAATGAAATATTCAAGGTGTCTGAATAAATTTTGGTTTGACTGTGTGTGTGTGTGTGTGTGTGTGTGTGTGTGTGTGTATATATATATATATATATATATATATATATATATATATATATATATATATATATATATATATATATATATATATATATATATATATAATTCATTAGGCTACAGTTGCATAATTTTTATTTTTTTCAGCATTTCCTTTTAAGATTTAATGACGGTGAATCACTCTCCTATTGATAAGCAATACACACACACACACTGTGCGGTTAAAGGCAACAGATGGCTACTTTGTCTGATTGACTATAATCATTAATCATTCATCCCTTGGCACTCATGCATTATCTCGGGTCTCCACGTTTTCAGGGTGGCAACCGAGGCAACGCTCTCTCAAACTGCGATTTCATTGGTTGGCCACCACGCTCGTCACTCCCCCATCCGTCGGAAGTACGTTCCCGTCCTGCGTCTCCCTACAGTCTCAACTCGCCTGCAAGCCTTGCACTGTCGGCCTCTTTTTCACGCCTTTGCTCGGCTTGTCAAGCAGAAGTATGGGCTCAGTGGATCGGAGACTGGCCTTGGATTATTCTGCCGCTCCAACCGACCAGAATGATGCGGGATTCTGTTGTCCTCCTTCTTTATAAAAGCAAACCTCGGGAATGAGCACTTCTGCTCCCTCGCTCGTGTTTTATTCGCCAGGGCTGAGCGTATATGGGACAGTAGCGAGTCTAACAGCTTTAACAGCCTTCTTTTGTAGACAAAAGAAGGCTGCGAAGTAATATTCACACATAAAAGAGGTAAGTTCGCCCCTTTGCGCTATTCGTTCTCTGGATTGAAATGCGCCATTATTTGTGTATTTTAACGCGCTTTATTTCTAACCGCTTTTATGCGCGTTTAATGTAACGGAACGCGTGTGATGTCACCGCTGGTTTTGTTTGTTACCCCTCTACGAATGTTACAATGTAACATTCCAACATCCTCCCGTGTGTCTCTCTCGCTCTTCAGTGCGCGCTCGCGCTCACTCGCACCCTCTCCACGTTGCTCCGCTCACTCTCTCGATACCTGGGCAATGGCATCACTTAAAATACTCTTTAATTCACCAAACTGATATATACACTACAACATTACAAAATTTGCGATTATGATCTCGACTCACGTTTTCGTACAAAAATAAACATTTTTAAGAGCTAGTGACGGATCTACTTTAGAGCAGTCAGATGGTTCAGTTTCTTATCATTCTCAGCAGCATGTAGTTTGTAGCTAACTGATATCACTTGAGTCCTAGTTATGGGTAGTTATAACGTGTCCACCTTCAAGAGGTGGAAATTTATAGGACTGTATAAGGAAAAGTATTTAAGGGCCTGTGACCATTTCATGGGGGTCACCATTTCTTTAACTTTTCCTCACATTTTTATTTTTTTGTAAGATTTTACATCTTTTTGCATTCGCTCTAAATGGACATTGACAGATTAATATTTAAAAGGACAAATATTCCATGTCGTCCCCTCATCTGTGTGAGTTTTTCAATGACTTTCAGTTGTTAAGAAGGTTAATCGGGAATTGCCATTGCCATAAACAGTCAGAAAAGTCTTTGTCTCTGTACGTAATGTTCTACAAATAACTATTCTTTACTTTTTTTATTTCATTTTTCTCCTTTCAAAAGAGAACTCACTTCCGCCTCTTAATGTTGTCCAAAAGCCAGGCCACTCATCTGGACCCCATGAGAATAGGCGTGTCGAACTGAGAGAAATTGCAGAGGATGTTTTCTGGGTTTAATATGGGGCTGCTTAACAGTCGTCGTCTAACTTTATCTGTCTAGTTTTTCTCTTTAGTGTAGCTCCGCTATATCTTCATGAGGTCCTTATAGATTTCTGCTCCAAATTTTCAGTGATTATAATGTTTCTTTGTGTTGTGTCTGTAGTGTAACACCCTCTTTCCTCCCTTTGTCAGTCTTGCTCGTCTCTTCCTCGCTCTTCCCACACATTGCAATACATTCACGTCATCCATGTATTAGCTGTTTTATTTTCAAAATGGCATTATCATATATAATCAACATCAATACACTCTTATTATGGGTCACTTGTTTGGAATGCTTTAGCATCTCCTTTGATATCTGATCAGATGAGAGCCTAGCTAATGAGGGCACAGTGTATGGGTAGATGAGCTGCTGAGCTCATAACACTCATTCACATTGGCACTTCATCCATTCGCTCATGACCCACACCACCAAACTGAAGTGCTTTTATGCAGAAGAGCCACATGAGAGGAGTTTCATATCCTTAACTGCTGGTCTGATAATGACACGTGTTTGAGCTCTGGCCTTGTTAATTTTGGGGAACTCAAACTTTTCTGCATTCTCTCATTCGAGAGAGAGCTGGATCAGAATAGTTTCTGAGAGAAGACAGACTGTCCCTATTTGACTGTCTAATTAGGAGTCTGGAGAAGAGGCTTCTGAAGAGAACTTCAGAACGGCATGCACAGTCTCAGCCGTGAGGGTTATCAAACTGATTATACATCATCTTTGTACTCATTTATTAGCAGAAAGAAGTGCAGAACATTTATTTATTTACTGATGATTCACTGACATGTTGTGTTCCTGTCTGGTGATCTTAAAGGGGTCATGAATTTGGAAATCAAATTTTTCTTGATCTTTTGACATATAAGAGGTCATTGTACTATAAAAATATCCTGAAAATATCCTTCCTTGTTAGTCCAAAATGAGTTTTCATTGAAACCAAGCTGCCCAATTGATTCTTTTTGGATTTTGTCACATTATGACATAATAGTTTGATAGACCTCCACTGTAGAAGAAAATTAACACCTATGTCTACATCAGGGCTCGTCAACTGGCGGCCCGCAGGCCAAATCTGGCCTGCCAATCATATTCATCTGGCCCGCGGCACCTCAATCTCCCTCCTCTTTTCCTGGCGGTGCGGCTAAATTTGGTTAGATATAGTGGCCGCGGTGGCTCATGCAGCTGTACAGCTATATACACACTTTTCATACCATGCACGCTCCTCCAAATGACCTGAGAAACGTTTTCCATGCGAATATTTCAGCAGTTATTATTGTGTTCCGTATTTCTGTCAACGGAACCAGTGATATCAGTCATTTATGAATTAATCATTCTTTTGTTTTGATTCTTTTCCGTGAATTAGGGCTGGGCGATATATCGCATGCAATTGTCACGCGCATTTCGTCAGTAAAGCCAGTTCCCTGATTTCCGCTAAATCGCCATCACTTGCTTTCAAATGGAGCGGCATTTAATAGGCAGAGCCGTAGTTCACTGATAAGCTACGCAATATCGCGTTCATTATCGCAGATGAATCGCCTTCTTTTGTACGGTACGGTACGGACATCACGGTTCGGTTCATGCAGTTAGACAACGATTACAGTCAGTCATAGGCGATCCATGCTTCACTTCACTCTGTTTATTAAATGGCGCTCCATTTGAAAGCAGGTGATGGCAATTTAGCGGCAATCAGGGAACCGGCTTTACTGACGAAATGCGCGTGACAATCGCATGCGATATATCGCCCAGCCCTACCGTGAATTGGCCAAGCGTGCTTGCATATCAACCTGAAAAGATTTGGATTCATTTGGACCGCTATGTCACTGAATCATCTGAGGTGATTTATCAGTCAGTAACAATAAATACAGAACAAATCGCACTGCTTTCATGTGTTTCACTAGTTTACTTTGCACTACGGCCCAGTGGATAACGGAACGAAAGCTTAAAGGAGCTGTTTTTATTCCCTGTCACCATTATTAAACAGCTTTAACTTGCGACATCTAGTGAGAAGCGTTTCAATTCGACACACACCTCTTGTTTACAAACTATAAATCACTCGATGGTTAAACTAGTTTTAAATCGGATAAAACGGCCTCAACATTCCCAACAAGACTGATGAGGAAAACTGCAGAAACATGCCATGAATGAAGATAAGACTTTTAAATCCCAAAATCGCCACACTTAAAAACATTTACCATGAATGAACTGTAGTAAATTGCCATGGTTTGTGGAAATGTGGAATATTTATATTGGAACCTATGTTATAGCCAGTTATATTGCAATATATTTAATAGGTGGGTAGGGGAATATATAATTCTTTGTGAAGGTGTGTATAGTTTTTACCTGTGTATTTTTTAGGCCTATATAACATATTATAATATAATATCATTTGACAGTGGTAGTGAGTAGCCATGTATGGGTTTACCTGTGGTTACCAAGTCTCACTGTGAGAATATTTTCATTTAAGCCTAATAATTAATAAAATATTTTTTACCAATAAGGTCTTTCTGCGCTCATGGACAAAGAATACTTTTAATTTTAAAAATTAAGTGTAGGAGGGTTGGGCTTAAGCTTTAAATAATTAAATATAGTTCAAGTAGAGCAAATTGTAACACACCTAATACACAAGTTTTATTTTTCATTATCCTATTCATTTTGTACTTTTATAACGCAAGATGCTTTTCAGTTTTGTAGCCAAATACCTTTTTGTTTTTTTAGCCCTGCAAAAAATGACCTATGCAAGAGTGCATTCTGTTTACTGCTTAGTGCTTAATACACTATAGGAGGCTATATTGTACCAACTAGGGGACTAAATGCCGCTAGGCAGAGCAAACTGTGATTTGCACCACTGTCTGTTCAAAGTAAAATAAAAGAAACCTAGCATTGTGGATTTGCTCCTTTGTCCGGTAACACTTTAGTTTAGGATCCAATTATCACTATGAACTAGCTGCTTATTAGCAGGCATATTATTAGAATATTGGCTGTTTATTAGTACTTATATAGCAGATATTAATGCATTATTTTGCATGACCACATTCTACATCCCATAATCCTACCCAATACCTAAACATAGCCTTTCTAACCATTTAATAAGCAGCAATTAGGGGTTTGAGGCAAAAGCCATAGTTAATAGTGAGAATTGACCCTAAATTAAAGTGTGACCATTTTACCTATTGTACCACAATCGTACCAAACTGTGACCCTCAAAACCGAGGTATGTACTGAATCGTGACTCCTGTGTGCGTTAAACCCCTAGTGGACACTGTTAGTTTTTTTTCCGCTTCATTTTACTTCAGATTTGTTTTTAAACAAGACAGCATTCGGTGCCGGTTTTTCAGAGACTGAAAATAAAAGCTGATGCAGTGATGACTATATTGGATACTATATGTATGACAATATTACAACGTTTCATTTTATTTAAAACACAACACTGCAAATGACAACGTATACGTTTTTCACTTTATCGAAAGTATGAATGATAAATAGCATATAAGAACGACAGACAGTGCGACAAACGATGGTACATATTTATTCATAACTTCATTCCAGCCTTGAATTTATTTTCTTCTGTGAAACACAAAGATCTTTTGTTGAGCGATTTTGTCAATACAATGAAAGTGAATGGCAATTTATAGCTCCAAATGTTTATTATAAATACCAAAATAAATTACATTGTTCAAGGACCAACGGCATTTACTAGTGGTTACTGAATCTGAAATTTCATTTGGGTAATTGAACTTGGTATGTTGTTCAGGGTGGTGTGTTCTCATAGTAAAGTTCTTTGGCAACCTTTTTGTTTGCAGTTGAAGTGTGTCCACGCTGCTGATATTTTTATCTTTTTCAGCTTATTCACATTGTGTGTATGAAATAGATGCTGACACAGTCAAAATCTGTCATTGGAAATGCACTAATTAAACATCAGTTTCTCGGTCAATGGTTTTGGTCTTCCAAGACTATTTTGGCCAAAACATTTTTTTTTTTTTTTTTTTTTTTTTTTTTTGCTTTCTTAGTAGCATATGTTCGGTTGCTGAAAAAAATAAAATGATACAGAGTCAAAATGACATGAGGGAGAGTAAATTGTCAAATCAAGTAGGGTTTCAAGTAGTGTCTGTGATTAAAGACATGCTCTGAAAAGTTCTTCAAAAAGTTATTTCACCTTACAGTATTTTAGCTCAGGATATTATCTCCAAACATTGTTCCTATCTGTGCATTCAGCTGTTTGTTTTTGTGAAAGTGATTTGCATAGTCAAGGAGAAAATTATGCCAACTCCCATGGAAAAACAACAAAGCCGATGCATCTGATATTGCAGTACATTAGAGATGCATCTCGAGGCTGAAAGGGCAGAGTTAGAAAAAGGAGCGTGTGAAAGAAGAGTCCATGTCTCATCACGTTGTCTTTGGAGTGTTATGTGAACGTTACTCTGCAGGTGCAATGTTATTTTTTTGGCTATCGATCAGCAACAGAAAATGTGAAATTGTTGATTTATTGTGTGTTTGCCAAAGACAAAATAAATCAATTTCTCAGCACATGAACGCTTAATAAAACCTTTATAATTGTTGCTAGAGTGAAGCTGGATAATTGGAATTGCTTAGAATATTGATGTTTGTAGCACTGGATCATTGGATGGGTTCAGTCCAAAGCCCTATCTCAGTTTGTAAGTGTTTCTTCAGTCTTCTATAACTCTCTTCACTGGTATATTAACAGTCATTGAAGGTTTTATATAGGCTTAACATGTACCAAATAGTTTAGATGCATCTAGTAATTTGCCCATAATATGACTTGAGACTATTGACACACAATGTAAGAGATTTGGTGTCTTAATTAAATAATTTGAAGAATAAAATATGTTTGAAGATGATGCACAACAATTTTGATAATCTGTTTTGTAGGCTGTGTGATTGCTTGTGCATTGGTCTTGGTGGTTTGGTCCTTCTTGATTCCGGGAAGGAGGTTACTTCCTGTAGTAAAAGGAAGCAGCACAACCTCTTAAATATGAAAACAACACCTGATGCCAAACTGTGCTTTACCTAAAACTAAGAACTTTTGCAGTGAGAGTGATATTTAGACTTTCAGGAGCTGCTTTGCAGCAATTTTAAATAATGAAATCAATATATGGTTGATTTAACTAAAAGCAATTCAGCTTATGCAATGCACAGTAGTTAAGAATGCAATGTCATAAATGCTGTGCATAAAATAAATAAATGGGTATTTTTGCGTACCATTTTGTAGGTGTGCACTGCATATGTGATTGAACAGAATGTTTACACAATGCTAAATACTATTCGCTACTTCTACTGACCACTGTCCCATGACCTGATAAAGAATATTCAGTTTAGCCAGTTAACTGACATGGGCCCTGTCCCAAATGCTGACCTAATTTGAGATGATTGTTGATTGTTGTTCCTTGTAATACTCCAATGGGTTTATGATTTATGGGTAATACATTTTTCTGTCTTCAGTGTTTTAGTGAATATTGAGTAAATCTTGTCTAAAATAAGTCACTTAATTTAATCAGTTTCAATGTTTCTCTTATCGGTTGACCACTGTTTGTGAGCACCCTTCTGAACCAGTAGATGACAACTGGGATAGCCTGCAGTCCCTTGGAATTCGCGTGTGCATGAGAGAGTGAATGCCACGAGACTACAAGTGCATCATTTAAGACAGAGCCAGCCGTACTGTCATGATGATTTGAGAGCAAAATGATATGTTTTCCCTGCTCATTCTTGTGGTATTATTGCGTAAAGAAATGCACAGTATATAAGCTACCAGTGGTCGACAGATATATCGCCAAGACTGATATTTGGCAGTTTTTAAAAATTAGTTCACTTTAAAATTAAAATTATCCAAGCTTTACTTACCCTCAAGCCATCCTAGGTGTATATGACTTCTTTCTGATGAACACAATCGGATTTATATTAATAAATATCCTGATAAATCCAAGCTCTATATGAACTGGACAAGTGAATGGGACCAACGAGTATGAAGCTGAAGAAAGTGCATCCATTCAAAGAAAAGCGTACAAACACTGTATCGATATTTATTTATTTATTTATTTATTTATTTATTTATTTATTTATTTATTTATTTACTTGCATCCAAGATTCGCGGTTTTGTGTTCGATTTAAACCACGGACTGTATAAAACCCAACCGCTAGATGTCAGCGTTATCTCAACGTAAACTGACGCATAGCCAGAGAAGCGCGAGGTGCATCAATAGCGTTAGCATTAGCAAACCCAGCTCACAAGATGATAGAATTATTCAGCTCCCACGGAATACAGAGCTGAAGTGTGTGGACTCATTTTGGCTTATAAAAGATAACTATAAAATAACCCACTAAGGAGATCGACAAGAGTCAGTTGTTTGCAAAATAGGCCATGTTATAATCCAAAACTCGGGAAACACATTGAATCTGAGAGCTCACTCCACACTCCTGAGAGTTACGCTATGTCCTACGCCTTCCGAATTCAACTTATGAAAAAAGCAGTCTGCCGGAAGCTAGATATTTTACTTTAACTTGTTAAATATGGATAGTTTTCATACACAAATGCATCGATTTGCTTCAGAAGGCCTTTATTAAACCCCCGGAGCCATGTGGAGTACGCTTTGCTTTGGATGGACGCACTTTCTTGAGCTTCATACTCATTGGTCCCATTCACTGCCATTATAAAGATTGGATGCATCAGGGTATTTATTAATATAACTCTGATTGTGTTCATCAGAAATAAAGTCATATATGCCTAGGATGGCTTGAGGGTGAGTAAAGCTTGATGTAATTTCATTTTAAAGTGAACTAATCCTTTAAATATCGACAAATATCGTTTTTCCATTTGGCTCATGTGTTGAACCGGGACTTTTACTTTGACAGCACTGAGAACACCCGTATCTTTTATCTAACGTGTTATTAGATAGAACTGTTAAAGAAAGTAAACTGTATATGAAAAATTAAGCATTTGCTTTTATATTATTAGTAATAATAGAAAGGCAAACACTATAATACTTATTCATTTACAATCAGCATTCAGCAAATACACATTTATATAATTTAAACAAATCTTTGAATATAATAAACATTTAATTTTACAAACCTTGCAGACTTAGTCATATCTAGTCGTGACGTCTTCTGAAGTGTGTATTTTGTAGACTGCATAAAGACGTGTGTACTGTGTGTAATGGTTGGTCCATGTGGTTTGAATGCGGACAGGATAGCTCAGCTGTTACTGGACATGCATGATCGACAAACTTTAAACCCTTGATTTCAGTCTATGTTGTCCAGTTGTCCACTATGTCATATTCATATTATTTTCATTGTGTGCCATATGTAAAATTACTAGTGTCTTTATTTGAAAAAAATATTGGTTATGGGCATTGGCCATCAAAAAAATCAATTTCAGTCAAACACTCTTTAGTCTGTTCAGATTCTTTTTGGAGTTGCTCTGAGGTTTATTGTAAGCTCATGAGATGGTCTGTTTAGGTATTAAGTTTTCATTTTAATTCATATGTATTATCTTGGCATTAGACTAGTCAACCATATATTTTGCTCTGTGAAGATGATACTTTTGGTCTCCTCTTTATAATGGGGAGATCTGAGCATGATCTGCCGGTGGCCTCAATTTTGCATAATTTGTGCAGTACAACCACAGTGTTTTAAACGAGATCAGCACTTTTCCTTTCTGAAAAAAGGGAACAGTAACCGCCTCCTCAGACTGTTTTTGTGTCTGTCTACATGTTCTTTGTCAGTGTTCCCCCATCTATACTTCTGTCTTTACCTCTGTATAGTGTGTGTGTGTGTGTGTGTGTGTGTGTGTGTGTGTGTGTGTGTGTGTGTGTGTGTGTGTGTGTGTGTGTGTCTGCTGCCATGACAGTGAAAGTTCTTGGTCAGGTCCAGACTGGCTCAGTAATACAGTACATACCAGCAGATCAGCTGTGAGCAGATCCCTTAGTTCATTTATAGCCATGGCCTTGTGTCGATGCATGTCTGCCTGGCAACTCCGTGCTAACTGTACCACTCCTGCACCCACCCACTATATACATGTATAACATTATGCTCACATTCTTTGTGCTCACACACTAAACACGTTTTAGTGCTGCTTTATCTATATGTTTGGTATGTTTCACATTCCATTTTACAACTACAATCTTAACAGATCACCTCCGCTTACAGTTTTAAATACTGTGCTAACATATAATGCATTCATTTCAGTGCCCTAGGAATGTACATTTACAGAAACCAATCTCCCATCCAGTGTACACAAAAATGTCACGCATTTCTGTTGTCCATAGCTTTTTTTATTTTTTTTTTTATTTTTTTTGTATATAGTTTACACACCATCACTGCATCACTGTTTCTATGATTTATGAACAGCGAAAAGATTTTCATTGTTGTTTTTTTTGTGTTTTTTTTTCCCTGATAGGTCGTGGTCTCCAATCTATGGAGAAAGTGGGCAAGATGTGGGGTAACCTCAGGAGTAGATGCCAAGCCCTCTTCCACAAGGATGGCACAGAGTCCAATCTGTGTAGCCAGGACTTAGATTGTGTCCACTGTGTGGTGGACATGGGCAGAGGAGCACATGCAGAACCCTATGAAACTAGGTCTTCCACACCCTCACGGACCTTGTCACCACTCCCACTGGTTGCTGGAGGACGCAGAGGCCATAACTGTGTGGCAGATATTCCCCAGATAGTAGAAATCTCTATTGACAAAGAGAGTGAAGATGCACGGAGGGGCCCCCTTGTGCGTAGGGACTCCTACTCACGTCATGCTCCCTGGGGAGGTAAAAAGAAACATTCTTGCTCAACTAAAACGCAAAGTTCACTTGAGGCTGACAGGCGAACGGGACGCTCAAGAGGAAGTACAGCCAGGAGGGAGCGTCGTTATGGAGTTAGCTCCATCCAAGAGATTAATGATTCTGTGGGAGCTGGCAGCAGTGGGCGCAGCCTTAGCACCCGTTCTCTGCGGCAGCGACTTCGAGACAGTGTAGGCTTGTGCCTTCCTCTCACCACACACCACCGCTCTCAGCCAGCCAAAGGTCAGGTGTCCTCCAAACGTAAGATCCACCTGACGGAACTGATGCTTGAAACATGCCCTTTCCCGCCCGGTTCGGATCTGGCCAACAAGTGGCACTTAATTAAACAACATACGGCGCCAGTCAGCCCTCATTCCTCAACTGCTCTTTTGGATGCATTTGATTCAACACATTCTTCCCCTGAGGATGAGGAGGAGAGGCTGCGTGAACGACGTAGACTTAGCATAGAGGAAGGAGTGGATCCCCCTCCAAATGCGCAGATCCATACGCTGGAGGCAACTTCACAGAGCTCTTCCCTCTATAAACTGGGACCAAAGATGGCTCCTGGTGTTGGGGAAGGACTTGTGGAGAGCAGGAGCATGGGAACGGTCTCCTCTATTTCTGGGGGGTTATCTGGGATTGCTGCACAGGTTGCAGCGAGTATGGCAGTGCCATCCCATGCTGTTGACTGTGACTCTGAGGAGGACTCAACTACCCTTTGCTTACAAACACGAAGGCCCAAGCAGAGGCATGCCTCTGGAGACACTCACTGCTCCAGACAGCCAGGGCCTTGGAAGGTCCACACACAGATTGACTATATCCATTGTTTGGTGCCTGACCTACAGGCTATAACTGCACTTCCTTGCTATTGGGGGGTGATGGACCGGTACCAAGCAGAAGCACTGCTGGACGGACGGCCAGAAGGCACCTTTCTGCTTCGTGACTCTGCACAGGAGGACTACTTGTTCTCTGTTAGTTTTCGACGCTACAATCGGTCGCTGCATGCACGCATTGAACAATGGAATCACAACTTTAGCTTTGATGCGCATGACCCCTGTGTCTTCCACTCTTCCACAGTAACAGGCCTGCTGGAGCACTATAAAGACCCCAGTGCCTGTATGTTCTTTGAGCCTCTGCTCACTGCTCCCTTACACCGGACTTTCCCTTTCAGCCTTCAGCACCTGGCGCGAGCCGCCATCTGCAGACGCACCACCTACGATGGCATTGGTGCCTTGCCACTGCCTCCAACCATGCAGGACTTCCTCAAGGAGTATCACTACAAACAGAAAGTCCGTGTGCGCTGGCTAGAGAGAGAGCCGCCACTCAAGGTCAAATGAGGTCTGGCTCTGTGCCGTGAGAGGCAGGAGTGTGGGCAAGAGCTTTGCTGCCAGAGGAGTGTGTGTCTCATATTATCAATCATACAGCTGGCTTTAGATATAAGGCAAAAGAGGATGTTTTGAACTTCTAGCAGTTTTTTCCTGCTAATACTAAATGTGGAATCCATACATATGTTTCAATGTAGTACATTCTGTCAAGCTAGCTTATGTGCTGAAGTGTTGAGCATGCTGGGAATGAGATGGTCTTATTCTCTCTGCTCTTTTTCCTATGACCTTATATCCAGTGAATCTTCACTAGCTTGCCCGCATGCCTCCTGCATTCTATCTCCTAGTGTTTTACACTATTTTGAGCAGTAAAACTGAGTGTTGTTACATTAATTAGCCTCATTTGTGAGGCAAATGGATGAAATCTATATTAGTTTAGTCCAGTGATTAAAATATATTCATCGAATAATCTTGGAACTCTTGATACCTGAATATCTGCTACTCTCTAAAACATAATGTCAAATATCTAGACACGTTAACTATATGACTATTTGCTAAATCATGGCTAATTTATCAGCAATACCTTCAAGATACTTTACAGCACCCTCATACAAGTGTGAAGTTCCCCTAGTCGGCACTTGTTAAGCCTTGTGTACGTGGACAGGATCACAGTTATACATACACCTCCCAGCACTAAGCATGTTTTATATTTAAAATCGAGGCAAGTGAAAGGCATTAAAGTGAAAGGCATGAATTAATTGCGTGAGGAGGAAGGAGCTACTATATGCAAAAAGCTACTTTTTCCTTTTACCCAGTGGCCTGAGAGTGGGCACACAGGCACAGTGCACCATGTGCTATATGAAAGAAAAGACAGATTATTTAAAAGTGGGCCCTCATGTAGTGTCATATCCCAACATAATTCTTGTTTTACACAATCTATTTTACTATTTTCTATTTTTATCAGTGACAGTCTAAAATGACATAGGGCACTTTAATTGTTGTTTGTGTACCGCACAATGACTTATAGACTCAAGTACATACGTATAAACAGATTGTATTGTTTGTCTGTGTGTCTTTTATGGACCTTATTCATAGGATGTTGGTTTATCCCCCATATTCTCAGCATAAGTCACCCGAAGTTTTTTATTAAAATCAAGTATCTCTTACCTTGCCTGTGCATATGGTATTTGCTCGATGCTACATATTAGCCAACATGGTTATATATGCAACAACCGGAAGTGGACCGAGAAAGTCCTCTGTAAAACTTGTATTGATACCTATTTTCACTTTAGATATTGTTGGAACACAGATGCCATCACTGCGTATATATTTTGTGTTTATTGGATTGATGTCCAGTTCTGTTATAAAGTGTGATTGGTTTCACTTGATAATGTTGCACTTTTATTCATTATGAAGCATGCAGCTATGCTTCCCTTGTCATAATTGTGTGCACTAGTGATTGAGATTCCCTGAACACTGTAAAAAATATAGTTATAAAGCTCTATACTTTTGATGTTCTTGGCTTTACATAAAAATTAAGGCCAACAAAATAATGCTCTTATGTTTAATATCAGATTTTTAGCATTGTAATGGTGGACTCTTAAGTTCCAGGCAGATGTCAGACCATGCGTAATATGTAAAACAATTTGCAGTATTTGGGTGTTGGATGATCAGTGACCAAAGGTGTGCATCTCTAGGTTGTTATTGTGAATGAGAAATCTTCCACCATGTCTCTTGATTATTTGAGCTCAGTGGCTTAATTATAGTGTCCAGTTTTCTGGCAGAGTAGCACCAATTTTGAAGCCATTTATTTGAACTGCAATTAAATCCGCAATTCAACTCTTTCAGAACACGCCTCGGTTGTCGCTGAAAGGAAGTCATTTTGTTAATTTTAACATTTTTACTCTATTTTTCCACTTGAATGACCTGAATGAATACTCAAAACAACCATCTTAAAATTTCTTCCACCCTGCACACTGTATTCTCTGTATACAGGCTCATATTATGTCAACTGTGTAGCTGTACATGTCAGATGATGTCATCTGCTTTCAAGCCTTTAGCTTTTAGAATAATATACCTTTCATTGAATTTACAGACAGAATATGAGCATTTGGCCACAGCTAGCATTTTCGCAGCTGCTCCCCGAGCCCGTCCTACTGAAGAAAAGCCATCTAAAACCAGCCTAAGCAGGTTTGTTGGTTTTAGTTGGTCTCCCAGGTTTTAGAAGGGTTTTAGGCACTTTTCTGCTGGTCAGCCCGGGAGACCAGATCAACCAATTGAAGACCAGTTTTGCCAGGATGTGACACAAGCCTAAAACAGCTAAAACCAGCAAACCAGCTTAGGCTGGTTAAAGCAGGTTTTTATTAATAAAAATAAAATCACACACATTACATTTGACAACTATTACGTGTAGACCAGTTTTTGCAGTCAGTGTTTAAATAAAAGTACCATGGTGTTACCATGTTTGTTAGGATATAGTAACATGGTAATGCCATGGTATTTGGATATGTACCATCGTAGTGCCATGTTTTTTAGGACATGTACCATGGTACGTCTGTGGTCTTCTTTTTTGAAGTACTAAGGAATAACATGGTATGTGGAAAAGTACCATGGTGTTATCTTCTGATGACATCACTGTACCCAGGCACCACGACAGTACGTTTTGTGAAGAAACGCATATAAGGCTAATCAGAGGAAATTTTTCAAAAATTAAATATGTTCAAACAAGGCTCAACGATGCTGAAGATGTTCAGCAGACATTTACGATGCTCTTTCCCATTTTAGGAATGAGCTGGGATGATGTAAACAGCTGCATTTATGACAGAAATCATAATTTTCAAGGTTGTTGGTTTGAGGGCTGTTAAATGCTTAGTGACAGCCTGTTCCTCACCAAATCCTTTGGATTTTTTTTTTTTTTTTATAAACACTGTGGCTCTTGCAGTCATTTGGGACTTTCTATGCCACTGCACAGTGAGAGAGTCTCTCCTGGCAGAGTTACACCCTGCCCTGCCTTACAGGCACTAATCACAGGCTAAATTTAATATGCTAGCCTCTAAATTTAACACCTGCTAAAAGGACCACTCTGTGTTTCTTGATGGGTGCTGTGAAAATAGAGAAGAGAGGGACTTTTTGCTCTAATTTTTCCTCTTCCTTCTCAGTCTGACCACATCCTCAGCATCACCCTTTTTCTTGGATATGTAGCGCTGAAAGCAGAGAGCACGTTGTTTGTCTAGTCTGGATGCTCTGCTAAAGTTAGCATTAGCAAGCGGCTAACACACACAGTGCTCCATTGAGCAACATTGAGTGCTGCGAGGAATGAGGCTGTATGAAACCGCAGTCGTTATTTAGTTAATAGTTTAGAGAAAGTATTATGAGGGAAGCATAACACACCAAACTAATCCAACACAGTGTTCTCCTGCAACTCAGGCCTGGTTTATTGCCTTTAAAATAGGGACTACAGGAGTCAACAAAGATTACAGTGAGGAGTCTTGTTTTGAGACTTCTATGAGCTGTGTCTTGTGCTTATGGCCTGGGGATGCTTTGTCTTTGTTTTCATGGTTAACAGCTAAATAATTCTGAAACCGCTTCTCTATACAGAGGAGTCTGATGTTCTTTCTGCCCTTTTTCCCCATGGGAAATATATGTCAGCCACTGTAGCACATACTGACCATATGACCATGTCAAGTATGGAACCTGCTTGCAAACTAGCCAGTGAAAAAAAAAAAAAAAAAGAAAAAGGAAGAAAAAAAAATTCACACATACTCAAATGTACCCATAATTGTTAAATGTTGAGGTGTACAAGTAAATTATAGAATGAACATTATTCTACAGAGTGTGGCAGGGCAGCAATTGATCTTGAACTTACTAATCCTTCTGTTTAGATCATAATTCTTTTAGCTCTCCTTTAGTGCCACCGTGTAAAGCTCTGGGGCCTCATTTATGAAATGTGTATGATCATCCTAAACATGAAAGCATGATCATTACTGATGATTAAAAATATTGAAAATAAGAAAATATTTTTTTTTTTTTTGGTTTCTGCCATTATTCAATGCAACAATTTGGACAGTGCTATTTTTTTTGTGTGTGTGTGGTCATTTATTTATTCATTTATTCAATTGTTCACTTTGCAATTGTATCATTAAAAGTCTTCAGAAAATTAAGTCAGCAGTATGGTCATTATACATGCTTTTCACTTGTACATGCAAGAATATTGCCATGACTTTCAGCCTTCATAGTTCCTACACAGAATCAAATCCATGGACTTTAGGATTAAATTGGAATTTAGGATTAAATCTGGTTTTATAAATGAGCCCTCTGATCTTTGCCACTTTGGTGCCAAAATTTGTTGCAAAAGGAGTTGAATAATAGTTTTATGCAAGCAGAGTAGCACTTAATGAATTATTTTTACATAAATTGTATCTCTAATACACAACGAGTGTGATGTAACCATTGTTGCAATCTAATGTCACTTTAATGCTATACGTGCACGCTTGTAGCAGTATGTGTGTGGGTGCTGTGGTGACAGGGCTTGACGATGATGGGGGCTAATGGTTGTCATTCTGCCTCCTCGACCGCCTTATACATTCTGACCAATCACAACAGCCTTCTCAGCTGCCACAGACTAACCAATCTCTAATCATACAGTATCACCAAATATTGTTCTCTGTTTCCTTCAATCTTCTTTTCTCATTTTGTTAACAAATATCTGGATGGAAGAGGTGTTTTTAGAAAACAAGATGTTCGCATTATATTTTATGTTTTGTTTCTCCTCTCCACTTCTGAATATTTTCTTGGACTCTATTGTTTTATTCTTTGCATAACCTGTTCATTGTTGCAGCCAATGCCCTTGTAGATGTCACTCTTGGTGCTTTGTGAATGCTTCATTGTCTTAATATTATTAATAAAATATTGAGTGTATTCCATGCAGTAAATAGATATGATCACAAATTGGTTTCTTTCATTTGGTCATTATTTGTATTGTGTATATATATATACTTAATACGCATGCATCTTTCATAAGCTGTATTTGTCACTTCATGTGACATTCTGTACCAGGTATACTTTAAAGGGTTAGTTCATCCAAAAATTAAAATTCTGTCATTAATTACTCACCCTCATGTCATTCCACACCCGTAAGACATTAGTTCATCTTCGGAACACAAATTAAGTTATTTTTCATAAAATCCAATGGCTCAGTGAGTCCTGAATTGCCAGCAAGACAGTTAAAACTTTCAATGCCTAGAAAGCTACTAAAGATGCATTAAACAGTTCATGTGACTACAGTGGTTCAACCTTAATGTTATGAAGTGACGAGAATACTTTTTGTGCTCCAAAAAAAACAAAATAACGACTTTATTCAACAATATCTAGTGATGGGTGATTTCAAAACACTGCTTCATGAAGAATCTTTTGTTTCGAAGCATGTATCAAACTGGCGAAGTCACATGATTGTTATTAAATGAGGCTTTGTTACATGATAAGTGCTTCGAAATTTCAGTGGTTCACCACTGGGGGTGTGACTTTGGCAGTTTGATGGTGCTACGAATCACTGATTCGAAACAAAAGATTTGTAAAGCTTTGAAGCTTTATGAAGCAGTGTATTGAAATCAGCCATCATTAGATATTGTTGAATAAAGTCGTTATTTAGTTTTTTTGGCGCACAAAGTATTCTCGTTACTTCATAACATTAAGGCAACATGTTCTCCAACCAATACGCCTATATAGGTCATTTGTCACTTCCCTGATATACGACCCATAGGAGCATTTATTAATGTTGCGCCCCTATGGACAACAGGACACTTTCATTTTAATGCATTGTTCCCTTTTATCTGCGTCATATTTCGGGTTTTGCGTAGCTCAATTGGCAGAGCATTTCAATAACAATATGCAATCATGTGATCATGCGATTGTGGGTTCGTTCCCAGGGAACGCAAGTGCTCATAAAGAGTATATGCGCTATAAATCATTAAGGGTAAGTTTAGGGGTGGGGTAGGTATAGTCGTTAATAAAAGATGAGTTTTGCTAAATGGAAATAGGACAAAATGAACACGCATTTTGATTGGTAACGACGATCATACGTCATTTCATGACGACGGACGTAACGGCATTGTCATTATTTTTATGCCAGCTGGAGGACACATGACTTCAAAACATAAATATAGGTCATAATAAGGTGCATGAAAAACGACCTTATAGGGTCGTTTTTTTTGGAGGACAGTCTGAACCACTGTAGTCACATGAACTGTTTTAAATACATCTTTAGTAGCTTTCTGGGCATTGAAAGTGTTAATTGTCTTGCTGGCAATGCAGGCCTTACTGAGCCATCGATTTTATAAAAAATATCTTAAATTGTGTTCTGAAGATGAACAAAGGTCTTATGGGTGTGGAACGACATGAGGGTGAGTAATTAATGACAGAATTTTCATTCTTGGGTGAACTAACCCTTTCAACGTGAATGTCAAAATTGAAATCAAACATGAAGTCAGCGTGAAATCAAAATTGACCCTATTAAAGGGATAGTTCGCCCAAAAATATAAATTCTGTCATAATTTACTCACCCTCAAGTTGTTCCATACCTGTATAAATTTGTTCTGCTGAACACAAAGGGAGATATTTTGAAGAATGTTTGTAACCAAACAGTTGTGGGGCACCAAAAAAACTACTATGGAAGTAAATGATGACAGAATTCATTTTTAGGTGAACATACATATAATGTACATTCCTGACATTTTTTGTGCACCATTCATCAGTGCAATGAAAAAATATCTTTAAAATAATTTATTATCAGCATCCACCTCTAAAACGACTCTCCATATTGAATGATATCACCAGGCCCTCTTATTTTTCAAACCCTTCCCTCCAACCAACATTTCACTATCCAATCCCGTTGGATAAAATTTTTTTTTGGTTTGTTTTTTTTTTAAATAATTTTTTATGTTGTTTCTCTTACATTTTGGAAGTAAAACATGATGCAGTGGCGGTTTCATGTTGACTTCAATAACAAAAAGCATCTAATCTTATTCCATAATATTCCATCATAGAAATTCACATGAGCTGGAGGCCTGGAGGTCAGCGGTATTATTTGTCCTTTTGAAATGAAATATAAATAGCACGCAGGTTATCAATTACACATTACCCACCCAAAGCTTGTGAATAATTGAACATATCCTTTGGACAAGAGGGCTGAGCAGAAGAAAAGAGGCCATTTATGTTTACTTTATTGAAAATTACATTATTCAATGCGCAAACACCGCTGGACCATCAATGAAAGCTGATCTCTGAAAACAACACTCTAGTTTTCTGCTCTTTATAGCACACTGTGCGTACATATCAAGTTCTATCCGGTGGATTTGGTTTATTCATATTTGTTTTCCTCTTTGATGAATGTGATCTGGTCAATGGGGTGAATGAAAAGCTGTCCTAGTTACGAGTCTCTCATTTAGATCACAGAGACATTCCCATCTCTGCTCATGCTTTCCATAGCCAGCATACCTCCGGAGCTCTCGCTCAAAACACGTGTGTGCACTTTTCTCATGCCTCATATCTCTACACATCATCCCTAAGCAGAGCAGAATGAGAGAGGGAGAAAAAGCCGCTGTCTCTTTTGCGCTGGATGGCCTCCAAGTCTGTGGCAGCAAAGTGAACAGTGACCTCTCTCTCACCTCTTCCTGCCTAAATGCACATGCACAGGCTCCCTTCCATATTTCATACCAGAAATACATCCCCAGACAGTATTTTACACCCAATGTGGAAGGCAGCCGTCAAGTCCAGGAGGAAAGGGCAGGGCCTAAATCAGCTTTGTGCACGCCAGCCTGGCCACCAGAGCCAAGAAAAACAGCCATCACTATCGTACTGTCATCTGGAGGAACGAGCCTCACTGTTCTGTTCGCCTTCAGCGGATTAACCACAAACTCGTGAAAATATGACGACTCTGCCATGTACTGGTGAGATTAAACTTCTTGAAATGGGAGGTGTGCTTAAGTCCTTTTGGCACGGTTTTAGTCCTCAATAAACATGTCATATGTACAACTGGCGCAGTGCCTGTGTCAACTCAATGTGGAAAATACATGACAGAGAACCACATATATGGAGTATACAGGGTACAATTATTCATTAACACGCTCTCGTCATACATAATAGGAAAAGCGATCACACCAGCTGCAATATGTCTCAACAGTATAGTCAGGGTGTGAATAATGGGGGTGGGGGCTCTGTCCACCTTAATTAAGGAACCTCAAAAAGCGGAGGTCTTAAAAGTGTATATTTTTTATGTTTCAGTAACCCAAAAACGTTAGATTAGGAAGAAGTAATAATGCGCTAAACAGACAATCGTGAACAGAAGTTGCATCAGAAGTAGGTAACCATACATGATACAAAAGCTGTCACTGGGATGGTACCATTTCAAAATGTTCTAATGCCTCGTTTCCACTGAGTGCCACGGTACAGTACGGTATTTTTGCCTTTTCCATTGTCAGAAGTTGTGAATGGTACTCTAATTTCGAACTGTACCGTACTACTTTTTTCGATCCTTCTGTTGGGCTAGCTCAATAGAGTGCCTTAGGGATGACGCATTTTTGTAGGCAAAATCCGGAAGCGAGTTAGCATTTTAGGACTTCCGGTTCCAATGCCGTAAAGTATATGCTTTTTTTGAATGGGTTTTTGCTAAATCGCCTGAAATAAAGTCTTTGGTTAACAAAGCCTCTAAATACTTTCACGTTTTGATCTATGACATAAAACACACCAGTTATAACCCACTTGTGATTTTTTACTGTGTCTTAAAACCGGCGGTTGCTAACAAATTGCTAAAAGGGACTACTTCCTTTGGCGGGGACTTTAGACGTCATCATGACAAACAGGACATTTGGACAGCATTTCTCATGAAAAAGTGGATAAGTATTCATACACAGCGCAGATCATAATCAGCGAGCATGTTATCTTTTTAAAGTTGTTTTTTAATTACAGTTTGAGGAAGCTTGGTGGTGACGACGTTGGACCGCGACCATGGTGTGCTGTAGTCCGTTTATAGCCTACTGTTAGCCTTTTATATCTGACCACTTTATTTAGGATTCAAAATCTATAAATGTTGCGTTAACTTGTAAAGATTATCTTGATAGACAAAACGTGTAAGTGTCATAACCCTTTGTTAAACACAGAGATTATTTTCTGTGATTTTCCAAAAGTCTATGGGAAAAATGCATAGGCTTTCAACCGAGGGAACCCTCGCGCTGCTAACTTCCGGGTTGGCCTACAAAAACGCATCATCCCTGGGGCACTCTATAGTCCAGTACTAAAGGGTGGAGCTAGACTTACTGCAGAATGTTGATTAGTTGACAGAGAATCGTCACTTGCGCATTCTTCAAGGGGAATGACAACAGAAGAGGCACCATTTTTTAATAAAGTTGAAACATAATACCCTTTCTTCTTGTGACAAACAGCCACATGCCAAGAATCAAGAACAAGGTCTGCTGTATGACATCCATTGTTGTTTACTGTGTTGCTTTCTTCTTCGCGCTAGAATGACATTGATCGCTACTTTCCGGCATACACCACGCCTATCAAGTAAGGGTACCGCTCTGTGAAAACCATTTAGGTGCTATATTGGTACCAATATGTACTTTTGAAGTAATAATATGGACTCTTTAGGTACAAATGTGTACTTTTTGAAAGGGTACCACCCCAGTGAAAGCTTTTGTACCTTTTTTTCTGATAGTGTATAGCCAAAAACTGCTCAATCGCTGTCTGTTAAAGTTGGCATGAAATGGAAATTCTCCCTATTTTCTAAAAGCATCTAAATGATCTTATTAGCGTTGTTAGTGATTTACCCATGCATGTTTAATTTAAACACGGCCGTTATCCAACTGGATTAAATGTTTTTTTATTTAAATATAAAGCAAAGGACAGTGTAGGTGTAATGTAAACATAGCAGTGGCATATTCTTTCCTAATCCTAACACTCTGTCATGGCAAAATCACAAGACTACTTTTCGCCTCGACGAAATCTCGTCACAGTTTAGTCTCGCGAAATCTCATGACACGAGATCTCGTCACACCCCTAGTGGCTACGTTAACATGCAGCCTTATAATACAATGAAATTGAGATTTAAAGGATTAGTTCACTTTCAAATTAAAATTTCCTGATAATTTACTCACCAAGATGTTCATGTCTTTCTTTCTTCAGTCGAAAAGAAATTAAGGTTTTTGATGAAAACATTCCAGGATTATTCTCCTTATAGTGAACTTCAATGGAGCCCAAACGGTTGAAGGTCAAAATTACAGTTTACAGCGATCCCAGACGAGAAATAAGGGTCTAATCTAGAGAAACCATCGCTCATTTTCTAAAAATGTTTTTTTTAATTTTTATAAGTTTTAACCATAAATGCTCATCTTGAACTAGCTCTCTTCTTCTTCTCTATTTGAATTCCAGCAGTGTAGACACTGCTAAGTGTATTACTGCCCTCCACAGGTCAAAGTTTGAACTAAATAGTCATATACAATATGCTAGTGCAAGTATATAACAATTAGTTCAAACACTGACCTGTGGAGGGCAGTAATACACTTAGCAGTGTCTACACTGCTGGAATTCAAATAGAGAAGAAGAAAGGAGCTGGTTCAAGATGAGCATTTATGGTTAAAACATATAGAATTTTTTTTAGAAAATGGCAGATGGTTTCTCTAGATAAGACCCTTATTCCTTGTCTTGTATTTTTTAAAGCCCTTTGAAGCTGCACTGAAACTATAATTTTGACCTTCAACTGTTTGGGCTCCATTGAAGTCCATTATATGGAGAAAAATCCTGGAATGTTTTCATCAAAAACCTTAATTTCTTTTCGACTGAAGAAAGAAAGACATGAACATCTTGGATGACATGGGGGTGAGTAAATTATCAGGAAAGCAATATTGCAATTAAACTTTACCTCATGGAAACAACACTTCGAATAATTGCTGCAATTAAGCTTATAATAGTAGCAACCATAATTGTAGTAAAATATGTGGCGTATACCAATTTTAATCATAGTAAACACTTTAATTGCATCTATTCCACTCTGACCAAAGAGCACATGTGCTTGTGATGTAAACGGATGATGTGTCATGCTCATACAGTGATTTGTAAATATGGCAGTAAAGAAGGCATCACCTATTTGGGGTGCTGAAGAAAATGAGTTCAGCATTGAGAGCATTGCGCGACACGAATATACAATGCATTATATTGATGGTTGAAAACATTGAAATAGAGACATTGGAGATACTTCTACATATTCTCAGCAATAATCAGAATAATTGCATAATTTCAAAAATTGCATGTAAACGGACTGAAAAGGTTTGCTCATGTAAGCATCTTACTGCGATTTAGCTGCGATTATTGGAAATAATCACATTATTGGTACACGAGTAAACATAGTCACTGAATGTCTAGCATCAGATAAGATGGGTTGCAAGCAGCATTTCACATTGACTTTAACCTTTAGTTGAATTTATTGCCTTTGGCAGAAACTTCCGCATCTGTTGCTTTTCAGTACTATTCAATACCTGCTTCTTTTCCAACCCAGTATTTCATCTTTTTCCAATTGTTCAACCTTTTGTCATTTTACACTCTTACCTGGCAAGTAAATGATAGAATCTGCCATTTTCATTTTTTTTCCATTATCTCATTCTGCCATAATTCATACTGGATATGTCCTACCAAGGGTCTGTGTTTAATTTAGCTGAAGTCATTCTAAAGTTTCCTCAAGCTGAATGTAAAAAAAAAAAACAAAAAAAATAATGTTTCAGTTTCATCTTATCATCAAGATCAGCATCTGCTTTGGATCGTCAAAATATCTTTCCCTAAGCATTATTTCTTGATATTTGTCTCTCTCTCTATCCTCTTTTCACCCCTATAGTTGTATCCACCTTCTCACTGTAGTGCATCATTGTTGTTTGGCTGGCCTTACTGTAAACCTAAGGACTGGGGGCTCTGGTCCCCCCTCCTCTCTCTCTCTCTTTCTTGCCTGCCTGCAAGGCTCAAACCAGCTCTGGAAAGTTTTCCTCAGTCTTAATCCTGGCATAGTTATTCCACTCTATGTATGTGTTTATGAAGTCCTGACAAAATCCTTCCTCTTCAGCCTCTCCCTCTCTACTTCACTTCCCCTCTTTCTCCCTCTGGGGCTCCAATTGCAGAGATTTAATTTCAGCTCTCCTGTCTAAAGGGGAAAGATTCTAGTACTTTGTAAGGACAGAAATGGAGCTGTTTTTAAACTTTATAGTTTAAACTCTTTTTTTACTGTGTGTTTTGATGTTTGTTTGCCCATATAATCTTTAAGCTATTAAGGTTAAATGTATTTGTCTTGCTGTCGCAGTGGAGGGGCTCGAGAATCAGCTTCAACTCGAGCTTAGATGTAGCCCCAGTGGGACTACTGATGCTTGGAAGATGAGTCTGGTAGCAAGATGCCTACATTATGATGGTGGATTTGGGGAGGTGGGAGGATGCCAAAACAGCTGATGCTAGAGCAAGGTGAGTGGCTGCTTACAGTCGTGTGAAAAAGTTAGGACACCCTATTGAATTCCATGGTTTTCCATATCAGGACGTAATAAAAAATCATCTGGTCCTTGACAGGTTTTACAATTCAAAAAATAAAATCTCAGATGAACAACAACAAATGACATATCACACCATGTCATTGTTTATTTTAAAAAAATAAAGCCAAGATGGAAAAGCCATTGGTGACAAACTAAGGACACCATATTCTGTTGCTTATAGATCCACTTTTAGCAGCAATAACTTGAAGCAATCATTTTCTATATGACTTTATCAGTCTCTCACATCATTCAGGAATTTTGGCCCATTCTTCATTACAATGTTGCTCCAGTTTATTGAGGTTTGTGGGCATTTATCTATGCACAGCTCTTGCCACAGCGTTTCAGTCGGGATGAGGTCTGGACTTTGACTGGGCCATTGCAACACCTTGATTATTTTCTTTTTCAGCCATTCTGTTGTAGATTTGCTGATCATCTTGAGATCATTGTCCAGTTGCATGACCCACTTTAGCTTTTGGACAGATGGCCTCACATTTGACTCTAAAATACTTTGGTTTACAGAGGAGTTCATGGTCGACTCAATGACTGTAGATGCCCAAGGCCAAAATCATCACCCCTTCACCAGGATGCATTACTTTTGGTATGAGGTGTTTGTTCTGATACGCTGTATTTAGTTTTCACCAAACTTGGCACTGTGCATTATAGCCAAACATCTCCACTTTGGTCTTGTCTGTCCAAAAGACTTCCAGAAGTCCAGAAGACTGTTCCAGAAGTCTTGTGGTTTGTTCAGATGCAACTTTGCAAACCTAAGCCGTGCTGACATTTTTATTTTTTATTTTTTTTTGAAAAGAAGAGGCTTTTTTCTGGCAACCCTTCCAAACATGCCATACTATCCCATCTTTTTCTAATTGTACAGTCATAGACTTTATCAATTTCTCTGAGCATTACACGGTCTGATCTTGGCGTGAATTTGCTGGGACGTCCACTCCTGGAAAGATTGGTGTCTGTTCTGAATGTCTTCCATTTGTGAAATTGTTTGGAAATGGCTGTATAACCCTTCCCAGATTGATGGCAGCAACAGTTGCTTCTCTAAGCTCATTGCTGATATCTTTCCTCCTTGGCATTGTCAACATACACCTGAAGGCTCTAGATGAGCAAACTACCAAAACTGCTCACACTTGCTGATGATCAGTTAATCAAAGGCATTTGATTAGCAGTACCTGACCATTACTTACCCACTTAATTCCTAAGGAAACAGTAAGGGTGTCCTTAGTTTGTCACCCATGGCTTTTCCATTTTGGCCTAGTTTTTTTTAAATAAATAATGACTCGTGTGATATGTCATGTTGTTGTTCATCTGAGGTTTTATTTTCCAAATTTTAAGACCTGCCAAGGACCAGATGATTTTTTATTATGTTTTGATATGGAAAACCATGGAATTCAATAGGGTGTCCTAACTTTTTCACATGACTGTATATGCTCTGGGGGTTCACTCCTCCCGAAATTACGTTTAGGAACTTCACTTGAAGCAATATACTGAGTTACATACAAGTTATATACCCCATGCACCAATGCAATCAAAATGTGTTGGGTTTTTTTCTCCGTATGTGTTCACTTTGTGTTCATCGATAACAAATAGTTGAACAAAAGTTGACAAAATTCTCTTTTAGAAGATTCATTCAAAAATTACAATCTCTACTTGGAAAGTGGTCTAAAAATATTAATGACTCATCTTGCATTAATGGGCGTGTCCAGACTATACCAATCATATACTTTCTGGAATGAGAATGTCCCTCCCCCATTACCGTTTGCCTTTGATTATCAACAACAAGCAAAAAATCTTTGTTAATGACTTAGATAAACTAAAAGCTATTGAGTATCTAAACAGGCATAAGTCCTTTGTTCTGCCCCAACTTCCCTTTTCAGTATGAAATACAGGATAGAAAACTGTGTCCAGTCAAACTCTCTTGGTGCTAATTCATTTGGCAACTTGGAGGATTGCAGGAATTTTATTTTACATAAATAAGTCAGCGTGGTAATTAGGCTTAAGCTGCATGTAAAAGAATTTTATTTATTTATTTGATAAATAGACTTAATGAGAAACTTTGGTATGCATTTCTAATTGCTGCAGAGCAGAGCTGTGAATATATTTTGAGGAAAGTTTTGAGAAGATTAGTAGGCTCTCTGCTGAATGTGTTCATGCAATACAGTTTAGTTGCTCTTGTGGCAAAAAATATGTATGGAGATGGATTATTGTAAACCTTAAAATGGAAACCCGTGGTTTCTGAGATGAAGCACTCATGGCCACAGTTTAGACCACTGTTAACTGTGTTTTGGAGATGACTTGGCCTTGACTTGGCAGGAGATGTTTTCACCCTCATTACATTTTAGACCCAGATACTGAGAATCCACTGTGCCAAGTAATAGTGTTTAGAAAGCGAATTTTGATCAAATGTTACAGCTCTGGCCACAGCTGAAATGATGTGATTCATAAAACCCTTATTTTACTGCTTTCATTAACATGTGAAATCACACTGTAAATCACAAGGTTTTATGAAAATTTTATGTTTGTTTAGCATTTCATTCCCCATTGGCTGCATGTCATAATATATCTGAAATCATGTGGAACAGCTCCATGAGCCGCAGTGGATTGGATGCAAGATTAAACCTCAAGGACTTCTGGACTATCTCATTTTTTTAAAATGCACACTTGAGCAATGAGGGTAAAAGCACTTTCACATTAGAGCTTTTTGTAAGTCTGTTTGATGCCAGCGCTTGGCTCGTTTGATAGGTGTCAAAGCATTTTTTCCAAACTTGGGTGTGCACCAGTGAAACAGACCAGAGTTCAGGGTTTGGTTCATGTAAATTCTGGTACAGTTTGCAATTAGTATGAAAGCAATTGTCCTAAATTGCAAACGTTGAAACCCTATTGATAACATATAATTTGCATCTTTGCAAGGGTCTAGTTACCTTTCCATTCATGCATTTTTAAATTTTGAGGTATCACATAAAGAAATGCTGGATGGAAATGCCAAGGTGTGCATAAAATCTTCAAATGCGTTAAAAAAAGAAAAGTGCTCAATATTTTTTTTTTTTATTCGGTTAGAAAACATGCACATAAACTTGGCACATCAGAGAGTTTTTTTTTATGCGTAGGCGACAGGAACAGTAAGAGGTTAAGGAGAAAAATGTTTTTATTGTAATTTAAGCAATCTTTTTTAAGCAAAAAAAATCCACTTGTACACATTCCTAATGTATTGTATAATGTAAATTAAATATATATTAAAATTAACACTGGCAGCTCACAAATGTATAAATTGTAAGAAATTTGAGACCAGAAATGCATCACGTAACTGTAAGAGTAAAAAAAAAAAAATCCCCAATCTTCCTTTGTGAGGTACAAAAAACATTTAAAACAGTTAATGTGAGTACAGTGGTTCTACCTTAATATTATAAAGGGACGAGAATACTTTTTGTGTGCCAAAAAAACAAAATAACAACTTTTCAACGATATATAGTGATTCAAAACACTGCTTTGGAGCTTTACGAATTGAATCAGTGGTTCGGAGCGCCAAAGTCACGTGATTTCAGCAGTTTAGCAGTTTGATAGGAGATCCGAATCCCTAATTCAAAACAAAAGATTTGTAAAGCTCAGAAGCTATATGAAGCAATGTCATTGTACACCATCTAAAATATTGTTTTAGTCAATCTGAAATGCTTAAGCCAAAGTCTGCCATCAAAATTATTTGGAATCATCAAATGAATCAAGAGTTCTAGAGAATGATTTTTTTTTTTTTGTTCTTATTCATTTTAATGTTGATGTTCTTATGATAGCTGTATGAGATGTGTAAAGAAAACTGTACCTACTGTATAGTTCATGTAGGTCATGAAGGTCAATAACCCACCTGTATCCACTAACACATTTACATGCCTTTTCTAACTCTTAGGCCCGGTTTCACAGACAGGGTTTAGACTGAGCCAGGATTAGATCTTAGCTCATTTAGGGCATTTATGTATCTTTTATAAACGTACCCTACAAAAAACATTACTGGTGTGCATCTTGTGACAAAACAATGACACTGACATATTTTAAGATATGTCAGAGCAAGTTTTGGTTAAAAAAGCTCTATCTTAAGCCTTTTCTGTGAAACCGGGGGTTAGGGTTTATAGCACCCTTGGTCACTATCCTGTATGTTAAAATGTGACAGTGAATCATAAGTAGAAGCTTATATCAGCTGAAGTTGCACTGTGTGAATGCATTGTTCTGTCCTAGTGATTTGACTCAACCTTGAAGGGAAAGGATATTGCCTATGTTTGTCTTTGCAGGGGCTGTTTAGGAATGTGGTAGACATATGACATTGCCAAAGGAACAGTCTCCTAAAAAATTCGACAGCCTTCCAGATGAGAAGTGTCCTCGCAGAATGTATGACTCACCTCTAGTTGCTTACGAATGAGAACTGAGTGTGTCACAGATATTGTCTTTAACCACATTTGTGTAAAGAACTGAACACCATGTTTAGACGTTGCTAGAATTATCTGTACTGTTAAGCTATCAGAGCCTGTAGAAATGACGTCAACTTTTCTTCCATATGCCTATAAGTCCTGATTATTCTGGATCCATTTACTCATTTTCTATGTCCTTTTTTTTATATACAGTGGGTACGGAAAGTATTCAGACCCCCTTAAATGTTTCACTCTTTGTTATATTGCAGCCATTTGCTAAAATCATTATAAGTTCATTTTTTCCTCATTAATGTACACACAGCACCCCATATTGACAGAAAAACACAGAATTGTTGATATTTTTGCAGAATTATTAAAAAAGAAAAACTGAAATATCGCATGGTCCTAAGTATTCAGACCCTTTGCTCAGTACTTAGTAGAAGCACCCTTTTGATCTAATACAGCCATGAGTCTTTTTGGGAAAGATGCAACAAGTTTTTCACACCTGGATTTGGGGATCCTCTGCCATTCCTCCTTGCAGATCCTCTCCAGTTCTGTCAGGCTGGATGGTAAACGTTGGTGGATAGCCATTTTTAGGTCTCTCCAGAGATGCTCAATTGGGTTTAAGTCAGGGCTCTGGCTGGGCCATTCAAGAACAGTCAAGGATTTGTTGTGAAGCCACTCCTTTGTTATTTTAGCTGTGTGCTTAGGGTCATTGTCTTGTTGGAAGGTAAACCTTCAGCACAGTCTGAGGTCCTGAGCACTCTGGAGAAGGTTTTCATCCAGGATATCCCTGTACTTGGCCGCATTCATCTTTCTCTCGATTGCACCCAGTCGTCCTGTCCCTGCAGCTGAAAAACACCCCCACAGCATGATGCTGCCACCACCATGCTTCACTGTTGGGACTGTATTGGACAGGTGATGAGCAGCGCCTGGTTTTCTCCACACATACCGCTTAGAATTACCACCATCTTGGAGTCCTTCAGGTGTTTTTTAGCAAACTCCTTGCAGGCTTTCATGTGTCTTGCACTGAGGAGAGGCTTCCGTCGGACCACTCTGCCATAAAGCCCCACCTGGTGGAGGGCTGCAGTGATGGTTGACTTTCTACAACTTTCTCCCATCTCCCGACTGCATCTCTGGAGCTCAGCCACAGTGATCTTTGGGTTCTTCTTTACCTCTCTCACCAAGGCTCTTCTCCCCCGATAGCTCAGTTTGGCCGGACGGCCAGCTCTAGGAAGGGTTCTGGTCGTCCCAAACATCTTCCATTTAAGGATTAAGGAGGCCACTGTGCTCTTAGGAACCTTAAGTGCAGCAGAACATTTTTTTGTAACCTTGGCCAGATCTATGCCTTGCCACAATTCTGTCTCTGAGCTCTTCAGGCAGTTCCTTTGACCTCATGATTCTCATTTGCTCTGACATGCACTGTGAGCTGTAAGGTCTTATATAGACAGGTGTGTGGCTTTCCAATCAGTATAATCAAACACAGCTGGACTCAGATGAAGGTGTAGAACCATCTCAAGGATGATCAGAAGAAATGGACAGCACCTGAGTTAAATATATAGTGTCACAGCAAAGGGTCTGAATACTTAGGACCATGTGATATTTCAGTTTTTCTTTTTTAATAAATCTGCAAAAATGTCAACAATTTTGTGTTTTCTGTCAATATTGGGTGCTGTGTGTACATTAATGAGGAAAAAAATAAACTTAAATGATTTTAGCAAATGGCTGCAATATAAAAATGAGTGAAAAATTTAAGGGGGTCTGAATACTTTCCGTACCCACTGTATGCCCTATAAACTGTCAACTAATTGAACTTCATATTTGACTTCTGGTCTTCATTGAAAATATTGGTCTCAAACTCCCACTCATGGGATGAGAACAGTGCTTTATTCGCAAATGTTTTATGCAATATTCCAATTTATCACACAGGTTTAATTTGCAACTTTGTATGAAAAAAACAGAAGTAACCATTATGTATTTTACTCATAAATATTACATTTTGGGGAACTAATATAGATATCTGAGTTATCTGAGAGACTTATCTGAGTGGGAAACAGAGTGACCACAGAGTGGGAAACTTGTTGATTTTCATTTTTCTTTTACAATAAAATTAGCAAAGTTGCATAATATTTTCATGGTAAAATTGTACAATTACAATAGAATATATACCATATATCAATTAAGTTTACAGCACCTTCTTAAATTGAATAAAAACATAAAAAAGCAAAAACACACCTGATGCGCATTCTTTATTCATCAGAAGTAGAGTTAAAAGATTACATCTTTGCTATCCGCTCTGGCCAATGTGATTTGAAACCTGATGTGCTAATTACAACTTCCCAACTCATAAAAACCAGAGAACTTGAACCCACTTTGATTGCGTTTACGGCAAACTGTTGGCATGAGTTGTTGACCTGAAAGAAAAAACTTACCATAGAAGAAAACCGTCTACACTAATACCCGCTATAGCACCCCTTGTGGCAATGCTGAGAATGGTACACATGTGTTAAATTTTGAATTGTGGTCCCACACATTTCTGAACACAAATATGCACAAAAACTAGCTAGAAGTGTTTTTGTTCACAATCTTGCCTTGAGTATTTTTCAGCCTCAGTCTATCTCTCTGTGTTCTCTTGATTGGCCTGTCAGGGAGATTGTAGCTCTAAAGAAGGAGGGAGCCTTCTGTGGTTTTCTCTCTCTCTGCTCTTTCCCAGAAAGATGAATCAGAGAGTGGTGACCGCTGAGTGGCCCAGGTTCCTTTCATCCTGCTCTTAAATCTCCCAGTGCGCTGAAGGGGGTCCAAGACTGCACCATCTCAGCACCCCCGCCCCCCTTTCCCAGAGGGGATACAGCTGTTTAGAGAGTCCTGGCCCTGGATTTATACACTACAGATTAAATTAGACTCCGCACTGTGATCATAACAGTAATGTATTCATGAGCTCGATGAAATGTTTTGTTTTCCTCTTCATGTCTTGTTTAAAAAGACAAAGAAAAAAATGTAATTACTTTCATTAGTGTTGGAGCTGTGGTCTAGCAGCTTCTCCAACGCATTGTACTGTAGCTTTTATATGGGTTATGCAAGTTTGTATTCAGCTTGTGACATTTCCAAGGGGCCAAAAGAAATATAACAATGGTTTTCATTATATTAGAACATTTTGCACAACAAATAACAAAACAACCAAAAGAGCAACATCAAACTTTGACAACCCCAAGGTCTATCAAGATGTGGATGGTGAAAGCACAAATTTAAAGGGACAATACACCCAGTAAATAAATAATTTACTCAATATCATGTTCTTTCAAACCTATTTGACTAGGGCTGGGCGGTATAGTGATATAAATTGGTACCACTGTATAAAAAGTCTATCGTTAGAGAGAATTTGCTATATCGTGCATATCGCGGTATGTAAACATATAGCACTATTGACACTTTAGAGTAATGAAATGCATGAATGAGAATTATAAAGAGCAGAACATGCTTAATGTTAAAAAGAATTATAAGTGCAATATATCCCTAAAAGGAACCTCTGCCTCTCTAAGAAGGTGATAGCGAATTTGTGATGTGCTCAATGTTAAACATTTTTAATAAGCACAATAAGCAGTAAAAACGAACGGTGCACCCCCTAACTGACACACAGTATATGCGCACAGAAAGCTGCGTCTCTCTGCATTATGATCACAAATTCAGTTCTTTTCACTTCTTATTGTGCTTGAATGGTCAACCACATGCAGTTATGTCAAAATCCCCATCGTGTGGAGTATTCATGTAAACACAGTTGGTTATATCTCAAGTGTAAGTAAACAGCTGGGTGTAAACCGGATGTGTATCAGTATAATGGATCTGTGCGTTTTGTCTTAAAGTGACAGCAGCCTATTATCCCTACCTGCTGCTCTGTATCATTAATGTGAATCAAAAAAGGAGAAAATAACTTACTGCTCTTGACTGAATAACTTTTTTTTAGCTTTAATAAGAATACATTTATATTCAATTCATACAGAATAAATTTCTGTACTAATTCTCAATATGTTAAATATTTTACCTGAAAAACCTCACTTGTTTAATTCATATTTTTGTATTTGTCCAACTGGGCCAATTTGTGATGGCTAGATGACTGGGTCAGAGCATCTCCAAAACTGCAGCTCTTGTGGGGTGTTCCTGGTCCAAGGAAGGAACAGTGGTGAACTAGCGACAGGGTCATGGGCGGCCATGGGCGGCCTCATTGATGCATGTGGTGAGCGAAGGCTGGCCCGTGTGGTCTAATCCAACAGACGAGCTACTGTAGCTCAAATTGCTGAAGAAGTTAATGATGGTTCTGACTGAAAGGTGTCAGAATACACAGTGCATTGCAGTTTGTTGCATATGGGGCTGCATAGCCTGGTCTAATGAATCACGTTTGTTTACATCACGTGGTTGACCAGATGCGTGTGCGTCGCTTACCTGGGGAACACATGGCACCAGGATGCACTATGTGAAGAAGGCAAGCCGGCGGAGGCAGTGTGATGCTTTGGGCAATGTTCTGCTGGGAAACCTTGGGTCCTGCCATCCATGTGGATGTTATTTTGACATGTACCACCTACCTAAGCATTGCTGCAGACCATGTACACCCTTTCGTGGAAATGGTATTCCCTGATGGCTGTGGCCTCTTTCAGCAGGATAATGTGCCCTGCCACAAAGCAAAATCTGTTCAGGAATGGTTTGAGGAGCACAATAACGCATTTGAAGTGTTGACTTGGCCTTCAAATTCCCCAGATATCAATCCAATCGAGCATCTGTTGGATGTGCTGAACAAGCAAGTCCGATCCATGGAGGCTCCACCTCGCAACTTACAGGACTTAAAGGATCTGCTTGGTGCCAGATACCACAGCACACCTTCAGGGGTCTAGTGGAGTCCATGTTTCGACGGGTCACAGGGCTTTTTTGACAGCAAAAGTGGGACCAACACAATATTAGGAAGGTGGTCATAATGTTATGCTTGATCAGTGTATATTGTGATATATATCGTTATCATGAAATAACATTTCTCATATTGTGAAAAGTCATAGCTCCCACACCTACATTTGACTTTGTTTTGTCGTGGAGCACAGAAGAAGACTTTCCGCACAGCTTTTTTCATGCAAAACAGTTGATAGTGTCAATGTCTGTCAAGCTCAAATAAGGACAAAAAACATGATAAAACTAGTCAAGACTTCAACGCCATTTTCTAAATCTTCTGAAGCAGGGCCACAGTAAGCAATTCTGGTACAAAATCTTCATCACTGTCCCCCTCGGTTGAATTCGCAATCACTTTGTGGGGACCTCTCAAGGGTATTTACTATTTACCATCTTTAAATCTCTGTTGAAGACATAGCTCTGAATTAAATGAATCACATAAGATTTAATGTGGTCTATTGTCTCTCAAAAAGGATATTACTCCACAGATCTGATTAGTGGTAAAAAAAAAATGTTGCTCCCCTCTTCCTCCTCTGTTGTCCTCTGGAGTTATGGGTGGATATTTTCCTGGTAATGATGATTAATACTTTTTACTCTGTATTACATCCAGACCTGCCTACAGACACAAACTCCAGACACGAACAATAGCCCTTAACACAGACCTTATCCATCAACTACTGTTCTAAGACAAACCGGTCATAGATCACATCATTTGGACAAGCACCATAACCGTGAGCACCTACTTTAAGTCCCAAACTGCAAATGTCACACGACACCAGCCGCAGGAAATGACCAAACCCTGCACGCAGCTAAAAATAAGGCTCGTTGTTAGAGGAGAATAGGACCAGGAAGGCGGCAAAGTACAGCAAATATTATTCCTATTCAACCACTGCTCGACCACAGCACTGTTTTTGGAGTGGAATGGGGAAAAAAAGCGGCAAAACAGAAAAGAAAGGGGGCTGCATGATGGGATAGAGAAGGGTGAAAAAAAGGCCTCACATAGACTGCTGGAAATCTGACAAAACAAACTATGAGAAATAAGAAAGGGGAGTGGAAGGCAGAGGGCGGAAACGAGCAAACGGAAGAAAAAAACGGCCTCGCTCACATTGACACAGCTGAAGACACTGTAAAACCTCAAAACCTGGAGAGCAGTGGTGCAAATAAAAGCGACTTTACATTGGAGAGCAGAGAAAAGTGTCTGCTCGCTCCTGCTGTTCTGTCGTTTTCTTTTTTTTCTCAGTGGCTTGGTCGTACTCGCTATTGTCAGAGAAGAAGAAGAAAAAACTGCAGAGCTGTAATGCTGGCATGGGACCCACACCACAACCCCCCTCCCCCTCACCTCCCTTCCTCCCTGGCAAGCGTGATGCAGCCTGGCACGGTGCAGAGCCCAGCCAAGAATGGAGCTCTTCGTCGCCTCACGCAATGTGGTGTGCTGAAATTTCCTGCAGTAAAAGCCTGATTGGGAAGACACCCATTAAAAACGTGTAAAGAAAGAGCGCCAGGCACGGCAGCGTGCGAGAGAGAGAGTTGAGGCACGGGACGGGGGGCATACTGAGGAGAAACCAAAAAACAAAAACGATTCAAAACAAAATCGACTGGTTACCCCGCCGCTGCTCTTTCGCCTTTCCATTTCGCATTATTTCCTCCCTGCTCTTTCAAACCCTGTTTTAATTTAAATTGTGGCAAAGCTCCCTCTCGCTCGATGTGTTTCCCAAACCGAGAGCTATTTCCTGATTCACTCCCTCTTTTATATAATTATTCCACAGTCTTGCTTTCTCTTTTATTTTTTTTGTTGGCTTTTGCTGTTCCACGTTCTCATTTCAGAATGACGTCATGGCCTCCATAGGTTCGTTGTGGTTTGGCATGAGTCTGCAAAGGGCAAAGTTCAGCAGAGATTTGGGAGAATGTGGCAGAAAGGGAGGGAGAGGGAGAGATGAAGGGAGGGAGTGAGAAAGCTTGAGAGAGAAAGAGAGAGAGAGAGAGAAGCTGCCAAGTCAGTTCTGGTTCATTGAGAATAGCATGCATGGCTGTTCTCTGCACAAGCACCCACAATCATGTCCTCAAACAGCTACCTAGTAACTGTTGCTACTAAAATCTAATACATCAGGGAAAACACAGAATGACATCATTTGTTAACTATTCTGTTATTTCAATACACTCCTGGAGTAGACGATGACAGCTGTGGATTTAAGAAATTAAATAAGTTATATATTCTTTTTACACTATATGTTTAGCTGGACTGATCAGATGATAGTTGCAGACATTTGCCTTGGAGAAGAAAGATAAAGCTAATTCTGAATTTATATCTCACTTTATTTCTTAGAAGTGAGACTTTTTATTTCACAAAGTGACAATATTTCACACTTTGTTTCTCAACATTTGTGACTATATCCCACAAATGCGTCTTAATAATAAAATAAAATTATATATTATATATATAATAAAATTATAAGTAAAATGGTAACACTTTACAATAAGATTCATTACTTAACATTAGTTAAGTACATTAGTTAACATGAACTATTAATAAACTGCACATGCACAGCATTTATTAATCTTTGTTAGTGTTCATTTAGTCAACATTTACTAATACATTATTAAAATCTTGTTAACATGAGTTAATGCACTGTGAACTAACATGAACAAACAATGAACAACTGTATTTTAATTGACTAACGTTAACAAAGATTAGTAAATACAGTAACAAATGTATTGCTCATGGTTAGTTCATGTTAGTTAATGCATTAACTAATGTTTAACTAATGAACCTTATTGTAAAGTGTTACTAGTAAAATAAAGCTAAATGCAACTTTATATATCACATTTGCAACTTTATTTCTTAGTATTTAGACTTCATATATCTAAATGTGACGCGATTGTGATTTTATACCTTGCAACTGACCCTTCGCCGGGAATTTGATTGACAAGCAATCTAACCAATCATAACGCCGAATTCGCAATTTTGTCCGACAAAGCAGTCAGGAGTTAGAAAATTAACCTCGGTGGACTTGAACTTGAAAAATGGTGTTTACTGATGTCTTTCCGTGTTTGAAACAACATTCCTTCTCATGTTCATTCATGTTTATTTGATGCTATTCATTAACTAGTAGGAAGAGATGATCGGGTCACGAGCCACTTGAACTGAGGTGTTACAGCAATCTGTCACGACCATGGTCAGGACACATTAAAGTCTTTGCGAAGGGTCAATTTATCAGGGTTTATATCTCACAACTGCAACTCTATTACTCAGAATTTGTCACTTTATATAGTGATTATATCTCACTATTGAGACTTTATAGCTCCCTTTTTTTCTTAAAATTGAGAAAATATCTCCAGCCTGGCCTCATTGTTAATACTGGTATTAATACATAACTTTTACAGACACAAAACATATTTTTTTTTGTATGTTTGGATAGATGCTGAAACGTACAATGGATGTATTGGCAGCAATTAAACGTAAGCATTATTACATTTTTACAGCTAAAAAATGTAAAATATTTACAAATATTTTATATCATAAAGATGTTTAATTCAGCCCTATCTCACAAAGTGACAATTGCTGCTTTATATTTCATAATTAGAAGAAAAATAAAGCGAATTATGACTTTATATCTCACATTTGCAACTTTATTTCTCAGAACTGAGACGTTTTATTTCACAAAGTGACTATTTCTCGCAATTGCAACTTTATTTCTCAAATATTGAGACTTTACAATTGCATCGAGACTAGATCTCACAATGCTATATCTTGCAATTTTGACTTTATATCTCATGATTGCACATTTATTTCTCAAAATGTATCACTTTCTCCCCCGGTTTCACAGACAAGGCTTAAGCTAGTCCTAGACTAAAATGTATGTTTGAGCTGTTTTAACTGAAAGCAACCTATGCCATTGTTTTGTCACAAGATTTACACGAGTAATGTTTTTTTTCTAGTGCATGTTTATAAAAGATACTTAAATATCCTTATTGAACTAAGGTCTAATCCTGGCTTAGGCTAAGCCCTGTCTATGAAACCAGACTTACATCTCACAATGTGACTATATCTAGCACTTGGGACTTTATTTCTTACAATTTCTTATTTTAAACTCTTTTTTTTTAACCTTTTTTTATGTTGTACTCTGATGTAGAAACAGGTTTTCATTGTTTTTATGGTCACAGTTGTGAAAATTTACTGTTACTATCAAATTGACTGTGTCCAAATCTTGAGTAGGTACTTTTACTTATACTAATTTTGAATAAGTAATTACTTTGCATCTGCTAAAAAAGTACATTCTATATAGTTTGAGTGTGTGTCGTATGAATGTAATCCAGACATGTTGTCATTATCATGTGACCTACCAGTGTCAGTTGCGTTGCTTCACTGCCATTCACAAATCTCTCCTGTGGCCTCATGGCCCTCATGTGTCCACCGTATGCACAATTAGAATCTCACTGGAAGTAGTAGGTCATCCGGGAACTTTTGCCTACTCTTTTATAAATAGGTTACTGTGAATTCGGACATACTTCTTTTGTCACATACTTTTTTTTGCTTGCTATATACAGTAGTAGGGAATTATGTGATTTCGGATGCAGCCCACGTCTCAAAATGTCAGACCTTCCACAGCCCATTCACTGGCCTAATCATGTAGCACACAAAACTGGAAAGCACACTCCAAAATTGTGCAGCTCAAACATTATTGGCTGGTTTTAGCAACTACCAGCAGCTGTTGTAAAAGCCTCTCTTGAAAGAAAGTTGTGTTTACAAGTTACCATACTGATACAATGCTCAGTATATTTGTTTGATGCACCTAATAGCTAGAGAATGTGCAAAACAATGATATCCTATCTTTAGACAAATCAGCTGCAGCGTTTCATATTCCGGACTATATCTGTGCATAAGAAAATATTACATTAATTTCAGTTATTTTGCAAAATATGATGGAAAACTGCAATTGTGATGCACTGAATGTAAAAGACAGTGTTTAAACAATTACAAAGTAAGTTTTTAAAATTCCTATTAATTCTTACATGCAATATTGTGTGTAATTTAATCGTACTATACAAATTCATACAAATTTACAATTTCATATACTTACAAATTGACTATGTTGCTCTTTCTGGTATCCTTGTACATGTCACAAAAGTTACCGGGTTTATTAGCTTTACATGATAGGAGGTCAAAATTAGTATAACTTTCCACAAACGTTAGGTTAAAAAGATATTTTATGACACAAATCTCATCATACCGCAGTGTTTCAGCCTTTTCAATACATGTATATATTTGAGCATGTATTCCACTGTTTTGCTTTTTTTATAATAGTAAATATACAATGCATGCTATATACTAAAAATGATCCTAATATCTAATAATAATTAATGAAAATAATAATACAATACACATTTATTTTTAATGCTTGAACTAAATTCATTCTTTTTGTAGACATTTTCAGTACACATAATTTTATTTTTGGTACTTGTTCAGTGTTTACTAATATTTCAGATGTACGATTGTGTTTGTAATGTGTCTTTATTACGTTCACTTGACGTGTATGGATAAGTATGATTGTAATGCTTCATGCTTTAGCTGTGAGGGTGTGGTTTTAGTGATTGGCATGATGAGAGATTTGCACAAAAATGAAGATGTTGTTCTAATTAATACTGCAAACAATGAGTACCCACAATGACACATTCTCAGTCACACAAACATCACACACGCTTAGTCACTGCAGAGAGGGCTGTGCTGTGGTTAAAATGGCTGATTGTCACGCCATTCCCTGGTCCTCTGGGCTGATTTCACTAATACCGAGGGCTTTTGAGGGTGGAAGAAATTTTCAATTTTCATTGAGAAATAAACACATTTGCACACACATTCAGAGAGCCGATTGTCCATGTGTGAACAAATGTAAAACATGCAACGTGTGATTTTCTTGGCCTGTCTTCATGTTCTGTCTTCTTGCAAGCCGTTTCCAAAAGTGTTTGATATTGTGGATGTTTATGCATGTGTATATTTTTGTGTGTGGTCGGTTTTTGCGTGCTTTAGGCTATGATCTGAGTCATAGCATGAAAAATAAAATGTCCAAACAAACAGTCTGGAGTGATTAAACAAACCTGTGATGACCCACAGATCAAGGACAAATTCCACGACACGCGCCACAAGGACTTGCACAACTACAATACTACTAGTCGCTGCTGACTAATTGCCCAGAAAAATAGTCTAGTTGGCAAGCCTGTGATTGACATTTTAGGTTTCTGATGCGCCAGCACATTTGCTATTACAATTGCTTTACCTTTACAGTTTACGCTATAAAACTACACTGACATCTAAACTTGAACATCTACACTGGAAGCAAATGTAAGCAAATTGTGGATGAATTTGCAAGTGCAACTAGAATTATGTGATCCATGATTAAATGGTACAAACCCAACATGCTGTGACAGAAACAGCACCAACACAAAACACTACATTTGTGAAAATAGGCTTGAAGCCAAGAAGGTTCATTGTTTCAATATATGTAGTAAGATGACGAAACAACATGATAAAGATAAACAAACAAACACCAACAGTAGTTAATAATGAAACTTCATTCATCCACACCTATAGGTGGCAGTATAAACTCTAAAGGCACATTCACACCAAAAAATCATTCTAAATATAAAAGAACAGCACTGTACACACCACAGCTATAACAATAACAATATAGAGAATCAATATAGTTGGGATCACTTTCAGAATATTTTTTTAAATATACGATAAAACATTGACAGCCAATCAGAATCCATTCTAATTTAAGGGCTTATGCATTTAAAATGGCAGACGACATTGCAGAGAAGTTCATCGCTGAGGTCCAGAAAAAGCCACCACTCTTTGACAATTCAAACCCCCTTTTCAAGGATACTGGAAAATGGATATATGAAAAAACAATCGGTCATACCCACGGAATAAATGGTGAGAAGTATACGATGAGCTCATTATGCCAGGCTAGCAAACAGTGAAACATAAAATTACCTCAGGTATCCAGTGCAAGTTTCGACAACATTGTCTTGCTTCCTTTAAAGTTGCAGTGAAAAAGACGTTGTTTTTATTCCACTATATTGACTTTGTCAGCTAAATTCACTGTTAGATTATATCGATTACACTAGCTATTCACTTGAAACATGCTGAGGACATCTGCTGGTTAAAGCCGTGTAAGAACAGCAAAAACATGTTCGCACTTTGAAAACGCAGCGCTTGAGAATAGAATAAGCAGACGTTATCGTTTGTGGGTGAGAATGCAAATATACTTATCGTTATAGTTATCTTTATAGTTATTGTTCTTTGTGTGAACAGGCCTTAAGACCATTAGTCTAATGAAGATCCAGCAAAAGTGTGTGTCATGTATTCAGGCTAAAATCCCCACACTCTCACTATGTCCCAGTATGCCTATTGTACTAATGTATTTAGTAGGTGAAAAACAGTACATGAAAAGAGTGGTATGTATGTCTGAATTCATATTATTCATAAAACAGCAGGCAAAAAGGATCCAGATGACCTATTACTTCTGCCGAGATTCTAAAATGTTCATACAATGGACACTTTACCATAACCTGAGGCCATGGGTGATGATTTATGAATGGCAGTGAAGTCACATGATGATGAAAGCATAGTTTTTTTAAATGGTTGCAAAGTAAGTGCCCAATCAAATGACCTCGAGTGTCTCGGTGTTGATCAACTTATCTCTACAAAATTCCCCACAGGTACCCAAGTAGTGTTAAGGTCGGGTGAAATACTTGTCCACTGAAGATTTTCACCTTGGAAGAATGTATACTGTAGAACCATTGTCATGTTTAAAAAAGTGCCCAAAATGCAGGGAATAAGGAACAAGTAGCACCTTCTGTTTCAAGATGTTGTATTACATCACACAATGGTGTGTGAATTCCCCCATTCTTTCAGCACTCAAACATCCCTATATAAGAACTACCACTGAACTTCACAGTGGGGACCAGGCACTTCTCACTGTACTCCTCAACCATGCAATACCATTCATTTTGAATGCAGTTGAGACCAGAGCATGGATTACCAGAAGTCTATACTTTGTTAATATGGAGCTTGAAAAAGATTAAATAAGTTTCTTGTGCTTTAAGTAGTTCCCTTGTGGACAACAACAATGGACTTCACTTTTACATGTTGTGTCTTACTGTTTTAGATGAAGCAATAACTCTTCTCAGAGCTTTTGCCAGCTCTGAGACACTTGCTTGGCATTCCTCCTCCTCTTTTCTTAGCAGAAAAAAATCACTCGTCACGAAATAAAAGCTTTAAATGAAGACCTGTTTGTTTCAGGGACTTTCAGGTCCATTCTTTTTTCAGTTTCTGTGTTACTTTTGCTGTATTTTCACAGCTTTGGTAATTCTCTTGTATACCATTGTCTTCTCTTGTGCAAAGAATTAAGTCTTCTGACAATTCTCTCCCTAGAAAATCTCCCATTAAGCCTCAGAATGATTCAATGGGCTATAAACATTTTTATTTAACAATTAATTGGTTCAACATACTCACCTGCTGATCAAATGTTGCCTTCGACCAGATATTTTTTATTTAGTTTTATTTTGTAACTTTCAGGAGGTTATCAGGAGGCTACTATCAGGTTTGCTCTCCTGATAGTAGAGTAATAACAATTACAGAAAAATAATATAAAGCATATTTTGTTACCTTTTGGTAACATGGAATTGTTCATTTTGAGCAGATGTTTTATACCATAACCGCTGTCCTTGTCAGAGCTAATTTCCCAGTACATTCAGCATCTGGCTCATATTCGTGATCTCATATTCTCAAAACTATAATTTTTTCAGTGTATCTGATTGCGTTTAGTACTTGCTCTGCAGTAAATTGCTGAGCATTTCAAGTTTTGCTGATGATGCTTACTATTTTGTTTTCTGCCTGCGGTAACAATGAGTGAAATGTCATTTCATCATTGTGTATCAGTCATTGCCACCTTGTGGAATAAAGAACCGCAGAGCCATAAATCACAGCAACGTGAAGACCGCAGGATACGTGATCGTCCACCCTAACTTTGGGTCTGAGGCTGCTTGGCCTGGTGCTGCTGTCCTCAGACTGATGTGAGGTGTGGTTCTGCGGTTCTGCATTTAGATATCTCATTGAAATCATGTTATGGGGATGGGGCGGTCAGAGTACCAGTGAAAATCTGTCACCCACCGAATTCTGTTACCCTAGTAGGCTCTGTAGTGACGGTGGGGTTATGATAAGCATGTTATGATTGGCATTAGGAGTAGGTTGGATTAGTTCAATACAGTGCCTACTAGGGTCACATATTTTGGTGGGTCACAGAATTTGGCACAATGCCAAGAAGTGCCGGTGCATACTGGCCCATTTCGTGCACTATAGATTGTGATTCCCAGTTACAAGGTTTTGGGCTAATTGATTCAGGTCATCTAGCTACCACCCAGAAAAGGGAGAGTAGTGTTGTGGTGGTGGCTTACACAAGTAAACACCAATCACACTAGCTTCAGAAAATTGATAATAATGATAATAATAATAATAATTTTCTCTCCCTCTTTTTGTTTTGGAAAGTGTCTGAAAATGAGCCAGAGCTGGCATGGTTTGTGTGTATATGTGTGTGCATGTGTGCGTGTGAATTGCTGGCAAGTTTGTCTGGCTGGGTAGATTTGCCGAGGTGTTGTCTGGATGCCTGTGAGCGACGGTGGTTTCCTGTTTCTTGCAGCCCCATCTGAGATCCCTTGGAAGCACCTGTGTCTCTCCTCGCTCTCCAGACAGCCACAGGGATATACTGAGAGGTCAAGCCTGCACGGGTGAAAATTCCACCATCCCACTCACTTACAGTCTTTCGTGCCCCAGACACAAGAGTTTGCATATCACTAATGAACCTCTGAAGCCTATACATCTGCTTTCCCTCTTGCTCCTGCAGTGCATACTATGTGGGAGGGAGGAACGCCAGACAGCTGGATAATTGCCTGTCTAGCTGCACTGGGAGCAGCTTTTATAGGCTAATAAAGTTCTCCTTTATAGATATAAACCTGTTTATTATCGCACGAGTCTCCATTGATAAAACTTTCTCTTTCACCTTGCACATGAGTTTGTGTTCTCATACACAAACAAATGGGAAAGTCACCAAAGAGATACATGCTGGCAAGACACAAATCTGTACAGCACAGTTCAAAGATATCTGTCTGATGTTAGAGCACTGACGTCTTTCATGAAGACCATGTGTGTGAGACTGCACGAAAATGACATTTTCACAAACCACAAAAACAACTGTAATCAGTTAAGAACATTCAGTCTCCATTGAACTAACAAGTCATTTTTTGTTTATTTTTTGCTGGCCAGTATACTGGTTTTCAAATACCATTGTAGAAATACAATATTCTCACAGGCATATTTGTCTCCTGCAAGTAATTTATTCCCCAAATGAAAATGTCTGATAATGGGGGGTTACCGAGATAAAGTGAACTGGTCATGTGGTCTCAACATGGCAGACACCATGAGGGGCAACCAAGGGGTAATGTTTGGCTGGTAGAATGGGTCCGTTTGCTGGTAGATTCTAACAACACCATCTTTTTTCTGTTGGCAAAAAGGCTGTGCATTCTGACAGTATATTTTTTACAAGCAACATGTATATTCCTCATATTTCTTTATATTATTGTAGATGTTTTTGTAGCAGTGATCAATTATTTTGAAGTGTATGTTAATTTTTGTTATATATCATTCATTCCCTTACAAAAAAAAAGAACTTTAAGTGTGCTATTAGTATACTTCTTTTAAAATTTCAGTCTAACTTTATGTACTTCTCAGACATATAGGCCTACTTAAAATTATACTTAAGTATATTTGGCCTACACATGTACTCAATCTTTTGATCGAGATATACTTAAAAGTATAATTAGGTATTCTAAGTATACTTGGCTTGTAGTTGTTTACTCTTTTGATTGAGTATCATATTAAATACTTTTTTCAGTTTTAAATAAAACAACATTTTAGACACCAACACTTTTTTGAAAAAAAAAAATACTTGATGCCCCTTTAAATTGTAGTTGTTTCCTTAGTTAAATGGAAAAAAGGTGAATCTGTGTCTTCATCACCTTGTTGTTTGCGTGTGCACACAGACATGCAAGCCACCAAGTAGGACAGGGCAGAAAGTGTTGGGTTACATTCCTTCCATCAGGGCTGAGGGATGGCCAGGCAGGTCACTCTTAGTTCAGTCCCAGGATATTGGGAGGAGAGTTCCTCTCTGCGTATCAATAAAATTTAGCATGCGCATGTATGCTTGTATATTTGTATATGTGCACAAGTCTATGCATGTGTTGTGGTTAAACTGTGGGCCTCACAGGCAGAACCTCCTCCCAGTTCTCTACTGGATCTAGTCTGAGTCAGAATTCCTCTAAATTTTGGAAATTCCCAGAGGTCATGGGGGGAAGCAGGCTGGCCACAGCGTTGTGGGGGTCTGATGAGTTTGGCTAGTCCCTGTGATTCTCCAGTTTTGGGTACAGGCCCTTGGGCTGACCCTACTCATACACACCCATTTGCTTCCTTTTCATTTGAGCACTGCTTTACACAATGCTTAAAAGCTTAACAGCAGTCATAGACATTTCTACTGAATATGAAAATTACAATGTATCTGTATGACAATACAGGGGCAGTCGTGGACTAATAGTTTGAGAATAAGACTGGTAACCTGAAGGTTGTGGGTTAGATTCTCAGTACTGGAAGGAAATGACTGAGGTGCCCTAGAGCAAGGCACAAAACCTCCTATCACTCCCCGGGGAGCCACAGCAAAATGGCTGCCCACTGCTCCGGGTGTGTGTTCATTACTCACTACTCCTAAAGTGTGTGCACTAACTTGGATGCAAAGGACAAATTCTGAGTATAGGTTACCATACTTGGCCTTCACATGTCACTTTCACTTTTAAGAACGCTTAGATAGATAGATAGATAGATAGATAGATAGATAGATAGATAGATAGATAGATAGATAGATAGATAGATAGATAGATAGATAGATAGATAGATAGATAGATAGATAGATAGATAGATAGATAGATAGATAGATAGATAGATAAAATCATTCCAAGCTTTGACTGTAAATAACAGTAATGTTCTGTAAAGCACAGACAAGGAGGTAAATATTTAATCCAGATCATTAGTTCACAGGGAATTTGGCAGACGAAGCTGAAAGAGATGCAGTAAAGAAGATTGAGTTACTTGAGAAGATCTTCTGGTTCTCTGCAGGACAAGTGTACTTACATTCAGCCATCATCACCTCATGACCTCAGAGCAAAAGCTTCTCTGAGTTTTTTTGTTGAGGTGAGTGAATAGCATGTGAACCCAACTCACTTTCTTTTCTTCTTGAATAAATCCTTTTTCAAATGCAAAAAAAGAACAGGCAGATCCTGGCAGTCCGGGTCTGGTTGACTGTAGACTCCCTCAGGAACACTAAGTCACCCACCTTGGCAAAAATGATGTTCATACTTGCCATGTCTCTGACTCCAAGGCCTGACTGACTTTTATCCCGTCTGTCAGAGCTCTTCAGTCTGGTCTTGCAAAACCAATTCAATTATTCACGCTTGACAAACAAATAGACAGATTAAATGTTTGATTAAAAAAAAAGAATAACAATGTTTTGGGTTAGGAGTGGACCTTTATGCTTATTTTTCACTCACACAAAACAATGTTTTTGTTCAAATCAAATCATACAAATGTATACAAATTAATCACCAATACGTCAAAGCATAAAATACTTACGTTTTCTCGCTATGTTTTTCATGGTGTTTTGATATAAATTTGGCGTTCCAAAGGACAAAAACTGTCGTATTCGTATCAGTGGTGTGACTATTGTTGTAAAATATGCAATGCCAATATGGTTTACATCATACTCTGAAAATTAAAGGTGCCCTCGAATGAAAAATTGAATTTATCTTGGCATAGTTGAATAACAAGAGTTCAGTACATGGAAATGACATACAGTGAGTCTAAAACTGGTTTCCTCCTTCTTATATAAATATAATTTGTTTAAAAGACCTCCAAAGGACAGGCGAATCTCAACATAATACCGACTGTTACGTAACAGTCGGGGTGTACGCCCCCAATATTTGCATATGCCAGCCCATGTTCCCAACATTATGAAAGGCATTACACAAGGGCAGCCAGTATTAACGTCTGGATCTGCACAGGTGAATCAACAGACTAGGTAAGCAAGCAAGGACAACAGCGAAAAATGGCAGATGGAGCGATAATAACTGACATGATCCATGATAACATGATATTTTTAGTGATATTTGTAAATTGTCTTTCTAAATGTTTCATTAGCATGTTGCTAATGTACTGTTAAATGTGGTTAAAGTTACCATCGTTTATTACTGTATTCACAGAGACAAGAGCCGTCGCTATTTTCATTTTTAAACATTTGCAGTCTGTATAATTCATAAACACTACTTCAGTCTTTATAAATCTATCCAACAGTGTAGCATTAGCCGTTAGCCACCGAGCAACGGCCTCAAATCCATTCAAATGTAAACAATATAACAGTATACAATACTCACATAATCCGACGCATGCATGCCGCATGCATGACGAACACTTTGTAAAGATCCATTTCATGACTTCACAGACACATTCAGGGGACACCTTAGACTTATATTACATCTTTTTAAAAAAATTTCTAGGGCACCTTTAACAATTTTAAATAAACCTGCCCATTAATTGGCATGCTTCCTGTATAAATGGGCGGGACTTACTTAATCAGAATAAGCTGGACTATACTTTTATTTTAATAATCAAAAATTCTGGCTAAGGTGATAGCATAACATAACATGTTCAAAACATTGTTACATAAAGTAATCTAAATCTACATTTTTACATAGTAAAAGTAATCTAAATATGCTCCCAGAGCCCAAATCTTATTGAATATTTATTGTGTAAAAGAAACACTAATTTGCTTGTTTTTCTTTTGAGATCTTTTCCTCTTGCGTCTATTTCTTTTGTTTACTCTCCCCCTGGTGTTGAAAATTGTCAATTACAATTTTCATCTCAGAATTCCAAGTCATATTACTATTATCCAAAATTTCATGCACCACTATGTCTCAGATTTAGGAACATTTTTACTCACACATGCTTGTCATTATTATGTCGACAGCACTACATTAATTACAGTTTTATTTTAACATTCACACTGAGAGTACCATGTTACTGTGGGCTTCACCATCATGTGAGCGGCTAGTTGAGAGGTGTGACTGCTTTGTGATGTCACATTAGATTTCTGTGAAAAGCATAGTTTGGTTAGGACGGAGGTCAAACCTCAATCCTGCCTGCAACCCAGAGAGAGTTTGAAATGGACACAGACAAACCTCAGCAACAGTTCTCTGAAAATTACTCTGAGGTCACGGTTAGCTCAAGCGCAGGTAAGAATATTACATTTACTAGGCCTACAGAAATATTCTAGTGTTATACATGAGCATATTACAATTCGAGATATGAAAAATAATTACAATTTAGACATTTAGCAGACGCTTTTATCTAAAGCAACTTTCAAATAGGGAACTTCACAAGCAATTTATCATACTGCAATGGCAACTTTCAAGAGTAAACTATACAGAGCTAGAGCACATATAAAAGTGCAGAAAAGTCAAAGAGAAGCTAGAATAGCAAGGGTTCAAGAAGATTTTTTAAAATTTGATTGTGATTGTATAATATACAATATATAAAGAAAGGATATAAAAATTAAAATAATAACTTATGCCAATAATTATGCCAGCATTGCTGTATTGTGTTTTTATATTAGGTATTTTATTTTATTTTATTTTATTTTATTTTATTTTATTTTATTTTATTTTATTTTATTTTATTTTATTTTATTTTATTTTATTTTATTTTATTTTATTTTATTTATTTATCGCTCCCATGGTGGCTGTTTGTTTAATAAAACCTAACATGAACTTCTTAATCTATTTGTCATGTTGTCATAAAAGAAAAAGTGGAAATCATTTGAACAGTTGAAATTCATATGCATTTTTCAATAAAATAATAATGCTGAAAATATATTAAAAAAATATATATACAATTTTTTTTTAAATATTATAAAAAGAATTAAAAAAAAAAATAATAATAATATATTAAATTAGGAAAAGGCAAAATGTATTTTCATTTGTGTTTCAGTCACTTTTTTGGAGCTGTATTTTCATAATTCATTAGTTACAGTATGACAATCAAAAATTCTACCACTTCCTACCCTCCACACTAATTCTGTGAATAGCCCCTGGAAACTAAGAGTCCCACAATTTGACAAATTAGTCACTTTTTCGGCCATTGTTTGCTTAAGCTGAACGTAATCCTCAGGGTTCTGGCATGCCTCTCTCTCACGATATTGAGTTTAGGTTGCAAAGCCTGCTGTCTTTTGAGTTCCTGGACATTTGTTTGGACGCATTAAGACTCTTAAATCCTCTGTCTTCAGTGAACATCATTTGAGAGAAGTGTACCTGCAAATCCAGCATCTCAGAGATGTCAGTGGTTGATAAAACCCTCACTGTCAATAGGAAATTGCTTGTAACTAGAGAGAGACCCGAGTCAAGACACTTTCTGTTTGGACATCTTTAGGAGTAAAAAAGAAGTAATGAATTCACCTCTTTGATTTTAACCTTATTGGATGCAGATGTTCAAAATCACCCAAGAAAAGATTCTGGGACATCTGAGAGCACCAGGGGTGGCGGAGGTCGATCAAGACTGTACCCTTCACCATCCCGCAGGAGACACCGAACTACTTTCAGTAATGAGCAGCTGGAACAGTTGGAGATAGCTTTCAGACAGAACCACTATCCTGATATCTATTATAGAGAGGAGCTCGCGAGAGCCACCAAACTCAACGAGGCTCGCATACAGGTAACTGACCTGTTTGCTATGATAATTGAACTGATATGTAACTGAAATAAATGTTCCTAGTTTTATGTTACACTAACCAGGGTTGTTCGTAAATCACTTACGAAGAAAGTGTAATGCCTCTCACAGTTAAAAATGCTTACACTACATCCTACACCTTCTACGCGACATCAGTTACACTTTTTTTGGAAGTTGAATACAGATGGAGGTTCGGCAGAAGCTAGTTATTTTACTTTATAATGTTAAATATGGATACTTTTCTTACATAAATGCATCTCTTTGCTTCAGAAGGCCTTTATTAACCACCCTGGAGCCGTGTGGAGTACATTTTTGATGGATGAATGCACTTTTTTGAGCTTCAGGTGGTTTCTTTGCACTGCCATTATAAAGCTTGGGAGCATCAGGGTGATTATTAAAGTGTAAGTTCACCCAAAAATAAAAATTCTGTCATTTATTAATCACCCTCATGCCGTTCCACACCCATAAGACCTTTGTTTATCTTCTGAACACAAATTAAGATATTTTTGTTGCAAAAAAAAGGCCTGCATAGCCAGCAATAATGTTTCCTCTCTCAAGATCCATTAATGTACTAAAAACATATTTAAATCAGTTCATGTGAGTACAATGGTTCAATATTAATATTTGGCCATCACTATATAAGTCGTTATTTTGGGGGGTTTTTGGTATACAAAAAATATTCTTGTTGCTTAATAATATTAATATTGAACCACTGTACTCACATGAACTGATTTAAATATGTTTTTAGTATATTAATGGATCTTGAGAGAGGAAGTGTCATTGCTGGCTATGCAGGCCTCACGGAGCCATCGAATTTCAACAAAAATATCTTAATTTGTGTTCCAAAGATGAACGAAGGTCTTACAGGTGTGGAACGACATGAGGGTGAGTAATAAATGACATTATTTTCATTTTTGGGTGAATTAACCCTTTAATATAACTCTGAAAGAAGAAAGTCATATTCACCTTGGATGGCTTGAGGGTGAGTAAATCATGGGGTAATTTTAATTTTAAAGTGAACTAATCCATTAAGAATTCATAAGAATTGAATCGTAAGAAAGATCCAACTTTTTCCAAAGAAAAGTTCATAAGAAAGTTCCAACTCTTGACAATTCTTAAGAAGTTCGCAAAAATATTTTCTTAAGAACATCTTATTTCTTTTCTTAAGAAGAAAATGAATAATAATGGATCATTGCTTACATTATCAATTGTACAATTTAAACAACCCAAAAAATTAATTAAACTTGAGACAAGTTGGAGGTTTTCCAAACTTTAAGATGTTATTTACGATGATTTTGAAAGAACATTCTTTTCAGGAAGTCAAATTATTCTAAAGTTTTGTCTTTAGAACAATCTCAAAGGGTTAGTTCACTCAAAAATGAAAATTCTGTCATTAATTACTCACCCTCATGTCTTTCCAAACCCGTAAGACAATCGTTCATCTTTGGAACACAAATGAAGATCTTTTTTATGAAATCGGTATGAAATCAGCTCCATAGACAGCTAGGCAACTGACACTTTAATGCTTCAAAAAGTTCATAAAGAGATCGTAAAACTAATCCATATGAATTGAGTGGTTTAGCCCTAATATTTTAAAGAGACATGATCGCTTTATATGATGAACAGATTGAATTTAGGCTTTTATTTACATTTTATTCCTTGTTAATTGTGCCATGTTACACACACTTTAAGTGTGGGCAGACAAATCTCTTATCGCTGGAAACTTTTTGCATCACACCTGGTTAGGAAATATGTCTGTATTATTGTAGAACTGTATTGATGTATTTAGTTCTTGGCCACTGGTAAAACATCTATTATAATATAATCACGTGTTAGTGATTTAAATGTTGCTGGAAAGAAAATTACATTTTGAATGGCCACCAACATGGTGTAGTTACAGGATCTACAGCTAACTTTCCATGTTACCCAGCCAAACCTCGATTCTGATTACTCAAGCTGTCTCTGAGCTGAGCCTGCTTCTTTTCACTCCCTGCTACAGGTATGGTTCCAGAACCGCCGTGCCAAGCAGCGGAAGCAGGATCGTATCACCCAGAAAGTGCTGCCTGTGGGCAGAGTGCCAGGGCGAGGGCCTCTCTTTAGCAGTATGTGTGTGTCTTCCTCCGCCATGGGGCGGCAGTACCAGTGCCCTCATTCCCTGCCACACATCCCTCGATTCTCTTCAGTGCTGCCCCCTGGAGGCTTCCCATCCCATACGTCCTCCAGCAATCATTTCTCTTGCCCCTCTGGCCCTGCTCCATCACAAGCCACCAGACAGCCTGATGACTGGTACAATCAGCTGCGTACCATCGGATCATCCACTACTTCAGTGCTCTCACTGGCCTCTGTGTCGGCGCTGGAAACCACTAGTCACTGGAACTAGAGCAAGTGCTGATGGGTTATTGAGTAGCCGTAAACTATTTTATCTTCCCTTTTGTACAAGAACAAATAATAAAGTTTTTTTCAATGACAAAGCAAGATTGATGTTTTCTGTCTTTATTATATTTTCAGTCAGACAGAACATATTTTTCTCTCAATTATTGCTATATCTCCATAGACAAAAATAATTACATTTATATTGATTTCCTTTATCAATACTAAACTGTGACAATTAAACTGGATTCAGTTTACACTGAATACACTGCAGGCTTTAAATAAGGACCATTATGAACATGTTATTCTCATCTCAGATGAAATGTACAATAGACCATATGAGATTTTAAGTTACATTTCTACTCAAAGTCATCAATAACAATTTTCAGCTTTGGTAGCAATAAATTACACATGATTAAATCAAATGCTGTTCATTTTGCCATTTTATTTATGTAAAATAAACAGACATGGGTCAATGACAATCTTTGAAATATTTTGTTGAAAACAATACAAGCCAAGTTCTTAGAAATGTGCTTTTTGCTGGTTACATACAGTTTTGGAAAACTTTTATACCATTTACAAGAAAGGTTATTTTTTTCTGCATTTTGGTTGAACCAAACAAGTTTGATTTGGCAGAATAATGTTTTAATAAGCAGTTTTATTAGGGAATAACAATAAAAAAATTATCCCAAACTATTAAAGTTTTCTTCTTTATTTTTAATAATAAGGCTTTCTTCTTCATTATCATATTGGGTAGTTGCATCACCCAAACATTTTTTAATTTATCCTTCAAAGAAATATCAAAATGATTGTTCATCATGGAATAATTGTCACTATATTGATGAATTAACTTTATTTCTGAATAAATTAATAGATCCTAACAAAAACAGCACCTTGTCATTGACCCATATGACATTGTGTACATTCAGACTCTAATGGCAAGCTGAAAATCAGATCACCCTGATGTTTTAGAGGATACAGTTCCTATTCCTGTTTTAGAAATGGACAGCTTCATCAAATAGATGGTAGCTGTTAAATCCATCCAAAGTAGCATTAAGCCTACAGAGGGATTCATCAAGATTTACATGTCCGAATAGGCATTTTGGACATTTATATGTACATAATTAGATGTTGTGTGCTCACCAAGTTCTGCCCTTTCAGATCATTTTGAAAGGGTATTTCTTATAATGACAGTAACAGTGATAATCCTTTTAAGGCAGAAAAAGTGTGTGTTTGCCATCATTCATCAGCAGAGCAGCGATTATGTCCAACATTAGCTTCATTTAACCATCAGCTTTGCAATAGAGTGTCACTGCAAAGCATTTATTTAACAATAACAATTTATACTTGTTTACATTGGATAAATTTGGCAGTTTATACATCAAGGGTCCATTCTGACAAGAGATGCAGATGCGAGTGCAACAATGAATAGTTACACTGATGGCATAAATACAAAACATCTCATGCCCCTCACGATTTCACTGTATGACATTTTATACTGGTTATACTAAAGCATGAATATACTGCGCCTGTGAAATCGGACACACATGAAGGAATGTGCTAGAGATTTGTACATCAGAGGTAATCTGCATTCACAGTAAGGCCACGGCTGTTCCCGTCGTCTTTTACTCCAGAGACCTCGCAAACTCTGCATAGTCAATGTAGCCATCATTGTTTTTGTCATCGTCTCTGAGGACGTCATCAATGAGGTTGATGAGATCCTCTTCCTTCATTGGCTGGCTATCATCTCCTCTTTCCTGGAAACCAAAGACAGATGATAATACTTATTATAATTGAACGGAACAGGACACATGTGTGTTGGAACTAATGGAACACGACATGACAAAATGGAAGGAGGGGCTGAAACAACTGTACTGTACTTAAGGTACGATTATGAAATCCAATTAAAATTAAATCCCATCAAATATTATATTTGTCATTATAAATTAATAATATTAATAATACAGTAGTTCATTTAAAAAAAAAAAAAAAAAAAAAAAAAAAAAAGTGTAGGTTTAGAGCTGTACGATTCTGGATAAAGTGAGAATCACAATTTTTTTTGTGTTTCAAATAGAGATTTTTCCACGTTCCTAAACAGACAACTAAATAAAAATAACACAATTTACTGGATGTTCTGACAAAATAGTAATTGCTGCAGTCTATTTAAAAATGTTTTTAATTAATTAGAATGATTTTATAAAAAATTTGGTTTGAATGAATGATTAAATACTTCACTTGTTTCATTACTGGATGAATCAGTATGTTCAATTTATTTTGGAAAAATCTCTTGAATCAACGATTCAATGACAAATACATTTTTTAACAGTCACTTGTCACCACTCACTGGCGTAACCGATACAATCGTTATTTGATGTGCCAAGGTACTTTCAAAAGGGGATCTGCTCTATTTAGATTGCTCCAGTAGACATCAGTGTTTATATCTGAACTGTAAATTTTTATCCCAGTGCTTCTGTGATCATTTTGGATTATTTTAAGACAATATATCAAAACAAACTCTGTTATGGTTTGATTCATATTTTAAAATAAATCATGAACAAAGTGTTGTCAAAGTCAATCTCTCATAAGATTGAAACAAGAATCCCACAGAGAACCACCTTGGGTCCTATTCTTTTTAGTATTTATATTAATGTCCTTCCTGAAATATGTCTTGATGTGAGTCTTCAAATGATGACAGTTATTTTTGCATCTGGTAAAAATTGTGTGGAGGTTGAAAAAAAAAAAAAAAAAAAAAAACATAACAAGAAACCTAGAAAATGTGTAAGCTTGGCTTGATGCCATCATTGTCAGATCATAAATAAATATAGGATTTTAAGCTTTGCTCACTTTGTCTTTCTTCACTACGTAAAGTCTGTGTTTAAATGTTGAAATGGTCTTGCCCCTCAGCCCTTATGTAATTTCTCTGAGAGATTGCAAGGGGTGCAGCAGATCCACCAGAGCGGCTTCTAGTGGAAATTGTAAAATTGTATTCTGTAAAACATCTTTTGCTCTGACTGCCCTCTCAGTGAAATGTGTAAAATATTGGAATTCATTACCTGATTGTTTAAAATCTGCTGCAAGTTTTTTTTTTAAAAAGTTATTAAGTCTTTGTTAATTCAGCAACAAACTTGTACTCATGTTTAATTTTTTTCTCTTTTTATTATTATTATTATTTAAATTATTAGATTGTTATTGTTGCTGTAATTGCAATTTCTAAAAGCCCTTATAGAGAAAATTGCAAATTAGCTTTAGCTACAAGCACTAGCATTGGATGGCTGTTGTCCCAGTTTTATCTATGTTTATTTTATCTGTCCCTATACAAACAAAAAACATTAAATAAATAAATACATAAATAAGCTGTGAAGCCGTTTTATACAGTACCTTTACATGACAACTGCAGCGCCAACACAGATTTGAATGTTCTGGTATGATTTTGTCAAAGGTTTAATAGACAAAGACGAATCGTAGTTATTTAGGAATAAGATCGTGTGGGTGTTTGAATCGATTAATCGTGCAGCTCTAAGTAAGTCAAGCTTAAAATTAGAGCACACACCTCTCTATGCACATGAGTAATGGCAGTGGCAAGCTCAAGTCCATCCAGCAGATTGTTGCCATCATAGTCGTGCATCTTGAAATAGTGAAGCTGCAGCTCTTGAGGTGTCATGTCCGACTCTGGCTTTTCAATCACCCCTTCTAAATGCTCCATGATGTGGCTACAACAACAGAACAGAAGGTTAGATTACAGACTCATCATTTTAGACAGGAGTAGTAAGATGATAAGCATCAGTCGATAACGGTGACATATATACGCATAAAAAAAAAAAATCAGTATCTCAAATTATTAGAATATTTAATTTCAAGTTCTATTAAATTACCATTCTCATGGCATAAATACTGGGTTTAGGTCAGTAATCCCAACAGCAGTCATGGGGAAGTCTGCTGACAGTTGTCCAGAAGACGATCATCAAGACCCTCTACAATGAGGGTAAGCCACAGAGGGTCACTGCTGAAAGAGCTGGCTGTTCGCAGAGTGCTGTGCCAAAAGCATATTCATGGAAAGTTGACTGGAAGGAAAAAGTGTGGTAAGTAAAGGTGTACAAGTGAGCGGAATGACCGCAGGCTTGAGAAGATTGTCAGGCGAAGCCGATTTCCCAGAGTCTGGAGGAACAGTGGAGAGGCACAGAAACCGTGTTGCTTGAAGTCCAGTGTGAAGTTTCCACAGTCAGTGATGATTTGGGCTGCCATGTCATCTGCTGGTGTTGGTCCACTGTGTTTTCTGAAGTCAACAGTCAATGCAGCCATCTACCAGGAATTTGTAGAGCACTTCAGGCTTCCTTCTGCTGACAAGCTTTATGGAGAAGCTGATTTCATTTTCCAGCAGGATTTGGCACCTTCCCACACTGCCAAAAGCACCAAAAGCTGGTTCAATGACCATGGTGTTACTGTGCTTGATTGGCCAGCAAACTCGCCTGACCTGAACCCCATAGAGAATCTTTTGTGTATTATCAAGAGGAAGATGACAGACACAAGACCCAACAATGCAGATGATCTGAAGGCCTGAAAGCAACCTGGGCTTCCATTACACCTGAGCAGTGCAACAGGCTGATTGCTGCCTCGCCGGATTGGTGCAGTAATTCATGCAAAAGGAGGCCCAACCAAGTATTAAGTGCATAGAAATGAACATACTTTTCAGAAGCCTGGCATTTCTTATGAAGTATTCAAATTTTTTGAGATGGTGAATTGGTGGGTTGTTAAATCAAAATGAAAAGAACCAAAGACTTAAAGTACTTCAGTCTCTGTGCATTGAATTTATTTAATACACAAATTCCACAATTTGAGTTGAATTACTGAAATAAATTTGTGCTTTTCCTCGACATTCTAATTTATTGAGATGCACATATAAAATGCATACCAGTAGCTACCAAACATGCAACTAGGATTTACAAAACAATGTATTAGTTACTATTAAATCAGTAAAGAGAAACAATTTTAAAAGGAGTTCTGTTGATGGATTAAGTATGACCTTTGTTTTCCTGACATATTAGAGATCAGGACAGACTGCTCCAGTGCAGAGGTCGTTTGGCAGAGAGTGCATTTTTGAAAAGAATCCAATCAAAATCAACAAACGCTACAAAAATATATTTCATCAGTTTTACTGAATTTGAATACATGTATAGGCTCTAAAAGCAGTTTTAAAGTAAGGAAGGGGGACCTACTCACTCTTTATCCTGAACCATGTTCCTGTCCAGCCGTGTGATTGGAGGGGGCATTTGATTTGAAGCAGCTGGTTCTCCATGCTGTCCTCCATGGGCCCATATAGACAGCATACAGCTGGAGCAGAGCAAGAACCAGCTCCATAATCTGAGCTGCCCAGACCTTTCTTTCAATCTCATTACACTGAAATCACGAGGTAATAAGAGTTAATGCGAGAATAAGAATGAAAGCTCCATTTATTACTACAGCTGGAGCAGCCTACTGACCATTATTTGACCAATGAGAGCAACACACATTTTAAGAATCGTAATTATTAGATTACACAGACGATTTATAATGAAAAAAATCAGTATCTATAAATCTGAGAAATGGGCTCGTGTGGATGACATATGGATGAACTTGAAAAATTAGGAATCTAAACAAATGGTAGAGGAAAGTAATGACATATAATTACTAGCAGAAAACGGAATATAATCTATGCTGAGAGGTGGAAAATTAAAAAAAGACAGATTTGAATATTGAAACATTACAGGAAGAGCCGTCCAGACACACAAACAGCAGTTGTAGACGTTGCACAGTCATCTGAACGCTTTTCTGCCTCTCTCTTAATACACCTTACAGCAATACAACAACATACACATGCACATTTACTCACCTGCTATGAATCACAGTTGACGGGTAAATATTCGTCCTATTTATTCAGGCACAGTGGAGTAACTGAACTAACGTTACTGATGTTTACTCAGCACCGCTCTTTTTGACTACTTTTGTTTGCCGTAGTTGCCTTTCACCTCATGGACACGACAGCTAAACTCTGATTGGACACGATAGTTTTTAAAATGTATTATTATTTGTGGATAGGGTCAAAAATACAATACGTTATATAGTAGGATGGAATAAAAACGCAATGTATAAAAATATACTCCAAATTTTACATTAGTACTACAAACGTTAAAATGCGACGTGTTCTTATATTTATGTATAACATATTTAGCCAAAGCTAAATCAGATTAGTCATAAAAATCTTTTTTTAAACCTTTAAATCTTTTTTAATTTTTTTTTTTTACAACCTACAAAGCAGAATTTCAAAGATATATAAAGAAAAGATCACGCTGATTGAGAATTTTATTTAATTTTATAATTTGACAAGTCTTTATTACATAATATTTAACCCAATGATTGCATTCTCACATTTAAATATATATCAGGAATAATAAATTTGAAATTATGCAGAATTTTTTTTTTTCTTTTTACACAGGACACGACAGCTGCACGCTGATTGGATTTGAGTATAGCGTCACGCATTAAGGGCGCGTCTAGGGCACTGGACAGTAAATAATCCACACTGTCTGCAGCAAAGCTGAGGAATGAATGAGAGCACCTATACCTGTCAGTGATAATGATGATGATTTTGTGCCTAGTTAATCAACCACCACGGTCAACTGCATGGCAAACCTCTACAAAGAAAATGAGAGGGCCAAATCTATTTTCCGACAGCTGGAGGTTCGGTATATTGCATTCTTGGTGGCGTAGAATAGCCAGTAGTCATGCGTGATATTTCCTAGCAACCATAGTACTTTGAATGTTGTATGTTGATTTTGATGGATATATTATTGGCAGTCTATTAATAATTATTTTATTATTAGTTTTTATTGTTATTTTGATAGCTGTAAATTAGTCTATTTTATAAACTAACCTAGCCTACTTAAAATTGCTGACTTTAAATGTTTTTTTTTTTTTTTTAATACCACACATTAGTGGTATCTATACCACCCACAAGATACCACTTAATCAATTCACAATACATATCAAACATATCACAGCTGTTTCATCAGGCTCTATAAAAACAAAACAAACGAGAAAAAAGTCAAAGAGTAGGCTACTCTAAAAAATGCTGGGTTAAATATGGACAAACCCAGGGATTGGGTTGTTTTCACCCAGCCATTTTTTTGGATTTATTATTTTAGCCAGCAATATAGCAATATAGTAAAAGGCATGTTTTTGCTCACCCCCAAATAGGGGCAAATTTGTGGGGTATTTTAAATTGAAACTTGAACAGACCAGAGATTTATATTACATCTTGTGAAAGAGGGCATAATAGATGCCCTTTAACCCAACCTGCTGGGTTTGTCCATATTTAACCCAACTTGGGTTGTTTTTAACCCAGCATTTTTTAGCCATTCAGAAACGCTCTTCGTCTGTCAATCATTTTGCATGCTAGAATGTGCTGACGTCGGTCATTTCTGATATGTTTTCCCCAAAGATAAATTCTTTAAACTTAAAAGTTGTAGATATATCAGGCATATTTAACCTCCAAACTAGCATATTGTGGATGTACATGTATCGATCAATCATAGCTGTCAAGCAGTTTAAGTTGCCCGCTAGATGGCGCCACCATGTCTCGTAGGGTCAGGAGGACAGGTGTCTCATTTTATTGACATTTGCATTCTGTGGCAGGTGCTTTGCATCAAATTAGTGAGTATTTTCATCTAAACAGACACATGACTTGGGCTACATCCGAAATCGCATGCTTTCCTACTAGGCTATATAGTGGACGAAAAACAGTATATGACAAAATAAGTATGTCTGAATTCACTATAAAAGACCAGGCAAAAAGTACCTGGATGACCTACTATTTCCGGTGAGATTCTGAAGTGTGCATATGATGGACACTTTACTATCCTATGAGGCCATTGGAGAGGATTTGTCAATGGCAGTGAAGTGGTGCAACTGACACCGGGAGGTCACGTGATTATGACAGCATGGCAAATCTATTACGTCTGGATTACAGTCATACTACACACGCTCATACTATATTGAACATACTTTTTTAGTGGTCGTGAAGTAATTACATATTTGACATAAGTACCTACTCGAGCTTATATGTGTTTTCGTAAGCAGCCGTTGATTCATTCCAGACTATATGATGGAAGCAGCTTCCTCTCTTGATCTGATAGGCCTAATTCAATTACAACAAGCCCTGCAAATAGTTAACAAGATTTAATCGGTTAAATAGATTTAGTCATGTAGCAGTGAAGGGATTTCAGGGAAATGGGACATAGTTGTCAAGGACAAGGCTTTGCTTCAGAAAGAAGACCGGTTAAACTACATTTATGGTCTGAACAGAGTCTTAACACATTGGCCCACATGATGTTTCGGCCCAGTAAATGGTGCTTGCTGTCTTTATATGCACAAAGGCTATTATTACACTGTCAGAAAATGTTACTTTAATGTGTCTTCTTTCTTTTTAAGTCTGTATGACATTTTATCATCATAACTGTGATTTAGAATATTGTGGTACAAGATGGTTCTTATCATTTAATCAGCTGCCAGTTGGTCATACCAGCTTGAAGGGTTAGTTTACCCCAAAATGAAAATTCTTTCATCATACTTTTATCATCTCACCCTCATATTGTTGTTGTGACTGTAAGATATTTTAAGAATGTCTCAGTTATTTTTATTATTTATTTATTTTTGTTCATACAGTGGACCCTTTTCACCAACAGTGATAACACATTTCCATAGTTATCAACATTATCAACATAGATGCAAATCTAGTAAAGTTTTCATATTTTCATTAAAATATAATGGCCTATATATGTACAGTGCTATACTTTGTGTTATATTACCTTGATATTTAATTACAGAAAAAAATAGTTAACGCTGCTGCTTGATTGCAGGAGTGATGGCAAATTTTAAATCTGCTTTAATCAATCTCTTGATATTTTTGCCCTAGACTAGCCTAAAGCAGCTAAGACCAGTAAACAAGCGTAGGCTGGTTTAAGATGTTTTTAAAGGCATTGTATTTTCTTTGTAAGAGCTATGAGCTATCCATTGGCTTGCGGTCGCCATCCACATTTTGATTCAGCAAATCAGTTCGGGTGAATACAGACAATGATTAAAGGGATACTCCACCCAAAAAGTCCCTCATGCCGTCCCAAATGTAGGTCTATAGGCATAAAAGTTTAAAACATTAGTATTTCTCTCTCTCTCTCTCTCTCTCTCTCTCTCTCTCTCTCTCTCTCTCTCTCACACACACACACACAGGTTTGTATTGCTATCAAAGTAAGGACATCCCATAGGCGTCATGGTTTTTATACAAAATGTACATTCTATCCCCCTACACTATCCCTACCACCGACCTAAACCATCGCAGAAAACATTCTGCATTTTTACATTTTTAATAAAACACTGTTTAGTACGTTTTTGAAGCTATTTTAAGTATGAGGACTCATGAAATGTCCTCATATTTCACGTTTACGTCGTTATACCAGTGTAATATCCATGTCATTATACAAATTTGTGTCCTCATAAATCACAAAATCATGTGCACACACAACCTATCATTTCACTTTAGAAGACATTGATTCATGGGGTTGTGGATTAGGCCTACTATTGTGTTCGCTTTGTGTGGTTTGGATGTCCCGCACACTTGTCCAGTGGTTCTCAACTGGTTTAACCATAGGACCCACCTTTTCATTTCATGGAAATGTAATAAATGTAACCATGGTCATTACATTTTTAGGAACTGAAAACAAGCTTATTTATTTCTCAAATACACAAGTACCATCCTACTTTAATCGTAAGAATATCACTAATGAACCAGTTACATAATTTATTGGTAGTTTTTGGTAATTTCATGACTTACTAATTGGCAACATAACTATGACATGAAGAGTGTGCACTACGTGCACAAGGGGTTTTCCATAAACAAGGCGTTTTTCCATTCCACTTTGCTAATTTTCTATTCTTTTTTCCATGCGCTAGACGGCCGTGTTTGACCATTGCGCTCGCATTTTGCATCTTTTGCAGCGTCTCGTGCATGACAGGACGGGGGAGTTGTTTTTCTGAAGTGAGAGAGACTTTTAATTTCATAACAAGTTACGAAAATAATGTTAGAATAGCTTGCCAACATCTTATGGCCTGACAGCAGATACTGAATCAGGACAACACATTTTTCTCAGGCACTTTTTACTTCAACAGCATTCACGCGTCTTTCAAAATAAAAGTCTTGCATCAGAAAAAACATTTAGAATTAGTTTTTATTGTTGTTGTTTCTACACACTCCACAAATTACTCAAAACAGTCTTGCTACACACTTTTGCGTCGCGACCCACCAGGTGAGAAACACTGCATTATATGGACTCACAGAGAAGGGTTATTTTTCTAAAATTCTCTGTACTGTATACATTCATATGAAGAAAAAAAAATTCATACACATTTAAATTTTTGTGAGGAGTGTACCCAGTGGTGTAAAGTATTCGAGTAAATGTAGTTATTGTACTTAAGTAGTTTTTGGCTACTTTGCAGAGTATCAAATATATTAGCAACTTTTACTCTCTACTTGATTACTTACATTACATTGATTTTTGAACAAGTAAATGTACTTTTTACTCCAGTACATTTGTGATGAGTAATGCAATTACAAATTACATTTTACATGGTACCTAACTTTTTCTGCAGCAGTTTATTTCTGCTATAAAGAAGCGATATCACCATCTATCTACTATATCTTGTGTGTTTTGCCTTTACTTACCCAAACTTGTCAACGAGACTACTTAACGTGAATGCGAGTGCAGTAGCAGGTAGTTTCTGAATTGCAGATGTTTTTTTAAAAGTTAGTTCACCTAAAAACCCTTCGTTCATCTTCAGAACACAAATTTAGATATTTTTGATAAAATCCGATGGCTCAGTGAGGCCTGCATTGTCAGCAAGATCATTTCCTTTTTCAATGCCCAGAAAGCTACTAAAAACATATTTAAAACAGTTGTGCCTACAGTGGTTCAACCTTAATATTAAAAGAGCAACGAGAATACTTTTTGTATGCCAAAAAAACAAAATAGTGACTTTATTCAACAACATCTAGTGATGGGCGATTTCAAAACACTGCTTCATGAAGCTTCGTAGCTTTACAAATCTTTTGGTTCAAATCAGTGGTTCGGAGCGTGTATCAAACTGCCAAAGTCACGTGAACTATTGAATTTTCGAAATGCACATAACGAATCCTCGTTTACTGAAATAACTTGACTTCGCTGCTCCGAACCACTGATTTGAAACAAAAGATTCGTAAAGCTTCGAAGCTTCATGAAGCAATGTTTTAAAAATCGCCCATCACTAGGTATTGAGTTATTATTTTATTTTTTTGGCACACAAAAAGTGCTCTCGTCGCTTTGTAATATTAAGGTTGAACCACTGTAGTCACATGAACTGTTTCAAATATGTTTTTAGTACCTTTCTGGGCATTGAAAAAGGAAATGATCTTGCTGGCAACGCAGGCCTCACTGAGCCATTGCATTTTATCAAAATATATCTTAATTTGTGTTCTGAAGATGAACGAAGGTCTTAAGGGTGTGGAACGACATGAGGGTGAGTAATTAATGACTGAATTTTCATTTTTGGGTGAACTAACCCTTTAAGAATGTGTGCATGCTGTAAATTAATTGAATAAACTTAGTTACCTATATAGCTTTCTCGGTAGCCTTCATTTCTCGGTATCAATTCACTTGTCTAAGAAAACGATTCATAAAACATAAATAGGATATCACCTGTCTGACAGTTCTGAACGACCCCATGTTTACTGTTTTTTCACTGACACTGACGAAAATGAAAAGACTGTCGTCATTCAAAGCTAATATTTGAAATGGAAGAGATACAGGGCAAGATAAGCTGAGAGAAAGAGAGAAGGTGATGGAGATGAGAGTGGAAGAGCAGGTATTGCCCACTCTGGTCTGGGGTTAGCATCATTACAATGTGTTCTAAATTACCACAGTAGAAATTTAACAACGACACAAACATCTAGCTATCGCCATAGTGTTATTGTAAATATATTTGTACATAGCCTACAACAGTTTGAACAAGAGGCGTTCTGCTGATATTTCACCAGTATCAATAACAATAAACATAAAGCCTCCTCTCCTCTGTAGCCTATCTAATTTGCACTGTAGATCATGCAACATTTAACCTGATAATCAGGTTTAAGAATATTATCTGTTTGACAAACAATGTTCCTGTCCACTGACATGGTTTTAAAACTATTGTTATAACATTTTTATCCAATTAAAATGTACATTATGTAGATCAGGGAAATCAAAATTTTCAAAATGTTCCATGCATTTTAGCTCTGTCGTTACAATTCTATCATAAAATGCTTGAATGATGCCTGAATGATGTTACATATAACGACATCACGATGTTCTTAGATTTCTTTCAAATAGGCTACTGTCTAATGTAAAGAGAGGCTGGTGAGATTTTTTGTTTGTTTTTTTACAACGGTCGGTGCAAGTGCAACTTGGCAGGAAAACTCGAAAACATGCAACAATAAAGAGGAATAGTAATGTTTTAACTTTTATTGAATTATTAACGGGAATAATCAATATTCTTCAGTCACTGAAATGGGCAAAGCCTTCTAATGTTTGTTTGCACATGCTCAGTGAGTTTCTCGTTGACAGTCGGCAGTCACTCCTCTGGTGTCGGTGGAGCGCGGTCACAGAGACGCAGGCGGGATGTCATCGCGGCTCTCCTTCTCTCAGTACCGCTTAGAGGCGGAGGTCGAGCGCTGCCGTGCGGAGTGTCAGTGGGATAAAATACCGTCTTTAGTGGAGCAGCTCACTGCTGCGCGCCTGCATGACGATGGTAAGTGCGCGTGCCACAATAGAATAGAAGAGAGCCAACAGTGATGAGTGTGTGTCTTGTTCCGCATGAACTTTGCACCTTTCTGTTAAACTCTGCCCGTGTTTACTAGTGTGCTCTGATATCAGTCACAGAAACTCACATGCACTTTTTGAGACGTCTGTTTTAGGTTTAGATTTAATTTGTCAGTGCACTTTTTAATTTCAGAAAGCGAGAGAGAGAGAGAGAGAGAGAGAGAGAGAGAGTGTGTATAACGCCAGTTACTCATGTGAATCAGAGATGTAAATGCATGCGTTGCACACACCCTTTAGTTAATACAGGTAGAGGCTGCTTGACTTAAAGTGATAGTGTCATAAATTACTCACCATCATTCATCCAAACCTGTATTATTATTACTATATTATATTTGTATTATTATATTTTTATATTGTACATTTATTTGCAGTGATTGTTGGTCATTTCTGGTGACATAAATGACATAGGCTGTCAATGAAAGTTCAAATGGTGAAACTCACTTGATACAATTACTTAGGGTATGTACTGAATTTGATTTATTTTTCCACCATTATGTTGATGTGCTGTAGTTTGATATCAGGTAAAATGGGCCATTTAAGGTTTGGAGGTCCCAGCCGCTCTGGAATTTAGAGCCAATGACTGCAAAGGATTTCAAACTGTTGCCATAACTGTGCTTGACAAGTAACAGGTGATTTGATTGGTTTATGGTTGCTATGGTGGTCAGGGCAATAATTCAAATCAACCCTGTGTCTCAATCAGCTCCCTAGTTCAGTAGTCAGGGCACTGATCAGGGAATCAGCCACATTCACTTTCATGATATACCGATTCACAACCTAGGGAACTAGGGAGCTGATTGAGACGCAGGTCAAGACTGCACCACAAAGCTGCATGGTAAGTAGCCTGGCATACCAAATCTAACTAAACTATTATAAGGATGATAAATCTATAAAAAAACAAACATGCACATAAAAAAACTATGCATAATATCTGTCTTGATGGCATCCATCAGAAATAATGCTGTTAGTTTGGTATATGAACATATTTTTTGGAAAAGTGATGTTTTTCCTTGCGGCCCAATTTAGCTTAAAGGGATAGTTCACCCAAAAATGAAAATTTGATGTTTATCTGCTTACCCCCAGTGCATCCAAGATGTAGGTGACTTTTTTTCTTCAGTCGAACGCAAATTATGATTTTTAACTGCAACCGCTGCCCTCTGTCAGTCAAATAATAGCAGTGGATGGGAACTTCAACTATAACAGTACATAAAACTTGCTTAGACAAATCAAAATTAAAACCTGCGGCTCGTGACGACACATTAATGTCCTAAGAGACGAAACGATCGGTTTGTGCAAGAAACCAAACATTATTTATATATTTTTTACCTCTAATACACCACTATGTCCAACTTCGTTCAGCTTCCTGTTAGTGAGGTCAAAAAACGCGTTCTGTTGACGGAAGTGATGTCTCGCCCATATACTTCAATGAGCGCGAGACATCACTTCCGTTGTCTGAACGAAGTTGGACATAGTGGTGTATTAGAGGTAAAAAATTATATAAATACTGTTCGGTTTCTCGCACAAACCGATCGTTTCGTGTCTTAGGACATCAATGTGTCGTCACGAGCCGCAGGTTTTAATTTTGATTTGTCTATGGAAGTTTTTCCGACTCTTATTGTTCAAGTTCCCAATCACACACATGTGTGTGTGTGTGAGGTTGTGTCTGTGTGTGTTTACATACACACGCACACACACAAACACACACACACACACACACACACACACACACACACACGAGAATGGTATCTGTGATGACGATGGTTTCATTTGCAAAGACTGTGTTTGAAAAACGTTTTCAACACACACACGCACTAGTGATATCAGTTTTCAATTTTGAATGTGAATATCTGTTATCAATTTTGAATGTGAATTTTTGTATTTGCACACACACACCACTGACATCAGTTCACTGATCTATGCTGTTCCAAAATTGACTTTTTTAATTGCACATTTGAATATGTGGGTTTGCACCCAAAATGTGTTTTTTTTTATTTTTTATTTTGTTTATGACACATATGAATATGTTTGTTTAATGCAGTTTAAATGTTATGTGGCAGTGTAAGCAATTGTGTTTTAAAATTAAAGGTGCCCTAGAACGTCTTTTTAAAAATGTAATATAATATAAGTCTAAGGTTTCCCCTGAATGTGTCTGTGAAGTTTCAGCTCAAAATACCCCATAGATTTTTTTTAATTAATTTTTTTAACTGCCTATTTTGGGGCATCATTAACTATGCACCAATATATAGGTTGCGGCCCCTTTAATTCTCATGCTCTCGCACTTGCCTTAAACAGCATAAACACAGTTCACACAGCTAATATAACCCTCAAAATGGATCTTTACAAAGTGTTCGTCATGCAGCATGTCTAATCGCGCAAGTATTGTATTTATTTGGATGTTTACATTTGATTCTGAATTAGTTTGATTCATAATCAGTCATTATTAATCATAAAAACACATGGAAAAGGCATATATTTTATTGTATTATTGTCCCAAGCGATTTACCAAAAACTGGCCCAATTTAGCTGATATCATCCTAGTTGTATAGTAGCAGGCTATAAATACCTTCCCAGAGAAACTACTGTTGGCATTTTCCTTTGACACAGATGTTCTTTGACCTAAGATGTACTAACAACAACCTTGAAAATACATTCTAAAAAAAGCGTTACATAGCACTAAAAGTGGTTCTTGGCACATAGGGGATCCACTTTTGGTGCTATGTAGCACCATATCTTTGTCAAATGGTGCTATCTAGAACCCAAAAGAGGTGCCATATCACATTCACATATCAACACAAATGGTGCTAAACAGCACCAACAGTATTTCTTTGGCTTGTAAAGAACCTTTAAAGAGGCTTAACAGGTTCACCTTAACCACCCCAAAGAACCGCTGAAGAACCATACAGGGGCTTAACAGATTCTGTATACGGTAGTGGTGCCAAAGAACCAGTGAAGAACCGCTGAAGAACCACTGAAGCACCAAGATTTGGATCTATACAGCACTTAAAGTGGTTCCCCTCTGATTACGAGCCAAAGAACCACTTTTAGTACTATATAGCACCATTTTTTTAGAGTGATAATTCATTCTGGTGTTGTTAAAGGGATAGTTCAGCCAAAAATGAAAATTCTGTCATTTACTCACCCTCTAGTTGTTCAAAACCTATATGAATTTCTTTCTTCTGCTGAACACAAAAGACCATATTTTAAAGAATATGGGTCACCAAAGAGTCAGCGTTGAGGGGTCCAATAGTCAGTGTGGTTACCCATATTCTACAAAATAAACCTTATTTTGTGTGCAGCAGAAGAAAAAAATTCATACAGGTTTGGAAGTTGAGGATGAGTAAATGATGATTCATTTTCAATTCATTGGGTGAAATATCCCTTTAAACAAGTAGCCTACAATTTAATTATAAGTGCACCTGTACCACTTGCACTTGAAAATAACATGCCTGACTCACACTTCCTTGCTATTTATTGAATTTTGAAGATTATGGGATAGCAGAGTGTCCACCAGTTGCACGCTTCAAAAGCCCAGTTGATGCAGTTCATCATCAGGCTGTGTCATGATAAACTAATTAGACGCATGTCTTTTTTCATACTGTCAATATAAGATTTTTGTTTTTGAGAGGAATTAATACATTTATTCATCAAAGACACATTAAATTGATCAAAAGTGACAGACCTTTAAGATATTAATATGTTACAAAAGATTTCTTTTTGTAAAAAAATACTGTTCTTTTGAACTTTCTGAAAAAATGTATCCCAGTTTCCACAAAAACTGTTTTCAACATTGATAATAATATGAAATTTTTTTTTTTTTTTTTTTTAACAACCAAATCAGCATGTTAAAATGACTTCTGAAGGATCACGTGACACTGAACACTGGAGATTAGGCCATCACAAGAATAAATTACATTTTGAAACATATTTTAAATTAGAAACGGTTATTTTAAATTCTAATAATATTTCACAACATTACTATTACTAAATTTGTGTTTTGCAGAAGATAAATTTTAAATGCAAAGAATTTTTCTCTTTATGATTTTAGCTTTATGATCTCAGTCTCCATTTCACAAAGGATAGCATGATAAAAGGTAAACATGCTGCTTAAACTGCCATGTTCATTGTTAAATCAACAGCAGTAATCTTGAAGTTAACACATGACACTCCCAGGAGGTGTGTCCACCACTGTCCAAATCTGATCTCTGACCGAGCAAGTCTTGTTTCGCCACTGCAACACTCAGACACTAATTTCCCTGTGGGGGAACACACTCAGTCAGTAAAAGGTACCCACAGAACATAGTACTCTGTTCACTTTACAAAGTAATATACTGTAGTTACTTTATATTTTGTTGAGGAAAATGTCATACATAAACTTGACATATAACACAAGTGTGGATTCAGTGGGGAGTGACAGATTGAACCAAACAGGAAACACCTCATCCACAGTGTTTATACAAAATATGCATGAAGGCAAAGAGAATATTTTGGAAGCACCTTCTTGAAGGACTGTGTATTTCAGCTAAAACAAACATGCGTAACTCTCTAAACCTGATCAGAATGCAGCTGTAGATTACCAGCATGAAATCTAGACATGTTTATCAGCGAATGCCATTCTATTGCGATAAGGTCCAATGTTGAATGAAAAATGACATGAAGTAATTTCTCAACAAAACACTGTTCTAGACGTGATGCTGGTGAGGATTTTGCCCTTAAAAGAACTCAAAGAAGATACATTACCATAATCAGCCAACATCAAGAATGTTTTAGTAGGGTGTAATGATACACTTTGCTCCCGGGACGAGATGATAGACCATACTGGGTTCACGAGAATGAGACGAGACAATATTTTTAAGAAACACTATGTTTAAAGGAGACATAACACACATAGTTTCTGCCAATCCTTATGTTAATCTTGAGTACCTATAGAGTAGTATTGCATCCTTCATATCTCTGAAGAGACTTTACTTTTATCAGATTTATAAAAGATAGATACAGCTTTATTGATTCGTTCCGAAAACAGTCGAGCTCCTGGAGGCATGCCGTAGGCAGAGCTAAAGAGTCACAACACACACAATACATCATCATATTATCCCTGAATAACTTTTGATTCACTATATTGTGTTGTTTACATTATATGCACTTGCGTGCCGATTACCAACAAGATATTTGATGCAGTTTTACCTACCGCATGTAGTTCCGACTCATGACCGTGATCTTTTATCGCTGAGACCGCTCCATTTTTACGCTCCATTTGGCCTTATTTCTAAAACATTTGTCACTGAAATGCCTGAAACAAACAAAAACACTTGCACAACTCCATTGTTATCCTGGAAAAACAAACCACATCCACTATTCCCTTAAAGGTGCAGTGTGTAAATTTTAGCGGCATCTAGAGATGAGGTTGCAAACTGCAACCAATGGCAGCTCACCCCTCCCAGTCCGCGGTTTTTCGGCTACTTTTACACTGTTGCCGCGGGTTGTTTTTCATGTCCGCGGGTTAAAGCGACCCCAAATAACATGATATTTGACGTGATGACGTGATATTACCCCCAGAATGCAACCTTTACCTGGGGAGACCCGCCAAAAATGCGGGTTTTACCCCCCGGAACATGATTTTTACTGTGGGATCCCCCATGAAACGTGATTGGGCTAGTTTTAAGTAGCAATCGGGCGGGTTTTGTTGTGAAAACCTGGCAACCCTGACCCCTCCCTTTCGAAGCAAAAAAGAGAAGCTATGATGGCCGTCTGGCCCACACAAGTCAAAGATGTCATCGTATGAGACAGCAGAGAATATGTTAGTCAGTCAAGCAATGAGGTTTCTTCTTACTTCTAACAAAGAACGGTCTCTGTTTCTAATAAACCAGATGACTACTACTACTGCTTCTTATTCGTGCTTATTCAACATAGTGACGATGCAAGCTGCCTCTAAAAACACGAACGATTTAGAGGAGGAACAACATAGTGAGGAAACACGCTCTGTAGAGCAGTTTGTCCGTTTAGGGCTGCTGTAGAAACATGCTGGCGCATAATGACAACTTGACATGGAGGGGGAACCCACAGTGTATGTAGATATAAATGGCTCATTCTAAGGTAATAAAAATCTTTTAAAACGGTTAATTATTTAAGGTCTTTATACACCACTGAAAACATAGTTATGTATATTATATTGCATTTCTGTCAACAGAGCCTTCCAAATTTTACACATTGCACCTTTAACGCTGGGTTCTTTGGGAAGCTTATCTTGCCCTCACAACCAAAAACACTTTTTTAGTGATATTGCTGATGTTGAGGTGTAAAAACAAAATGACAAGCAAGTCCTGGACAGCGCTGCTGATGACCTTTGTAACCCAAACAAAGCACTTGATTTTGCTTTGGTTGATGTGCGTGGGCCCATATAGTGCCCATATACAGAATTCTGCCCTTTATGATGTCATACAGGGCCATACAAAAAAAAAAACAAAAAAAAAAAAAACGGAAACTTGAAAAACTTTCTGAACCCTGAAGGAGTGTATTTGGCACAGACATACTTTGTCATACATTCAACTCATCATACGTCCAACTAATAAACTATTAATTGGTTTACATAAAGTATCAAAAGCAAGTAATTTTATAGTTTTATTGAACAACACTGTTAAAAAACATTATGTAATATACATAATATTATAAGCAATCAACTTATGTACATTATGTATTATAACATATGGCTGAGGATGGCAATGGCCTGGTGATTGTTGTTGTTACACTTTACAGCAGATCGAATCCTTGTCTAATAATATTCCCCAAACAACACTTAATTTAAGTCCACTTAATCTTTAATATTTGGCCACTTGTTTATGATAGAAATGCTACAGCCTATGAACATGTGGACATCAAAACATACAAACTCAGAGTGAGGATTTAAACTTTTATTTTGAAATCTCAACAACAGTTTGCATATTTAGAAACATAACTGATGTATTCTCATGTGTTAGTGTAGGTTTATAAATGATAACACTATGCTATGCTATATTATGTTTTTAAATTGGTTTAATATATCGTGCAGCCTTAGAAAACGATCTAATAATACATTTCATGGATTCTCGTACATAGAGCGCACCACTTCCGGTATTTAATTTAATCTGAATTTAATCGAGGAATCCTGACAGCCCTTCACTAATCATCTTGTAATAAATGTAATTTCATTTCTAAAATATAAATTATTTCTTTCTTTCTAAATATAAATTATCATATGCAGTTAAAGACAGAACACTGTAAAAGTTTTTACACAAACTCAACTCCGTCATGCTGATATTGCAAGCTTTTCACTTTGATGAGAAATATTGTCGTTTTAATGCCGCAAGATCTCGTGGCACAAGATCTCTTCACACCCCTATGTTCTAGTCTTTCTTCTTCGACCTTTGCCCAGATTTTCTCTCTGTCTGTAGATGATTACAGGACACTGCTGCTGGCTGAAGCTCTGCTGGAAGAATGTCTGCTGGAGAACATGACCCTGCTGAAGAATTCTATGCCTCTGACTGAACAATCACTGCCAAAACTAGCCCGAGCCAAAGCTCACCTTGACGGCATCCTTTGCAGAGGACTCCTGGAGGTCTGGCACAGTCTCTGTTTCTCAAGTCTATCATCAGTTAAGCATCTCTATGCTTTGTGAACCACTAAAAGTACATCAGTTTTTAATTGAGTTCCATTTGATAACAAAATATCAAGCCGTTCTGCAAACAAGGCCACTACTATTTTGTTGTTAAAACTTAAATTTTCCTTTTTTCAATTATTATTATTATAAGCTGGTGTTTTGCTGATTTTGAGAGGATGTCAAGTCAAGTCTAGTAACCTTTAGTTATATACTGCCTTATACAGTACTGATTGTCTCAAAGCAGCTTCACAGTGATAAACAGGGAAATAACGATTAGTGATCCAAAATTCATCAAATATGAGATAAATTCAAATTCTGCTGCAAAGCAGCTCTACAGAAGACAATGGTGGCACTATTTAGTTCAAGTCAGTTCAGTTCAATAACTGTGTAAAGTTCATCAATTATATAGTGAGTTCAGTTCAGCTATAAGCAGCTCCACAGAAGACAATAGTGCCCTTATTCATCTCAATTCAGCTGATATTGATTAAGTTCAGTGCAATGTTGCAAAATTTGTCAATTATGAAACAAAGTTCAGTAAGCTATATAGCAGCTCTGTCATCATCGTTCATCAGTGTTGCCAAGTCTGTGGTTTTCCCACTTATTTGGGCTACTTTAACACTGTTGCTGTGGGTTGTTTTTCATGTCCGCAGGGTGAAGCAACCCCAAACAACATGATATTTAGCTCCTGGAATGCGAATTTTACAAGGAAAACCCCGGCAAAAACACAGATTTTACCCCCTGGGGAATCCCCAACCCCCCGCCCCTGAAACGTGATTGGTCTTGTTTTGCGTAACAATTGGGCGAGTTTTGTTGTGAAAACCAGGCAACGATCATCGATGTATGATGTCAGTTCTCAAGTTCACACAGGTGTCTTAGCAGAGTAATTAATGCTGCATCGTTTGACATTTTATCATGTAATGCGATGATATTCATAGTTTGGTGAGATTAAATTTCGTTTTTTTTGGGCTAGTTGTTAGAAGAAAATTCTGACAAAAACTGCTATACATTTATTCTCTGTTTAGATTGTCAGTAGGGCCTAAATTATGATATGGTTGAGTGCGTGTTACGGTTGCTGGTATACAACGCATACGAGGAGATAGAATGAATATAAGTCTTTACTTGAGGAGAAACAGGAATCCAATGGAACATACACCAACATAATACAAACGATACCGGACAACACAAGACTAGAAACACAGGGTATATATACACAAGGGACTAACAAAGGAACTAAACTAGGTGACAGGATAATAAACAAGGCACAGGTGAATCAAATGAACTAATTAACAGAACAGGGAAACTAGGTCACAAGGGCAGACAGAGACATGACATGTAACATTTCGCCCCCTCCCGGATAGGCGCGTCCTCGCGGCGTAAGAGTCCAGAGGAGGGAGGGAGGGGGTTCTGGAGGAGGCCGGAGAAAACACAAACAACCAAAAGAAAAGAGTCCATGAAAAACAGCAATGACAGTCCAAGGGGGAGTGGAGGGTGGGAGGAGCCAGGGGGAAGCCAGGAGCAGGAGGAGCCAGATGTTACCCCAGAAGCCAGCCAGGACGAGGCCCCAGGGTAGAGACGCAGGTGGGAGGAGCCATGGTGGAGTCGGCTTGGGGGCAGACGACACCCTGGGGACAACCAACGGAGATGCAGCTGGAGACCCAGGTGTAACTGAAGAGCCGACGAGCCCACGCGCAGCCGATGGTCCTGGAGACCGAGGAGGAGCCATGGCGACGAGCGTCCGAGGAGGAGGCGGACATCCAGAGGGCAGAGGCTGAGCCGGTGGGACCGAGGATGTAGGCGGAGCTGGAGGGAAGGAGGAGCCAGACGGAGCCGTAGGTGCAGGCAGGTGGACGACTGACCAAGGCGGAGCCGGAAAGACGAGGGAGCCCGGAGAAGCCGTATGGCCGATGGTGTCCGGTGGAGCCGAGGGAGGGAGGAGCCAGGGTGACGCCGAAGTGTCGACGGGCCGAGGTGGAGCAGGGGGCGTGGAGGCTGGAAGTGGAGGCAGGGGATCCTCTTGAGTGGATGTAGTGGAGGACCTGAAGATGCTCGACATCCCCACCTGGCATGTGGGAGATGTCGAGCAGCTGAAGGGCAGAGGTGATGGTGGGGCTGAGGAACTGGCTGTGAGACTGGGTGACGGAGGAGGCGGGAGAGGGAGGCTGGGTGGGCAGACAGGGAACTCAGGAGACGGAGATCTGGAGAACACTGGAGATTGGTCCTCTGGAGGCTCAGGAGAATCATTAAAAACAGGAGAATCAGGGGAATGGGAAGTCACCTCTCCGAAAAAATCAATTAAATCAACTGTAAAAATATCTTTCAGTTCCTCAGCATATTTGCCAGTGTCAGTCATAGTTTCCATTGTGGTGGTGTTGTGGGCGGAGCTTTCCTCCCAGCCCTCGAGCTCCACAAGCACTCCCACGACGTCAGATGATGTTACCGGCTCACGCACCTGGTCAGAACCTTGCTGTGAGGTTGGCTCCGGGGCGATGGTACGGTCCGATCCTTTCCTCGGTCCTGGCTCATCCATCGCGGTGGGCTGGCCTCCTCGGTCTGCGGTGGGCTCGTGAAACATCTCCGTTGTGACGTTCGTCGATGTTGACTGACTGGCTTCTGGCAGTGGAGTGGGGCTGGTGGCGAAGTCATCCTCCGCGGGGCAGATGGTAAACGGAGAGTTGTTGTTTACCAGCACCCACTCCACGAGTGCGGCGAAGTCCTTCTGAGGACCGCTCCCTGGGAGGCGTGCCCGGGACCGCTCACTAAGGCTGGAGATGTAGAACACGCAGAGCGAGCGGTCTGGATAGTGAGTGAGGCACGCCAACTCCAAAAAATCCAAGGTGTGGGATTCCAGGGAGCGGTCCCTCTGCTCCAGGCACAAAAGGGCAACAGCAGGGTCCATGGTGATGGGAAAAACAAGGGGAAAAAACAAACAAAAAGAAAATCGCCGCAAAAACTGTTTTGGTCCGGTATTCTGTTACGGTTGCTGGTATACAACGCATACAACGAGGAGATAGAATGAATATAAGTCTTTACTTGAGGAGAAACAGGAATCCAATGGAACATACACCAACATAATACAAACGATACCGGACAACACAAGACTAGAAACACAGGGTATATATACAAGGGACTAACAAAGGAACTAAACTAGGTGACAGGATAATAAACAAGGCACAGGTGAATCAAATGAACTAATTAACAGAACAGGGAAACTAGGTCACAAGGGCAGACAGAGACATGACATGTAACAGTGCGATTATCAAATCACAAAGGCTGCGATTTAATTAAACACATACACTGCGTGTTTCAGAGTGAAATGCGGCCCTCTGTTCATTTACACATTAGTAGCTCATGATGGTGTTTTCACCATCACAGAACGGTTTGGTTAACAGGAAATGCTGCGCCACATGAACACATCTCTGCATCTGCTCTGAATTTGGGTTGCTTCATCATGCATTTGGGAGTGCGCCAACTATCTTCACATGCTTGTAATGATGCACTTGTCAACAAAAAAGACTTTAAGGGCTCCCTGTGGTTTTCCATTGAAATAAAAGTTTGGTTTAATGTTTGAAATAAAGTAATAAAGACAGCCTTAAGTATTAGTATTGTAATTTTACAGTTATTTACAATTATTATTATTTTATTTTTAAAAAATATTTTACAATAAAATATTACAATAATATTTGTTATTTTGTTTTTATTTACAGTAGTAGTAGTAGTAGTACAATAATAATAATTATTATTATTTTGTAGCCATATTGATATATAATCACAATATTTTGGACAAATTGTGCAGCCATACAAACAAGCACCGCAAACCTGTATATATATTTTTTTAAAAATCAAATTTTAAATTGCAGTTATTGTTTTCCCCAAATCGTGCAGCCCTAATCGTAATTAATCATGTGATTTTTGGACTCTTCCCCTGTAGCCGCACTACCTGAATGAAGCTCTGCTACTGCTGGCTAAAGTGCACTATGTTCAGGGACGCTACAGGGACGCCCAGGGCATGTGTGCCAGAGCAGGTGTCGATGATTTCACCCGCCACGAGCATCCTGTCTACCAACTTCGCATGCTGGCAGAGGCCTTTGTCATTAAAGGTATGAGTAGTTGAGAAATCACTAATAACTCATTAAACCTTATTGTATAATTAAGTTTTGACAAGGCAATTAACATAGTCTAAATGTTCATATGTTATATGTAGCTTCCTGTAACACTGACACAACCTCTTTAAAAATTTTTTGCAATAACAATCTCGTGAAGCTCTCTGATGAGATTTCATGAGGTGTATTGGAACTTAATTGGGAGAAATAAATTACACTAAATTCATGAGTGACTTTCTGTCCAATATACACTAAATTTAAAAGCAGATGTTCCTTATATGGTCTTTTAACTGCTAGAGCAATTTAAATGCAAGATGTGTGTATTTATAGAGTTAGTAAGTAATTTCCATTGCTCCATTCCATTGAGTATTTGCCTCAGGCATGCTTTTATTGGATTCATACCCAAGCTAAAGTGAAAGAAAGGTCTACATTGCATTCACAGAGTGTTCAGTTTGTGTGTGGGCAGGCATGCATCTTTTCTTACAGTACATATCATATCCGTAGACAGAATGTAACCAAGGAGGGGGAAAAAAAACATAAGCAGTTTTCCATCATTGTCTACGGGGAAGCTTACATATTTATATTTAGTTATCATTTAAATAAGGGGTTTTCCAACGTGTCACTCACCCTGTGTTTGTGAAATGTCCATTATTTTCTCATTTTCCATGATTTTCTCATACAGTACATTTTCTCACACTAATTACAAATACCAATATATATATATATATACCCATATGTATATATAACACCTGACAACATCGGTACCATGGTACTGTCACAGTATGGAACACATATCAAGTTTTTACGAATGTTTTAGAACATATTAAGTATATTTGTCCAATGTCCATGTCATAAATGTGACATGATACAGTATTATTTAGTTTTAAAAAATCATCAAACAAACAGGTTTTTGCTTAACCTTGTTCAATGATGTAATAATTATGTATGTTGGTATTAAAGTTTACTAAATATTTGTTTAGGAGTTTTAAGTATAACAACCAGTTATTTCCAGTCTTTCTGTCTGCTTTTTATATGGTTCCTGGACACATATTTTCAGACAGTAGGCTGGGAAAGTGTAATATTAGCTTCTCTAGCATAGGAAGCAGAACCCACCCAGAATCGGTCCCTTGAGAGACTCACCAGGCAGAGCTTGTGACAGCCGTTCCGCTCTGACAGACCAGTCGTAAATATTGAGCCCAGATTACTTGGATTTACTGCTGTCGGTTTACTAATAGATTAACTACTGAAGGACATTCACCGCCATCTCCATAGACCTTTAACACTATCTATCTATCTATCTATCTATCTATCTATCTATCTATCTATCTATCTATCTATCTATCTATCTATCTATCTATCTATCTATCTATCTATCTATCTATCTATCTATCTATCTATCTATCTATCTATCTATCTATCTATCTATCTATCTATCTATCTATCTATCTATCTATCTATCTATCTATCTATCTATCTATCTATCTATCTATCTATCTATCTTTCTTGCACTTTCTTACCCAGTTTTGTTTTATCTACTTAGCCAGTTTCACTTGTACTAGGCTCTTTATGAGTCATAATTTAGTCCCTGTCTACAATTCTTCTCTTCAGATTTGTACAGATGGGGAACTGTTCTTAAAAGTAGCGGTGTGGTAAAGTTGTCCTAATTGCGTAGTTCCTCATTTTCAGTTCTCCTCTGTGTACTTCCTTATATATGGATGGAACTGGTGACTTCTGGAAAAATTCAGTGTAGGCAGAAGTCTCTTTAAGTCTGAGATGGCAAAGCATGTCCGCCATAGTCATTGGTTGTTTGCTATACTTAGAAAATGGTCTGTTTAATAGGACATCCTCCATGTTGTCAAGGAGTTTCATAGATTTGTTTGTTTATGACTATTTTCTGCATCTCGCCCTACCGAAGCACTGGATGAGACCAAGACTCTGTGTTCTAGACTGACTGAATAAATTATAAATGATAAAGTCCCACTAATGTAATTTAAAAAGTCCAGTTTGTTTGAAAAACAGTTTTTGCTCTTGTGGTTTTTCTCAATTATAAGGATTAACTGGCACTTACTGATTAAGAATTGACACTGTACCATACAGAGTTTCTTTCTTGTTCTGCATGTCTAATTAAGCCTAATTATCTGTATTGAAATTGAAGATGCAAAGCATTGCTGAATTTGTTTTGCATGTCTTGGCTCCTTGGTCAAACTATATTTCATTCTCTACAGTTATTGTCCATAATTACTATAAAGTGAATCTTAACCTAATTGTTCTCCATAAATGTCCAGGTTTGTCTTTGGACCATCAGTCTATGTCAGGTGCTTCCCGTGTTAGACTGTCTGAGAGAGAGGAAGAAAGCCTGACCTGTTACCTCATGGCCTGTGATGCTGGCCTTTTATATCTGCAAGAGCTTGACAAGGTTTGTGTGTGTGTTATCTTTCACACAGAATGCGTTTTTCTATATATACATGCTTCTAACAAGTGCTGACTTTTTATTTACTGCGATTTATATATATATATATATATATATATATATATATATATATATATATATATATATATATATATATATATATATATATAAGATATTCATATATAGAAATAACATTTTTGCATTTTGTGTCAATTTGTAAGCTCTTTCTGCCTAACATTACATCTCCCAATATATGTGTCCTCTTCACTAGACTGTTTGCACGCCAAGTTCCAAAACAGCTAAGAGCGGTCCATCAGTCCCTCATTTTGATTTGGACCCAGGCTTCTTCCTGCAGGCAGCTCTTCAGAGCGCATACCTGTCACTGCTGAGGAAAGGGTGAGCTTGCATGTTACTGATCTCAGACTCTTAACCCACAATTCCCTGCACTTTATATCAAGCACTTATGTTGCCATGTACACACAGTATTCACAGCACAGCTTTACTTACCATTTATGGACTCCACATGAATATATGACCGGGGCTGTGTAAACACACCGCTGGTATTCTTGTGTCAGCATGACCAGTGTGTGGTGTGGGTGTGCCAGTAATGTCCAGCAGGTGTCAGTGTTTTAACACAGGTGATTTTACATGAGATCTTACATGTTGTCAGTCACTCTGATATTGGTTTTGCTTGAAATGGCATACTAGATACTATAACTTAAAAATATTAGGGCTGTTGAATTAAATTAATAGATCATAAAACTAACGTAAAACATATGAAATGTCATTATTTTTTCAGTTCAGGAAAGAAAACAAAATAATAAGCTGTTTCAGTTTGTGTGTACGGTATGGAACGCATGCATATATAGCCTATAATAAATAATATTTGTGCAGTATAACCTATAAAGACAGTGGACAGAGGTAGATTTCTACATAGTGCTCTTTGCTCATCTCGCTTCTCTCTTCTTCACAACAGTTCTAACACAGAAATCAATGATTGTAAATGCAGTTATAAATACAGTATATATTTCTCAAACTGCATCAAAACACATGGGAAATGCAAATATGAAATATAATGTAAAAACATGACCCACATTGTTAAACTTAAGTCTTTTATGTAACTTGTTTTTGCAGTGAATCATTGTCATAATGACAATGTTAATACTATAAATAATGATGCTAAATAAAATGTATTATATTATGAATGTAATGGAACACATTTCAGTTTTGGTGCTGTTGCTTAAAGAGTTAGTTCACCCAAAAATTAAAATAATGTCATTTATTACTCACCCTCATGTCGTTTTACACCCGTAAGACCTTTGTTCATCTTCGGAACACAAATTAAGATATTGTTGATGAAATCCGATGGCTCAGTGTGGCCTCCATTGCCAGCAATATTACTGTACCTCTCAAGATCCATAAAGGTACTTAAAACATATTTAAAACAGTTCATGTGACTACAGTGGTTCTATCTTAATATTATAAAGTGATGAGAATACTTTTTTTGCACCAAAAAAACAAATAAATAATGACTTTTCAACCATATCTATATGGGCAGAGTTTAAAACACTGCTTCAGAGCTTTACGAATCGAATCAGTGGTTCGGAGCGCCAAAGTCACGTGATTTCAGCAGTTTAGCCTTTTGATAGGAGATCCGAATCACTAATTCGAAACAAAAGATTCATAAAGCTCAGAAGCTTCATGAAGCAGTGTTTTGAAATCAGCCCATATAGATATTGTTGTCGTTATTTATAAAACCACTAAACTCACATGAACTGTTTCAAATATGTTTTTAGTACCTTTATGGATCTTGGGAGGTGCAATAACATTGCTGGCAACGGAGGCCTCACTGAGCCATTGGGTTTCATCAACAATATCTTACTTTGTGTTCTGAACATTATTTTCATTTTTGGCTGAACTAACCCTTTAAGTACTTGAGCCTGTGGAGGTTGAGAAACACAGCTGTTTCCTTTAATGCAAAATGCATGAATTGATCAATCATTTATTAATCAACAAATGAACCTGTTGAAACATCACCTGCAAGTTTTAAAATCTCCTCCTCCTCCTTTTTTCCTGTGATGGAAAAGGTGAATTTTCAGCATCATTATTCCAGTCTGTAGTGTAACATGATCCTTCAGAAATCATTTTAATATGCTGATTTGCTGCTCAAATATATATATATATATATATATATATATATATATATATATATATATATATATATATATATATATATATATATATATATATATATATATATATTTGTCTCTCTAGTGTATAATTGAGACACAGTAACATGTAGTTGTGACATAATATCCATCAGTCATCAGTCTTATCCACTCCTTCTGTTAAACCTTTCATCATCTTATTTTTCAATCTTTTTCTCCTCCCACAATCACTTCTGCCCATGTGTGTTAGTCACTTGGCTCAGGGTACGCACCAGCTGCGGCGGGTCTTGAGGGCTGTGGAGAGTCGGGGGTCTCAGAGTTTTCGTAAGGTGAGATCTGGGTAAATTGCATTTTTGATGCTCACATACTCACGGCAGGTGTCAGTGGTTGTTTTCTTTTTTTGGTGTTGTATTGTTTAGACAGTAGCATGCAGGCTTGCAGAAGTGTTGCTGGGTTCAGTGTGTGAGGACGCGTACTGGGATCCACTGTCTCCTCCACCACCCGGCTGGCTGAAGAAAGAAGGAGTCACACACCCCAAAGATGCCATCTACCCCTCGTCCAAACCACCACAGCGCTACAACACTGAGGGGTCAGACTCTCTTTCCTTTCACATTCTCTGTATCGTTCTCTCTCTGATATTTACTCACTTTTTTATGTAAGAAACAATATTTAAATCATAATCAGAAAATAATACCAAGAACAAAATAATACTAGATGAGTAAAGTTTGATGACAAACTTTGATGTTGGCTTGACAAATTTTAAAAGCTTGACGTGTGAAGGTTTTATTGAGAGAAGTCGTAAACAGTCAGACCAATAAAAACTAATTTAGACCATATTACTTCAAAACCCATTAGATTGCTCAGAAACCACATGAAAACCATTCGAAAAATCACATACACGCTGTAAAGTTTCAGGAGTGACAATATGTTGAAGTGAATCCCCTAAATTTTCATTCCATGAATGTACGGAACACGACTCGCTCACGAAATTGCAATGATTGACATAGCAACATTCTGGCGTCTTACACACATTTGGTATCCGCTATTTTTAGCCAAAATAATATTACAGTGACCAAATAATCAATATGTTTAGCAATTTTAACTAAACCACAGTCAACAGAGGCGTTGTGTTTATGGTTGGAAGGCTGTTTTGTAGAGTGCTCTTGAAGCATTGCCATATACACCTATTATAAGCGTTTTTGGGCTTGCTGTTTGGGCTTGGCTCATAAAGCGATCATGTTTATGGCATTATTAAATTGGGCAGGTGTGGGTCGTGATATTTATTTCAACACAAAGCATTTGGATTTAACAGAACAGAAGAAATTTGTACTGAACAGAAGAAATTAACAGGGTAAGATTTCTACATCAAAGAAGGTGGAGCCACAGAACACACCTAACTATTATGTAACTGGCATGGACCAATGGTGGTTCGAAGGTTTTAACCAGACAGTAGTTACCACTTTTCCAAAAAGTTTGTATATTGTGGCCTTAAGTGTTCCCTGCTGGGTGTTTTAACATATTGTAAGCGTGTTTCTAGAATGTTAAAGCATGTTGCTAGCATGTTTTAGCATGGTTTAGAACATTTGCTAGCATTTAAACATGTTTATGTTGCTAAGATGTTTCTAGCATGTTTTATCACATTGCAAACAAGATTTAGGATTTGAGAACATGTTTCTAGCCTGTTTAACATATTGCCAGCATGATTCAGTATAATGCTAACATATTTCTAGCATGATTTACCATGTTGCTAACATGTTTTAGCGCACTGCTAGCATGTTTGTTGGCCTATGTGATGAACTTGGTGGATGTAGCTTAAAATACTCTAAAAGAGTTTTTGTATGAAATTGTGACCCCCTTAATGAAAGTCTATGGGATTGTTCGGTTTAGGAAAACAGTGAGTCACATCAGTTAGAAAAGATATAGCAGACAGAGTCACAACATATTGAATGGCTATGCCGAGTTTTTGCGTCATACTGTAGCCTTCACAAACCAGAACAGTAAGCGTTAATTTTTGGCATTTTATGTACAGTAAATCTCAATCTCAATGCTATCATTAAATTGTATTGTGTAAATCAGCCATTTGACAATATTGATCGATCACTAGAGTCAGAGAGTAATGTACAAGAGGATGAGCTGAGGACAGTGCTGGGGTTTGTTTGCCTGCTTTAATATTCAGGACACGGCGGAATGCTGTGTTGTGAATAAAACATACTGTAACTGTACCTGTGAGTCTGCAGGCGCCAAGCAGAGAAAGGAAAAATACAAGAGAGATGAAAAGAGATGGAGAGACTTTTGAGAATATGTCTGAACAATAGAAATTAGAACAGATAAATGGAATATTCCAGTTTAGGATTCCTTATACAGCTTATTAACATGCTATGATGATTCCAGATGATATGGAGGGACGTAGGATGAAGGGATGAGATGGGGAAAAAAAGGGATGAGAGAAAACCGACTAAAGAAAGAGGAAGTTGTTCAGAATACCAATAAAACATGTTAAAAAAAGGTACAGCTTTGAGGATGGCAGTAAGTCCAGAGAGCTCAGTTACAGACTGACCTATGTAACTAGAGACTGATACACACACACACACGTTTGTGACAGGTTTTTTCCTTTTCCCGTTGCCACCCTGTAGAGCTTTCTGTCCACAGGACGTGGTTGAAGAGGCGGTGCTGGTGCTCCTCATCACAGAATCAATGGTGAGACACTCTTTCTCACATTCATCCTTTCTTCCTTAAGATGCTGTGTTGTGATGTCTTTTCTCCTTAGCTGGATCTTATGAACTATTGCATGATTACTGTATATTATAAAGGAAAAGTTCACTGAAAAATCTTAATATATTAATAATATATTTTTAATGTTCCAAAACCATGTGCTGTTATCACAAAAGGAGGAATTTTCCATGCAAAGTTTAGAGTGACCCCTAAATTGTCCTCTCAAGGCAAATGAACTTGGATGCCCCTGAATATACTTCATTTGGAATGAAAACAGTTTGATTCAGTTCAATTTAAGTTAATTTGTATAGCACTTTTCACAATACTTATTGTTTCAAAATGCTTGGTTCAGTATTCTGTCAGAAATTAGTGTATCAAAGTAATGTCCATGTGGCAGTAATAAACAGCTATAATATAGTACATTATGTGGTTAGTTAGCTTCATGTTGTTACAACAGAGACACCGGAAGCAGAGATAAAAGCAGTTGGGTTGTTTATTGAGACAATCAGCAGAGCAAACAGGTAAGTGACTGGTGAATATGAAGGTCTTGGAGGTGAAAGAGAGGTAATACTGTCCTTATTCTTTGTATTGCAGGTGATGGTGGAAGGAGACGCTGGAGATGGGTGACTGGAACACTCACACACACAAGCAGGTAGGGACACGAGGAGTACTGGAGACAATGGAGACGAAGGAGATGATGTAGACAGGTAAGTATCGTTTTGAGAGTCCTTGAGGTAAGTGAACAACGGGGTGTATCACGAACGAGACCGGACAATGTGTGTGTGTGAGTGTGGGGTTCTTATAGTGAGGCTGATGACTGTGGTGATGAGCTGCAGGTGGCGGTGATTAGAATTCCGGTGATTGAGTGCGCGGGTAAGGGAGTGAGGTGGAACCTGACGTGTCTGTGACAGTACCCCCCCTCCCACGGCCCGCTCCTGAGGGCCGAGGACCCCGACGTCGTGGTGGTCGTCCTCGAGGTCGTGGGGCAGGTCTGTCCGGGTGGTTGGTGTGGAAAGTCTGTAACAGAGTAGGATCAAGGATATCATTCTTAGGGACCCATGAGCGTTCTTCGGGACCGTAGCCTTCCCAATCCACCAGATATTCTAACAGACCACCACGGCGCCGGGAGTCCAGGATCTCTCGAACCTCGTAGGCAGTTCCATCGTCCAGGATGAGTGGAAGGGGGGGCTCGACGGCTGCCACGTCAGGTTCTGTGGAAGGAAGAACAGAAGGGTGGTGAGGTTTTAGGAGTGACACATGGAAGGTTGGATGAATTCTTTTATATTGTGCAGGAAGTTGTAACCGGTAGGTGACGGGGTTGATCTGTCGGAGGATGGTGAATGGGCCAATGAAGCGGGGACTCAGCTTCTTGCAGGGCAGGCGCATCCTGATGTCTCTGGTGGACAGCCAGACCTTCTGCCCCGGTTGGTAGTTAGGAGCGTGGGAGCGCCGAAGGTTGGCTGTCATCCTGCGCCTGCGCAGGGCTCTCTGCAGCTGGTGATGAGCTGAGTCCCATACCCTCTCGCTCTCCCGGAACCAGTAGTCGACCGCTGGCACGTTGGAGGGTTCCCCGTCCCAGGGGAACAGTGGGGGCTGGAAGCCGAGCACGCATTGAAAAGGTGTTAATCCTGTTGTAGCTTGACGGAGGGAGTTCTGGGCGTACTCGGCCCAGCCCAGGTACTGGTTCCAGGAGTCCTGGTGGCCATGACAGAAGGTACGCAGGAAGCGCCCAATCTCCTGGATCTTCCGTTCCGTCTGCCCGTTCGACTGAGGATGGTATCCAGACGATAGGCTGACGGTCACACCCAGGAGGGAGAAGAACGCCTTCCAGACTCGAGAGATAAATTGGGGTCCTCTATCAGAGACTATGTCTTCGGGGATTCCATAATGACGGAAGACATGGTTGAACATTAATTCTGCTGTGGCCATGGCAGTGGGTAGACCTTCCAGGGGGATCAGACGGCAGGCTTTGGAGAAACGGTCTACGACTACTAGAATACAGGTGTGACCATCAGATTCTGGGAGGTCGGTAACGAAGTCCACTCCCAGGTGTGACCAGGGTCTCTCAGGAACGGGCAGAGGATAGAGCTTGCCGGTTGGAAGATGGCGTGGGCTCTTGGAGATGGCGCACTCCCTGCAGCCCTGCACGTACCTTCTGACGTCGCTGGCCATGTTTGGCCACCAGAAGCGCTGTTTGAGCAGCGAGAGGGTCTCATTGACCCCCGGGTGACCAGTGCCAAGTGATGAGTGTACGGAGTGCAGGAGTGGAGTGCGTCGTGTCCTGGTGATGTAACGCAAGCCTGGGGGACAACCCGGCGGAGTGTGTGAGGAGGCATTGGAGGAGGGTAAGGTCTCTTCCGACCATTCGATGGGGCTCATGAAGAGAGACTCGGGCAGGATAGTTTCAGGGTCATCATTCTTCTCCTCGGGAGCGTGGAGACGTGAGAGAGCATCGGCCTTGAGGTTCTTTGATCCAGGGCGGTATGAGATGGTGAAATTAAATCTTGAGAAGAACATTGCCCATCTGGCTTGACGTGGGTTGAGTCGTTTGGCAGCTTTCAGATACTCAAGGTTTTTATGGTCAGTAAGAACTTGGAAAGGGTGGTTAGCTCCCTCCAACCAATGCCTCCACTCCTCAAGGGCGAGCTTGACAGCCAGGAGTTCACGGTCCCCAATGTCGTAGTTTACCTCCGCCGGGTTGAGCTTGCGGGAGAAGAAGGCGCATGGATGGAGCCTACTTGGATTCCCCTGCTGCTGTGAGAGGACCGCTCCCACTCCGGTGGAGGCGTCCACCTCCACGACGAATGGTAATTCTGGATTGGGGTGGACGAGGAGGGGAGCGGTGGTGAAGGCTTTCTTGAGGGTCTCAAAAGCTTCTGTGGCAGGTTGGAACCAGGACAGAGACTTGGGCTGTTTACGGAGCAGGTTGGTGAGTGGGCTGACGATGGTGCTGTAGTTTTTGATGAAGCGACGGTAGAAATTGGAGAAGCCGAGGAAACGTTGGAGTTCTTTAATGGTAGTGGGAGTTGGCCAGTTCTGGATGGCGGAAACCTTCCCCTCGTCCATCCTGATGCCACTGTGGTCAATCACATATCCCAGGAAGTGGACAGAGGACTGATGGAAGGAACACTTCTCTGCTTTTAGAAAGAGTTGGAACTGCCGTAAGCGCTTGAGGACCTCCGCAACGTGGTGGCGATGTTCGGCCAAGCTCCGGGAGTAGATGAGGATGTCATCAATATACACCAGAACGAACTTGTGGAGGAACTCCCGGAGCACCTCATGGATGAAATCCTGGAATACGGAGGGCGTTGACCAGGCCATACGGCATCACAAGATATTCATAGTGGCCGGTGGGCGTGACGAAGGCGGTCTTCCACTCGTCCCCCTCGCGTATCCGGATGAGGTTATACGCGCTGCGGAGGTCCAGCTTGGTGAACACAGTGGCACCGCGGAGATGTTCCAGGGCCGCTGGGACGAGGGGAAGTGGATACCTGAACTTCACGGTAATCTTGTTCAGTGAGCGATAATCGATACAGGGCCGCAAGCCTCCGTCCTTCTTGGCCACGAAGAAGAAGCTTGAAGCAGCAGGGGAAGTAGACGGGCGGATGTATCCTTGGTTAAGGGCCTCTTTAATATATTCCTCCATGGCCTTCTCCTCCGGTACTGATAGGGGGTAAATGCGTCCCCTAGGCACTGGCTCACCCGGTAACAGATCGATGGCGCAGTCCCATGGCCGGTGTGGAGGAAGCTTGGAGGCGCGTTGCGGGCAGAAGACGTCACTGAAGGGGGCGTAGTCGGGTGGAACATCGACGGAGCGTTTTTCCACAGGACTTTCGATGGAGGTAGCGTTCACGGAGATATTCTTGGAGAGAGGAGATCTTGGAACAGGAAGTTCTGGGAAACAGCTGGAGAAGCAGTGGTCGCCCCACTTCAGGACTTCGCCCGTGCGCCAGGAGATGGTGGGATTGTGGAGTTCCAACCACGGGCGCCCTAGAACCACGTCAGCGGTGGATTCCTCCAGAACCAGCAGATGGATGGTCTCAGAGTGGAAGATACCCACTTGCAGTAGAAGAGGACCAGTGACGCGACGAACCATCTTTCGGCTTAGGGGTTTGCCCGTGATGGAGTGGACCTGGTAGTTAACCGGAGAAGGCGAGGTCTTGAGCCCGAGGTGTCGACAGAGGGCGCCGGAGATGAAGTTTCCTGCTGACCCTGAATCGAGGAGCGCCACCACTGGAACGGAAGCATTAGCAGCAGTAAGGTTTACGATAGTAGTGAGTGGTTTCATCTTTTGGATTGAAGGAATGATAGCACTCACCACAGGTCGAGGAGGACGGGTTGGGCATGTGGAGATGACATGCCCAGGGGATCCACAGTACAAGCAAAGATTCAGGGTCAGCCTTCTCCGCCTTTCTGCTGGAGACAAACGTGAGTTATCCACTTGCATGGGTTCGGTGGCTGGTTCTGGAGAGCTGACGGGTTCGGACCGACGGAGGAGGGTGGTGGTCAGTGGTTGGCCCTGGTGCTCAAGGAGACACGACTGCATACGAGAACCCACACGGATGGCGAGTTGGATGAATTGTTCGAGTCCCATGGAGTCCTCGTATGCAGCGAGATGCAACCGCACATTAGGCTCCAAACCTTGTCGAAAGGTGGTGATGAGGGCTTGTTCATTCCAGCCGCTGGTTGCGGCGAGCGTTCTGAACTGCAAGGCATAATCGTTAACAGTCTGGTTTCCTTGTTTTAAATTGTACAGTTTCTCACCAGTAGAAGAGTCAGCCAAAGGTCTTCCGAAGACTTCTCTGAAGTGGGAGACGAAAGCTGGATAGGATTTAACGACTGAGCCTTTTTGAGTCCAGAGGGAATCCGCCCATTGAAGGGCCTTACCTTGCAGTTGGGAGATTATGAACGCTATCTTCGCCGTTTCGGTGGGATAGAGGTGCGGCTGCATCTCCAGGACCAACTCGCACTGAAGAAGGAATCCGCTGCAATCCTCCGCCGATCCTGAGTAGGGCGCTGGTTTGGCCATGGGACTGGCGGTGTAAACAGGTGAAGCAGCGGTGACAGTGGATGCGGAAGTGGCAGCGGTGAGGGGTCCTGGCGACGGTGACTGTGGTTGAGGGGTGAGTGCTCGTCGCAAAGCGTCCACGAGCTCTTGAAATGGGTCATGGTAGCTCATGCTGATGTATGGCTGTTAAGGTCCGGTCTTCTGTTACAACAGAGACACCGGAAGCAGAGATAAAAGCAGTTGGGTTGTTTATTGAGACAATCAGCAGAGCAAACAGGTAAGTGACTGGTGAATATGAAGGTCTTGGAGGTGAAAGAGAGGTAATACTGTCCTTATTCTTTGTATTGCAGGTGATGGTGGAAGGAGACGCTGGAGATGGGTGACTGGAACACTCACACACACAAGCAGGTAGGGACACGAGGAGTACTGGAGACAATGGAGACGAAGGAGATGATGTAGACAGGTAAGTATCGTTTTGAGAGTCCTTGAGGTAAGTGAACAACGGGGTGTATCACGAACGAGACCGGACAATGTGTGTGTGTGAGTGTGGGGTTCTTATAGTGAGGCTGATGACTGTGGTGATGAGCTGCAGGTGGCGGTGATTAGAATTCCGGTGATTGAGTGCGCGGGTAAGGGAGTGAGGTGGAACCTGACGTGTCTGTGACACATGTATTCAGTTAAGCTAACACAACAAACGTGTTAGGCAGCAATTACAACTTGTGCTTGTATAATTACAATTATTTCAATATAAGAATAATATTATAATATTTGGAACAGGATAATATCTAAAAGTTTTGCACGTTGATACAAAGTTGCAGTCATCTAAAATCTTCACAATTGTTGATGTCGCCTAAAAACACTGCAATGGCAATGTGGCACAATCTGTAGTTACTCGTAGAAACAGGAATTAGCGTATTTGATGTTCATAGCATTCTAGGCAAAGGTTGATCATGTGTATTTGGTACTATTTTATCAGATATAATTCTAGTACAAGTTTATGAAAAGCATTATGTGAATGCTTGGCTAAAGAGATGCATCTTTAATCTTACTTGAACAGAGAGAGTGTGTCTGAGCCGCAAACATTAACAGAAAAGAAGGCTATTCCAGAGTTTAGGAGCCATTTATAGACATTTATAATTTTACTTAATATTTCTAATATTTCTAGAAAATTACTCAAAAAATAGGAAGCAGATCAACTGTTTTCATCATTAATAGTAATAATAAGTATTTATTCAGCATTAAATCAGCATTCTAGAAGGATTTCTGAAGGATCATGTGACACTGAAGACTGAGTAATGACTACTGAAAATGTAGCTTTGCATCACATTAATAAATTACCTTTTTAAATATTAAAATAGAAATTTGTTAATTTAAATTGTAATAATAATTCACAATTTTAGAGTTTTTACTGGATTTTTGATCAAATAAATGCAACCTTGGTAAGCATTAGAGACTCCTTTCTAAAGTCGTTCCCTCTATTTACTAAATCGTGCGCACACTTTACTAAGTAGCTTCCTCGATTTCCATGATTTACTTATTTCGAATGAGTAAATTGTGCGCACAATTTTTAAATCGAGGGAATGGCTTAGTAAAGCGTGCACACGATTTAGTAAATTGAGGGAACGAATAAGTAAATTGTGCGCATGATTTAGTAAATTGAGGGAACAACTTAGTAAAGTGTGCACGATTTATAAATGGAGGGAACTACTTAGTAAAGCATGCACATGATTTAGTAAATCGAGGGAACGACTTAGTAAAGCATGCGCATGATTTAGTAAATCGAGGGAACGACTTAGTAAGGCGTGCGCACAATTTATAAATCGAGGGAACGACATAGTAAATTCATATGGTTCAGGTTATTAGGTTAGGTTAGGTTAGGTTAGGTTATGGGTAGGTTATTTGGTGTTCAGGTTAGTAAAATAAGTTGACATGTAGTTCCAAAGATACTTACAGTCAGTAGAATGTCTGTTGGGGACCATGAAAATAAAGAGTTAGCTTTATTAAATATTAGATGTTAAACAGACAGTCTACTAATACTCTAAAGAGAGTTAGTAGAAAGTTTTTTATTTGTTTGTCAGATATGTTTATCTAAAGCAGTTAAATGAACGGGACAATAAAATAATCTTCTTTTATATTCCACTAGCAAAATATTACTTTTATAACATATTTAACATAGCTTCTTAACCCTGAAGGCATTTTGTGTTTATCCATATTTGACACCCAATTCAGTTCTTGAACACTTTACCAATGAGGTTCTCCTGGACCAGGATCAAGAGACACAGCTATAACGAAGCTTGTGACCCTCTCTCTGTTGTCCCCTATAGGCCAGCGGCGAGGCAGTGATCAGCCGCACCCCGGAGCACCGGGAGGCGAGGGAGAGCAGCATGCAGGATGCCTCCTCTGTTTATGACCTGCTGACCATCGGTATGGCCAGGAGGGGGCAGTACTCCATGCTGTCAGAGGTAAGATGTGTCAGCACAGATCGGTATCGACCCAGCGCTTTGCAAACACTAGCAAGGAAGTGACCTGTATTTTATGTAGTAGCTTTCACCTTCTTTGTCGCAAGTCGCCTCTTTCAATCTCTCTCTCAATCTCTCCTAGCTGTATGGGTGATTTTTTTCCCCTTCTTCCTCCATCCTGTCCTTCAGGTTGTTTCAGTAGTTGAGCCATTGCGTGATGGTGAGAATTTACTCAGATACTTTCTCAGGTGAATCTAAATCTAAGCTCAGTGTTTTCAGTAGGTTAATTTCAACTGAATCCATGTCATTTCACTGATAACCCACATTACACTGCCATTACTCTTTATTATCAACACATGCCTGCGTATATTTCAAAATCCCTTTCTCATCAATTTCATGCCCACTTTCTCATGCATGTGCCATGATGTGATGTGTACAGGATACACACAATCCCCTATCAGTGGTGGAAACAACAAGATCCTTACTAGAAATACTGAGTTATGCTGAGCAATGTCAACAGTATTATCATTTAGCTTTCTTCTCTAGTGTTTCTTGGAAGGCTGATTGAAAGTTTCTTTCTGACTGTGATGTGGTGTGTGATTGTTTGCCATCAGTGTTTGGAGCGGGCCATGAAGTTCTCCTATAATGAGTTTCATCTTTGGTACCAGCTAGGCTTGTCTTTGATGGCAAGTGGGAAGGTAAGATTCATGTCCTGTTGTCATCATCAATGTTCTATTCATTTATTAGTCATTTGTTACAATAATTGTCCATATTTAAGATTCAACTAAATAAAGTTCTAGTAACTGAAAGAAACAAAACACAGAAGGTTTTATCCAAATTAAATATGTTTGAAGTTGAAAAGTCCATCGAGTGGAAAAGGTATCTCATCGAGTGGTTGGGATCAGATTACAGACGATTTTCACACCACGCTTAACCCTTGGTTAAAGGGTTAGTTCACCCAAAAATAAGACCTTCATTCATCTTCCGAACACAAATTTAGATATAGTTGATGAAATCCGATGGCTTAGTGAGGCCTCCATTGAGAGCAAAGCCATTCAAACTCTCAAGATCCATATACTAAAAACATATTTGGACCAGTTCATGTGAGTTCAGTGGTTCTATGTGGTTCTGAGTTCTCAATGGAGGCCTCACTGAGCCATTGGATTTCATCAACTATATCTTAATTTGTGTTCTCATGCCATTTTCTCATCATTTTTTCATACCTTCATGCCATCCCAGATCTATATGATGATCTAATGCAAGTGAATAGATTCCCAAATGCCCCACATACAGCCATTATTATGGCAATCCATCTATACAACCAGTGAATGAATAAACGTCTTCTTAAGTAAAACGATAGGTGTGTGTAAGGAATAAAGTAATGTTTTAACTCTTTTAACTATAATCTAAAAAATGCACCGAAAATGTTTTAGCTGAAAAACAAAATCAGAAATAATTGTGATATTTAAATTTGGTTAACTTTTTGAAAAAAGTTGACAGGCAGCACAAGTTTTTTTTAAGAATTTTCACAAAAGTTGCATGGCCCCCAGATTATTTTGTTCTATGAATATCTGAAAATGCAAAATATCAAAAGAAAGAACAAGACCCTCTGCTTTAAAAAGCAACATTTTGAGCAAAAAGCGGAGAAAATTGTGTTTTTGTCAAAGACTACATCTGAATCAGATTCACATTGATGATCAAAACATAGATGGAATAGATTGAGTCCATCAACACCCTCAAAGCTTGCACAGTCCTATAGCTCATTCAGTAATGTTAGGCAATTTTGATTTATTTGCTGTTTAATGTTGATGATCACGTTGTTTTACATATGCATATGATTACATATTCTAATGCTTGTTCCTGCTTCTTTGCATGTGTTTTGATCAAGAGATTCTGTACTCTTTCCGAAGATGTGTAATAGCACCCCCTACTGTATAACAGTGAAAACACGGAAAGCCAGAAAATTCTGTCAATTGTCTCATAAATTACGGAAATTTCCTTTAATTGTGTGGAAAGAGTTAATTGCCTCTTGATTCAGGGTGTTGTTCTCAGGTGATAAATTACAACAGTCGTAGTAAAGTTCTTCGACAATGAACCCGCTTCTTAATATTTCAGCTGAACAAATTTTATATATTGCTACTCTAGCATCATTGTTGGTCACAATGAAGTTTACCTGTTGTAGTTTATCCACATTCACTTATCCACATACAGTCGCTTCTGGCCAACTGTCATATGCACGTTGCAGAGAGGGTCGAGATTACACTTGACATAAATATAAGCATGTTTTGAAGCACAATGTAAGTGCTCTGTGAATTTTGCTCGAGAAGTGACACATAACCACAGAGGACATCACTTCTCATGCAAGCTTCACAATACGATTAAGCTGAGCATCGTGACATGCTTATGTTTACGTTAAGTGTGAACTTAACCTTCTAATGAATATGTATTCAACAGTTGGCCAGAAGCAATGGTTTGTATTAAAAAAATATTAGAAAGTTTCTTACATCTACCTATCGTTTTGCTTCAGAAGACATTGATTAATTTTTCTAGAAATCTTTGTGTTCATCTGAAGAAAAAAAAAGAGTCATATACTGTGCATCTGGGTTGGAATGAGGGTGAGTAAATGATGAGAGAATTTTCATTTTTGGGTGAACTGTCCCTTTAACTATCCTTATAACCCTTTTAACCCTTGCTCTCTGAGTACGAATTGCCGTAAGTGTACAATGTAAATCAAAGCAATGCTAGAAAGTTGACAAGTAACTGACTGCCAATCATAAACTGCCTCAGTTTCTGCTTCATTGAATATTCATGAGCTTTGTAGAGTTGCATGAGCTTTCACATGCAGTGTTTAGTTTTTGCATCTGATGGAAAAGTTAAAAATGTCAAACAGTGATGGTAATTGCCACTCTACATTTTCCTTCTAGTGTTTTGTCGTAGATTTGTATTATGTTTCAAAAGTCTCACATGCATAACCATTGTGAACTCCACTTGTCCAGTTAATGGTATTACCCTCATGAATATGCAAATAAGAATGTTAATCCAGGGTTTTCAGATGCACAGTGCAATAAAATAAAATGACCATGGGTTAACGATTTTTGCGAGTGAAAGCCCTCATGATGTATCGGAAGTTTCGCACTTCTTCCATTGTGTGTACATGAATACAGAATGCTTATATTACCATATAAGGAAATGTCAAAATATTGCCATCACTATCCAGGGTGGGTTTGTGTTACTTTATCTTACATGTCTGCATATTAATGAAACCTATATTATTAATGATATTGTATAGAATGAGGGTGCAGTGTCAGTCCTCAAAGAGTGTGTCACAATGAGACCACAGGACCCAATCCCACCTCTTCTTGCAGCAAAAGTGTGCATCAACCAGCTGCACTGGGTGAGAAAAACACACCAAGCACATGTGAACATCATTTCTCTTTTATACAAAAATATCACAGTTTTATAGAGCAATTAAATTCAGTTACAGTTTCAAGAGTTTCAGTCTCTAAATACAGTATACACTACCAGTATTTCTTTTTAAAAATGAATACTTTTATTCAGCAAGGACACTTTAAATTAAAAAAAGTGATTAAATACGGCACTTTTCTAATGTTACAAATTACTGAAATTAAATAAATGCTGTTCTTTTGAATTTTCTATTCAAAGAATCCTGAAAAAAATTATCACGGTTTACAAAAAAATATTAAGCAGCACAACAATGTTAGAATTAATGATTTCTGAAGGATCATGTGACACTGAAGACTGGAGTAATGATGCTGAAAATTCAGCTTTGATCACAGGAATAAATTACATTATAAAGCATATACAAATACAAATCAAATCAGAAATTTTAAATTGAAATAATATTTCACAATATTACTGTTTTTTTGTTTGTTTGGTTTTTTTTTTGTATTTTGATCAAATAAATGCATCCTGAGTGAGAATAATAAACTTCTTTCAAGAACATAAAAAGTATTACTGACCCCAAACTTTTGAACTTCCCAGGAAAAGGAATATTATTATATTAGTATAATATAATATTAGTATTTCAGGAAAATTCATTGAAAATATTCATTTTGGCATCTCTGAATCCTTATATCCATAAATCCTAATGCAATAAATCCTATATAACCTAATATATTTATATTAATACTAGCTATTCTCATAACTTTGTTAATTTATTAGAAATTATTCATGGTCCACATGAACAAAGAACTGTACGAGAAACATTACATCTGTCTTTTTCATTTTTTTTATTTTATTTTTTTTATAATATTCAGTGTACAGTATCGCTTCAGTCCTAGATAGGGTCCAGATTCAATCACTAATAGGTGACCTCTGTGTTACAAAATTAGTAACATTGCAATACTAGATATACTAATAAGACACAATGCATATATTCACAACACTATCAATCAAATACACACTGTAGCCTGGTTGAGATTAGGGCACATCTGTTGGAAGCATAGTGCAGAATACAGACCTCACTTTATAAGAGGCTTATAGCACAATAAGGCCGTATAGCCACAGAAACTTAATGCACAGGCTTTAATGCCAGATAGCACGCCATCCCACAGTCACACTTCAGAGCAGCCCTTTATCATCCCCGCATCAAAACAGGCCATGTGAGGACTTGTCCTCAGGCAGTTTTCCTTGATGTTGATTCATGTCAGCATGTCTAGCATTTAAATAAATGAATATCATACATCATTATGCTCATATGACTGATATGTCATGTGAATGCATGATTTAGGGATTTGTCACAATTTGGCATTAAATGCTTGGGCAGTTGACATGACCTAAACAGTTTTGTTCTATTTTGTTTAACACTACACTACAGGTCAAAAGATTTTTTAAATGCTTTTGACAGATGTTTCTTTTGCTCACCAAGGCATTTATTTGATCAGTAAATTACATTAATATTGTGAAATATTATTACAATTTAAAATAACTGTTTAACATCTTATTATATTTTAATATGTAATTTATTCCTGTGATGACAAAGCTGAATGTTCTGAATTGTCACATGATCCTTCAGAAATCATTCTAATATGTTGATTTAGTGCTCAGTTATTATTGGTACTCAATTATTAATAATGGTTCTTATTATTATTATTATTATTTTATTTATTTTTTTTTTATCTGTGATACATTTTTTTCAGGATTCTTTGATAGAAAGTTCAATGAACAGCATTTGTTTGAAATATAAATCTTTTGTAACATTATAAATGTCTTTAATGTCACGTTTGATCAATTTAATGTGTCAGTAGCATGTCATGGTTTCCACAAAAAAAAAAATATTAAGCAGCATGTTTTCAACATTCAACATAATAATGATAAATGTTTCTTGAGCAGCAAATCAGCATATTAGAATGATTTCTGAAGGATCATGTGACACTAAAGACTGGAGTAATGATGCTGAAATGTCAGTTTTTATGACCTTATATTAGTTACACTTTTTTTTTTTTTTTGCTTATGCTTTTGTCCAATGTGACTGTATAGTTTATGTTCCTAGTTTGGTTCAAACTCATAACCTTTCATTTTCCTGCTTATGTCTTTAACCACTACGCTACAGCTATAAATTATATCACATCATCACAAGTTGGGAACCACTGATATAAATCATCCAAATATCTAATGCATGTTTAAACGTATGTGTGTGTGTGTGTGTGCGTGTGTGTCAGCTGGAGGATGCAGTGTCCCTCTCAGCAGGTGTGGTTGCTTTAGGAGAGTGTGCTGGGGAGTCTCTTCCTCAAGCTCATCTGGCCATAGGACTGTGCCGTAGTATGCAGGCAACTGATGGTAAGCCCGATTATCCTTCTCTGAACCTACAAAATTAGCCAGGCCCCCAGCTGTCCTCAGCTGCTCTCTGCTCCCTCTCTTATGTCTGTGGTGACTCACTGTTTAACTGTGTGTTTGCAGCCACGCTGAAAACCGATCGCGATGAGTTCAACAGAAGAGCGCTGCAGTCACTGCGCAAGTACGCTTGATGTTTACCTCTTCCAGTTCAGATTGTGTTAAGGAGGCTTCAGCCACCCACTTTGTTTGGGAATTGTTTGGACTCTTAGACCCTAAACCTCATCTAAGTTGATAGCAGAACTTTTTTTAATATTAAAACATACTGATAATATACTGATAACATTTTTTCCTCAAAACTACACCACTGTTTAAACTAAGTTTGGGGTCCGTAAGATTTTTTTGTGTTTTTGAAAGAAGTCTCTTAAAGGGTTAGTTCACACAAAAATGGAAATTCTGTCATTAATTTCTCGCCCTCATGTCGTTCCACAACCACAAGACCTTCGTTTATCTTTGGAACACAAATTGAGATATTTTTGATAAAATCCGATGGCTCAGTGAGGCCTCCATTGCCAGCAAGACAATTAACACTTTCAAAGCCCAGAAACAGTTCATGTGACTACAGTGGTTCAACCTTAATGTTATGAAGCGACAAGAATACTTTTTGTGCACCAAAAAAACAAACAAAATAATGACTTTATTCAACAATATCTAGTGATGGGCGATTTTAATACACTGCTTCATGAAGCTTCAAAGCTTTACTGATCTTTTGTTTTGAATCAGTGTTTCGGAGCATGTATCAAACTGCCAAAGTCACTCCCCCAGTGGTAAACCATTGAAATTTCGAAACACTTATGACATAACGAAGCCTCGGTTACTGAAATAATGTGACTTTCATGCTCTGAACCACTGATTCGAAACAAAAGATTAGTTTTTGTAGCTTCAAATTTTCATTTTTGGTTGAACTAACCCTTTAAGCTCATCAAGGCTGCATTTCAATCACATTTCAATCACTGATCAATAATCAGATAAAAACAATAAAATATTGTAAAATATTATCACGATTTAAAAATACCAGTTTTCTATTTTAATGTATTTTCTAAAATGTCATTTATTCCCGAATTTTCAGCATCATTACTCCAGTCTTCAGTGTCACATGATCCTTCAGAAATCATTCTGATATGCTGATTTGCTGCTCAAGAAACATTTCTTATTATTATTATCAATGTTGAAAACGGTTGTGTTGCTTAATATTTTTGTGGAAACCGTGATAAATTTTCAGGATTCTTTGATGAATAGAAAGTTCAAACGACAACAGCTGTTCAACAGCATATATTTTAAATAGAATTCTGTAACAAATGTAAAAGTTTTTACTGTAATTTTTGTCATTGCTAAATAAAATTAATTATTTAAAAAAATCTTACTGACCCTAACCTTTTGAACAGTTGAACAGTAGTTCAATTATATATATATATATATATATATATATATATATATATATATATATATATATATATATATATATATATATATATATATATATATATATATATATATGCTGTTTTTTTTCTTTCTAATAAAAACTAGTGCTGTCAATAGAAGAAAATAATCATAAATAATGTCATTGATCTGTCTATATAAAAAAGACTGAAATTGTTGACAAATTTGGTGAATATAAACACAAAAAAAAAGAAAACTATTTACAATAAGCATTTTTTATATTAAAATCTTGAAATCTTTTAAACACTTGCCCAATGTTAACACGTCATAGAAACTTCATCGGTTCAGAAATTGTTTCTGTTTATTTACACTGATGTTATCTGTGTTTTTTAATCCCATTACTATGTAATTTAACATCACGGTTAATTCCATCATATAAGCTTAGCTGGTAGACTTCAGACTGGTAGTAAGGTGATGAAAACTTTACATAGACTTGTTTTCTTTTGTGACTGCAGAGCACATGCACTGGATCCTCAGGACCCTCAGATCTCCTTCTTCCTCTCTCTGCAGCTCGCTTTGGTTCGACAGGTTAGCATGTTAACACATCAATTTTGCTGACTAGATACAGGATCGCATAAGGATATCAGATTTCTGTTCTTCACATCTTCCAAGAAAATAAATTTACATGAATCTCTCTCCTTATTTTGCATTACTGTGCATTTTTGTAGCTTTTGTTGACACATTATGAATGTCAAGGTCATATGATTGTGTGAACAGCTCTTTAGCTTATATTTTTTATCATGTAACTTTGAGTATGTGTAATATTTCACCTGTTATTTCAGTCAGTGCTGGTCCTTAATGTGAACTGTTGTGTTTGTGGTAGGTGTCAGAAGCGATGAAACCGTTGGAGTTGGCTCTAAATGTTCGTGGGGATGATCTGCACTCTCTACACCTGCTGGCTCTATTATTCAGTGCCCAGAAACACTACCAACACGCCCTTGATACGCTCAAACTCGCCCTTAACCAGCACCCGGACAACTTTAAGTATGTGTTTATATATGTGTGTTCTACTTTAAAGGGGATTAGTTCACCCAAAAATGAAAATACTGTTATCATTTAATCACCCTCTTGTCATTTCAAACTTGTATGACATTCTTCTGTGGAACACAAAAAAAAATGTTTTGAAGAATGTTGGAAACCAAACAGTTTTGCTTACCATTGACTTCTATTGTATGGACAAAAAACACTTCTTTTAACATTTCTTATAATATCTTCTTTTATGTTCTTTTGGGTGAACCATCCCTTTAGGTTAATTTTTATGAATGTCATTGTCTGAATGTCAAGTAGAGGTGGGAATTTTTAGTCACGTCATGATCCAATCTGATTCCGATTCTGGGAGTATCCGATTCCAAAACGATTCTTGATCTACTTTTTGTTTCTTATTAATTAAGTAGTTCACTGACTTAACCTAAAAATACATATCCTTGATTCCTTACTTAAGTAATTATAAGTAGACCTACTTTTTAAAATAATTACAAACTGACAAAAAAAATCATTAAAACAATTAAGAATTTTAAACTAACTTCAAAACATACAAGCAAGTAGCATTACAAGCAATAAACAAAGAGTGCTTTCAGTATTTAAGATTATCTGAACGTTTTCTTTCTCGTGTTTTCTGTCATTTGATTGTTACATCATAGACAGTGGGAGATCTCTTTTGAAAAATAATAAGTAATGCGGTTTGTCCTGTCTCTTTAATCCTTTAAGAAAAAACTGGCTGTGTTTAGGCTAACGTTAATTTTGTGTCATAAAAACACTTTGAGACTCAAGTACATTAAACCACTTACACAGAGTCACGCACAGCCGCGTGCGCGAGCACTCTTCACAAACAAAGCTTCAGCATTTGAAATTGAAAGCAGCCTTCTGTAAGTGAGTTTCATATTTTAAATATATAAGTCCACTGCATTCCAAATGACATGCCTTCGTAGAGCATTTGTAAGGAAAATACCGACGGGCGAGACCGCGCACAGCAACATCAAACAAAGCGCGCGTCTCTCGCAGCTCATCCTGTGCAGTGAAGCCCATGAATGTCGTTGTAATTTCCTTCAACCTTTCCGAACTTAATGAAAGATTATTTTACGGAAGGTTCGAGTGGTGTATGTGTGTGAGGAATTGGAAGCAAGCAGAATCTGGGTGTTTCTAAAGCACACTGCATCTGAAATTCTCAGAATCGATCCAGAATCGTTGGAGAGACAATCACGATGCATCGATGGATCTTTTTTTTTCTTCCACCCCTAATGTTAAGTCACTTTTATTAAACAGTGCTTTTCACAGTGTTTCATAGCAGCCTTACCGAGAAACTTAGAAAAAAAAGGGGGCCAGATTTACTGATGAAGTGCAAATTAAAGAACACAGATGCAGCCGGATCATTTCCATAATGACCAACGCTATCTACCAAGAGCAGCGCAAATAAGTGCCTGGTTTAAGACATGCTTCTTGGTAGATGGTGGTTAATAATGGCGCAAATACCAGCAAATTGACTAGCGCAAACCTTAGTAAATCACCTTGCATGATTTATGTAAATATTCTCCTCCCATAAATTTTGCGTCTGAAAGGGAAAAACCCTGATATAGGGTCAGCTGCAATAATAACTGTCCACCCCTTTTAACGCTAATACTTCACTGCATGTCTTTAATAAATCCTGACAGTAGTTTTTTAATGCCAAAAGAGGATATGTGCTGGTGCAAGCGGTCAGTAAATCTGGCCCTTATTTTCTTAAATTCCATACGGACTTTATTTAGCAGTTCAATAAAAAATGTGCCTTACTTTATTTGAATGTGACCCCAATAAATATCAATAAACAAAAAGGCCATATCATACACCTGGTGCAATGCAACGCCAGGCACGACACAAGTGTTTTTTGCTAGTTTTAGCCTGACGCAGTTATCATTTTCACATCCTGTGCCACATTGTTTAAATAGCAAATGCTCTCGTGCCCATCTGTTCGCCCATGGGTGTGCTGGTCTGAAAACGAGGTGTGTTCAGGTGCACTATTGGCATGTTGCTATTTTAAAGGTGTCCTAGATTCAAAAATTGAATTTATCTCGGCATAGTTAAATAACAAGAGTTCAGTACATGGAAAAGACATACAGTGAGTCTCAAACCCCATTGTTTCCTCCTTCTTATATAAATCTAATTTGTTTAAACGACTTCCGAAGAACAGGCGAATCTCAACATAACACCGACTGTTACGTAACAGTCGGGGTGTACGCCCCAATATTTGCATAATGCCAGCCCATGTTCCCAACATTATAAAAGGCATCATTACTGAAGTCTTCAGTGTCACATGATCCTTCAGAAATCATTCTGATATGCTGATTTGCTGCTCAAGAAACATTTAACGTTAACGTTAAAGCCAGTTAACGTCTGGAGCTGCACACAGCCGAATCATCAGACTAGGTAAGCAAGAACAACAGCGAAAAATGGCAGATGGAGCAATAGTAACTGACATGATCCATTATAGCATAATATTTTTACTGATATTTGTAAATTGTCTTTCTAAAAGTTTCGTTAGCATGTTGCTAATGTACTGTTAAATGAGGTTAAAGTTACCATCGTTTCTTACTGTATTCACGGAGACAAGAGTCGTCGCTACTTTCATTTTTTAAACTCTCTGTATAATGCATAAACACAACTTCATTCTTTATAAATCTCTCCAACAGTGTAGCAATAGCCGATAGCCACGGAGGACAGCCTCAAATTCACTCAGAATAAAACTTTAACATCCAAATAAATACTTTACTCACATAATTCAAAGCATGCATGATGAACATCTTGTAAAGATCCATTTGAGGGTTATATTAGTTGTGTGAACTTTGTAAATGCGCTATAATATAGTTGACAGCTCATGTGGCAGGGAGCACGTGATTTAAGGGGGCGGTGCCGAGTGTAAATCAGTGCATTGTTAATGATGCTCCAAAATGGGCAGTTAAAAAAATTTATTTAAAAAAAATCTATGGGGTATTTTGAACTGAAACTTCATAGACACATTCAGGAGACACCTTAGACTTATATTACATCTTGTGAAAGAACGTTCTTGGGCACCTTTAAAGCAAATGAAGACGACTGCGCCATTAACCAACAAAAGTATGTTTTGTTGTTGTTGTTGTTGTTATTTAAAGGCAGCGTTAGTAATGTGTGCCTATAGGTGGGTGCACAACATGCGTACACTCTGCTTGTTACACACACAGGGATGCGCAGCAGCACACAAACATGCCAAATATTAAAAATAAAAGGATTACAATTCAAAAGATTATTGTGTACATAAAGATAAAAATGCCTACATTTCATAATGGATAGTCATTGCATGTATCAGAATTACCTATTTGCAGTAATGACGAATGAAATTGGCTAATTGTTTAACCAATCACGGCAATACACACATGTATTTAAACTGACTTATCAGGTTGAGGGTGTCTATATTCCACCATGTAAATAGCGAATCCACCATGGTGCAAGCACACCTGGCTTTTAAAGGGAATGGGAGATGACACTCTAATTGGTTTATTGCATGTTACGCCGAAAACACACCCATGACTCATTAAGAGACTAGGTACAACCCTTTTGGACCATGCGCCTGGCGTGCCAACAGTTTTTTCCGTTGTTAAACTAGTAAAAGTGGATTCAGACACGCCTTAAGTGCACCTGCATGTGCTTCGGACCATGCGCTTAGATCGTTAAAATATCAGACCTAGTGGCATCTGAAAACAACTGCTGGATCTTAGCTCAGAAGTGTATTCACTTTTCTGAATCATTTTTGTATTTTTAGTTTTTAATCAGCTGATTTTGCAGTGATTTTTACTGGATATATGAATTAAGAAGTTAGTAGCTATATGTATAGTTCATCACATGATACACTAATGCTTGACAATACTTAATGATAATTTTCAACTGTTTTGGACTGTTATAGTTTTAAACCTAAAATACTTTTTTTGTGAAATGTTTTACTTGAAAAGTGTGCTTGTGCACATTTTCATCACCATGTGGTGTCAGTATTGCTCTCAGTGACAGGCAGAGACAAAAATGGAGAGAAAATAATTAGGATCAAGCGCATGTGTGAGAGTGTGTAAAGACCCCAGCATTTCTCACACAAACAGCACACACAGAATATATTGTGTGTGACTGAATACAATGGTTAAATTGTCACATATCTCATTCCAAGAACCTCTACTTCTGGAGAAAACAAATCATCACTTTATAACTGGAAAAAGTTAACTCAGCTTTCTAAAAAACTCTGTTAGCATACGGGAGAAGGAAGAGATGAACCAGGGTGCATGCAAATTAAAATCACTTGTAATCACCTATTTTAACATCCGTAATCCGACAATTTTTTTTTACTGAGTCAAACAAGATGTCCATCAAAAGTATTATATCATGAACAGGGAACATTACATCCCATAATGGAACCAGAGGGGAGCTAAAAACCAAGGGGGATTTGTGACATGGAAATTTGTTTAAGAGTTGGAGCATGTTATTTCTTTTTTTGAAGATTATGAAGACAATTTGAAATAACATGCAATGCTTGTTCACAATAATGCAATGAGAATCATCAATTTTAATTTCATGTTGACTAGAACTGGTAGAGTTCTAATGCAATATAGTACTCTTTTTAGTCATCTTTTTCCAAATGAGGAAATGTTCCCTTGTCTTCACCTGCACCTGACCTCCAGTCCAGTTCTCCTGGCCAAGTGTTTTTATTGTTAACTAAGTCACCATCTTTGATATTACTTTGGTCCCTGTCGCTATGGTAAGAAAACACAGGCTTGACTCCCGTTGCACATTTATACAGAAGCTACTGCAAGTTGCTGTATGAACGGGACATTTTGAGACTCACACCTGTAAGTAAATGCGGTTGTCAATCCCAAAAACTGACAGTGTGAACGTAACCTATGTGCTTCTCATCCCCACACTACTGCTGCTCCAGCGCACCATAGAATGAGCGTCAACGCTGGTATGAATGCTCTGCTGCCCCTATTTACACACACATTCTTAATAGCACACACCCACACACACCTTCACATTCATCTCGCTTCACCCCTCCACCCTCCAGCTCACACAGACGTCCACCCACTCGAGAGACAGTTCAGGGGAAGAACGTCCCCAGACAGCTGCAGAATTGCTAGTTTCTGAAGCAACTGAAGCATTGGCCACTGATGGAGAACTAGGGTTGATTCTAGTGGTTCTAGAGAACTAGTGGTTGACCCAAGGAGGTCTGTAATACCCGGTGAAAATCACACATCTCATTGACAGTTGCTCTTCTGTGCTTCTGATGAAAGATCTTCTGATACCGCTATCTTTGCTTAATGGACACTCAGTACGTGCTTTAGAAACACTCGTACTCTGCTTGCTTCCAGTTCCTTTACACACACCACCTAAACCTCTAATAATCATTCATAAAGTTTGTAAAGATTGAAGGGAATTACAACGGTATTTGCAGTGGGCTGTGTTTACTGAGCCTAGGTACAAGTATATTTAACCACTTATATGACTCAGCCGAATGCACGATCGCTGTCCAGCATTCTTTGTGAGCATTTGAGTGTACGGTTAAAAACTAGCCTAGAGCGCAGAGAAATTATCAGAAATCGATCCAGATTCATTGTATCACGATTTGAGGATCAATGTATTGTCCCAGCCCTAATATTTACTTGTTTCAGACTGATGTCAAAGGCAGTTGACTAAAGACATAAAGACAGCCACATACCCAATTATAAAAGTGTTTGCACACTTATGCAGTTAGTTATTCTGAATGTTTTTTTGTTTTGTTTTTCTCTGAAATGTGACACTTTGGTTTCAGTAGCATTGCATAGGTTGTCTTTTTTACTTTAAACATGCAAAAGTTCTGATGATTTATCTTTCTTTTTCATCTTTCATTTTCACAAAAACAGCTGTTTTAACGGTGTGTAGACTTTCTATATCCACTATATACTATGTAACTATATCTGTAATAAAATCAATAACTCATTCCACCTCTAAAACTCTAAATCTCTTTCTCCATTCTAGCCCACTTTTCATGAACCAGTCAATTCCTAGATTATAGTGATTATATTTTTTAGATCTAGAGTATATATTTATTTTGTCTCCAGCAAAATCTTGTGAATATTTGATATATGGCCCGGTCCTATGTTTAATCTATTTACGTTATACACAGTATTGTTCATAAGATTGGGGTTTGTAAGATTTTTTGATGTTTTTGAAAGAAGCCTTTTATGCTCATCAAGGCTGTATTTATGTGGTCAAAAATCCAGCAAAAACATTGTGAAATATAACGTAAAATAACTGTTTTCTATTTTAATTCATTTATGATGTATGTAACTTATTCCTGTGATGCAAAATGAATTTTCAGCATCATTACTCCAGTTTTCAGTGTCACATGATCCTTCAGAAACCATTCTAATATTATATATATCATTCAAATCATGCTGATTTGCTGCTCAAGAATCAATTCTTGTTATTACCAATGTTGAATACACTTGTGCTGCTTAATATTTTTGTGTAAACTATGATACTTTTTTTTAGGATTCTTTGATGAATAGAAAGTTTTAAAGAACATCTCTTTTCAAAGGAAACATCTTTTGTAACATTATAAATATCTCTACTGTCACTTTTGATCTATTTAATCCATCCTTGCTGAATAGAAGTATTAATTTCTTTAAAAAAAACTTAAACCAATCTTTTGAAGTGTACATTTTTATAACATTTTGACAATTTTATAGCACAAGTACTAAGCAGAAGCACTTCCTTCTTTCGTAAGAGCCAGTACGTTCTGATTCTGTCTCTTTTTTGGTGTGTTGCACTGTAGTTTATTTATTGTTCTTATCTTTGTGTGTTTTAGTCTTCTCTTTACCAAAGTGAAGCTGGAGGAGGTTTTGTTCGGACCTGCTGCAGCTTTACAGACCTGTGCAGAAATGCTGCAGTTGTGGCAAAGTCGTTATGATTATACCCGACTCAGGTAATGTGCTGCGTATGTGTCATGTCTCTGTTCCAAAAAAACTCTGATTCATTTTGTTCCATTGTTCCTCCGTTCTTGTTGATTGTGCTTATTCCTGTCTCCTTGGTTTCTCTATGGGTGCTTCTCAAACGGAAGGCTGTGTCCTAGTAAGGCTGCATATCTCAGCTGCCATATCACCAAGCTCTGCCGAAGGCCATCACAGTTTGAAGGATCCTTTGAAGGCAGCCTTCATTTCACATCCTACATTCAGCTAATTTTGAAGGATGCATCAAGTGTATCCTTCGCATCCTTCAATGACCCACAATCCATTGCACACATTCCAATTCACAAAAAGAACTGACAGAAAATGAGTCAGCATTGAGCTTGCCTGAGTCTATTATGAAACGTAAGACAAAAAAATTGTGTTTTCGGAGATGAAGGCATACATGTTATCTTTTGCTGTAAATTAATCACTTTACACTAAACTGCCAATAATGTAAGCCACTGGGAGACTACAGATGGTTGTCATTCACTGTATTACATTAATAGAAAGCCAGTTAATATAAAGATTTTTAATACAATGTATTTTTCCAAAATTAAGTTTTAATAGTATTTTCGTGCTGTGACTTTGGGGGCGGGAACACGTGTGTTCTAGCCTTTAACGCTAATGAGGACTTAAGCCTACAAGCCTCCGAAGGACTAGACTAAGAAGGACACTGCCTCACTAGGATGCAGCCTTCTGTTTGACAAGCACCCTATGGCCATGTGTCTACCAAAGTGTTTTTAGCCAGCTGAAAATGCCAGCACTCTTCTGAAAACGCCTTGCTGTGGGTGCTTGAGAGTGCTTCGCAATATCTGCTATATGTGATACAGAATATCCGCAGAATTTTTTCTAATATCTGATTTCCCAGACAGTTTGTTTCTGAATGTAAAATATTGATACAATGTAAACTATTTGCTCTGGCTCTTGTTTTCAATGATTTTGTTCCGTTGTTGTGCTTGTTGTTGTCATCTTTTGCTGGTGTCCCAGCAGGATGTGGCGGTTGGTCACTGTGGTAATTGTCCCGCCCCTTCTCTACTGTGATTGGACAGCTGGGTAAAAAGTGACAGCGATGAGCCCTGCTTTTTACCAAAAGTTGAACATTCTTCAACACAAAAAAACGGCAAGTGTTCAGCGTGAAATAGATGCTCAGAGCCTCGTCACAAAAAAACACGGCACTCTCATTGAAAACAATTGGAAAAATATGCTAGCCTCTGGAAGAAAATGCTTTT